>NC_134360.1:1254201-1579665 GCF_048569485.1 Anomaloglossus baeobatrachus | reverse complement strand
AAATCACCTCAGGACAGAGGTCAGCGTGCGTGACGTCATGTCACCAAATCACCACAGGACGGAGGTCAGCGTGACGTCATGTCACCAAATCACCACAGGACAGAGGTGAGCGTGCGTGACGTCATGTCACCAAATCACCACAGGACAGAGGTCAGCGTGCGTGACGTCATGTCACCAAATCACCTCAGGACAGAGGTCAGCGTGCGTGACGTCATGTCACCAAATCACCACAGGACAGAGGTCAGCGTGCGTGACGTCATGTCACCAAATCACCTCAGGACAGAGGTCAGGGTGCGTGACGTCATGTCACCAAATCACCTCAGGACGGAGGTCAGCGTGCGTGACGTCATGTCACCAAATCACCTCAGGACGGAGGTCAGTGTGCGTGACGTCATGTCACCAAATCACCTGAGGACGGAGGTCAGCATGCGTGACGTCATGTCACCAAATCACCTCAGGACGGAGGTCAGCGTGCGTGACGTCATGTCACCATACACCACAGGACAGAGGTCAGCGTGCGTGACGTCATGTCACCAAATCACCACAGGACAGAGGTCAGCGTGCGTGACGTCATGTCACCAAATTCCCTCAGGACGGAGGTCAGCGTGCGTGACATCATGTCACCAAATCACCACAGGACGGAGGTCAGCGTGCGTGACGTCATGTCACCAAATCACCTGAGGACGGAGGTCAGCGTGCGTGACGTCATGTCACCAAATCACCTCAGGACAGAGGTCAGCGTGCGTGACGTCATGTCACCAAATCACCTCAGGACAGAGGTCAGCGTGCGTGACGTCATGTCACCAAATCCCCACAGGACAGAGGTCAGCGTGCGTGACATCATGTCACCAAATCACCACAGGACAGAGGTGAGCGTGCGTGACGTCATGTCACCATACACCACAGGACGGAGGTCAGCGTGCGTGACATCATGTCACCAAATCCCCACAGGACAGAGGTCAGCGTGCGTGACGTCATGTCACCAAATCACCACAGGACAGAGGTCAGCGTGCGTGACGTCATGTCACCAAATCACCACAGGACAGAGGTCAGCGTGCGTGACGTCATGTCACCAAATCACCACAGGACAGAGGTCAGCGTGCGTGACATCATGTCACCAAATCACCACAGGACGGAGGTCAGCGTGACGTCATGTCACCAAATCACCACAGGACAGAGGTCAGCGTGCGTGACGTCATGTCACCAAATCACCACAGGACGGAGGTCAGCGTGACGTCATGTCACCAAATCACCACAGGACAGAGGTCAGCGTGCGTGACGTCATGTCACCAAATCACCTCAGGACAGAGGTCAGCGTGCGTGACGTCATGTCACCAAATCACCACAGGACGGAGGTCAGCGTGACGTCATGTCACCAAATCACCACAGGACAGAGGTGAGCGTGCGTGACGTCATGTCACCAAATCACCACAGGACAGAGGTCAGCGTGCGTGACGTCATGTCACCAAATCACCTCAGGACAGAGGTCAGCGTGCGTGACGTCATGTCACCAAATCACCACAGGACAGAGGTCAGCGTGCGTGACGTCATGTCACCAAATCACCTCAGGACAGAGGTCAGGGTGCGTGACGTCATGTCACCAAATCACCTCAGGACGGAGGTCAGCGTGCGTGACGTCATGTCACCAAATCACCTCAGGACGGAGGTCAGTGTGCGTGACGTCATGTCACCAAATCACCTGAGGACGGAGGTCAGCGTGCGTGACGTCATGTCACCATACACCACAGGACAGAGGTCAGCGTGCGTGACGTCATGTCACCAAATCACCACAGGACAGAGGTCAGCGTGCGTGACGTCATGTCACCAAATTCCCTCAGGACGGAGGTCAGCGTGCGTGACGTCATGTCACCAAATCACCACAGGACGGAGGTCAGCGTGCGTGACGTCATGTCACCAAATCACCTGAGTACGGAGGTCAGCGTGCGTGACGTCATGTCACCAAATCACCTCAGGACAGAGGTCAGCGTGCGTGACGTCATGTCACCAAATCACCACAGGACGGAGGTCAGCGTGCGTGACGTCATGTCACCAAATCACCTCAGGACAGAGGTCAGTGTGCGTGACGTCATGTCACCAAATCACCACAGGACAGAGGTCAGCGTGCGTGACGTCATGTCACCAAATCCCCTCAGGACGGAGGTCAGCGTGCGTGACGTCATGTCACCAAATCACCACAGGACGGAGGTCAGCGTGACGTCATGTCACCAAATCACCACAGGACGGAGGTCAGCGTGACGTCATGTCACCAAATCACCAGAGGACAGAGGTCAGCGTGCGTGACGTCATGTCACCAAATCACCTCAGGACAGAGGTCAGCGTGCGTGACATCATGTCACCAAATCACCACAGGACGGAGGTCAGTGTGACGTCATGTCACCAAATCACCACAGGACAGAGGTCAGCGTGCGTGACGTCATGTCACCAAATCACCTCAGGACAGAGGTCAGCGTGCGTGACGTTATGTCACCAAATCACCACAGGACAGAGGTCAGCGTGCGTGACGTCATGTCACCAAATCACCTCAGAACAGAGGTCAGCGTGCGTGACGTCATGTCACCAAATCACCTCAGGACGGAGGTCAGCGTGCGTGACGTCATGTCACCAAATCACCTCAGGACGGAGGTCAGTGTGCGTGACGTCATGTCACCAAATCACCTGAGGACGGAGGTCAGCATGCGTGACGTCATGTCACCAAATCACCTCAGGACGGAGGTCAGCGTGCGTGACGTCATGTCACCAAATCACCACAGGACGGAGGTCAGCGTGCGTGACGTCATGTCACCAAATCACCTGAGGACGGAGGTCAGCGTGCGTGACGTCATGTCACCAAATCACCACAGGACAGAGGTCAGCGTGCGTGACGTCATGTGATCAAATCACCTCAGGACAGAGGTCAGCGTGTGTGACGTCATCGCATTAAATCACCTCAGGACAGAGGTCAGCATGTGTGATGTCGTGTCACCAAATCACCACAGGACGGAGGTCAGCATGTGTGATGTCGTGTCACCAAATCACGTCAGGACAGAGGTCAGTGTGCGTAACGTCATGTCATCAAATCACCTCAGGACAGAGGTCAGCGTGTGTGACGTCATTGTGACGACATGGACACTCAGTGCCTAGCATGTGTTAAAGTTTCTTAAAATTCAGCCGGACGTATTGTTCTTCTGTGTGTTAACTCATGTTTGCTAAACTATTGTTTGGGACCAGACCCTTCGGAGCAATCATTGTAATGTAGTTGCTTATTGCCAATCTAATGTAAATTACCTTAGTAGCCATTGTCTAGTCTGTGCATTCCAGACCACATGTAGATATCCTCAGTCTTTCTATCCACATCATTTAAATGAACATTATCCATGCAGCTTCAAATTCATCTAATAAGAGAAGCAACCTTGTACACCCAATCCGATAAGGGCACAGTTTATCCTAAGGGAAGGTTATGGCTATAAAAGGGATTTCTTTAAGTCATCAGTGGTTGATGGATGTGCATGATCCAGTCTAAGCTCTTAGGAGCTGACTAGAGGATCAGAACCAGGATACCTTGTGGACTCGGTTTAGGGACTTTTGCTCCGACTAGAGAAACACTTGGCTACATGGCTTCAACCTTGGGACTCCAATTCCGTTGGAGACCATAATCACAGTCTAGGAATTTCAACTCCGGCTGCCAGGATTATATCATCATACCAGAGACTGTGACGACATGGACTCTCATGGGTTAAAGTTTCTTAACATTCAGGCAGACGTATTGTTCTTTTGTGTATTAACTCATGTTTGCTTAGCTATTGTTTGGGACTAGACCCTTCCGGTAATCATTGTAATGTAATTGTGTATTGCTAATGTAATTACCTTAGTAGCCATTGTCTAGTCGATGACTTGCAGGCTCCATGTAGATATTCTCAGTCTTCCTACCCACATCATTTAAATGAACATTATCATTAACATGCAGCTTGAAATTCATCCAATGGGAGAAGCAATCTTGTCCAACCAATCCGATGAGGACGCAGTGTATCCAAGTGGAAGGCTGTGGCTATAAAAGGGATTTCTTTAAGTCACCAGGTGGTTGTTGATGTATGTGCATGATCCAGTCTAAGCTCTTAGGAGCTGGCTAGAGGATCAGGATACCTTGTGGCTTCAATCTAGGGACTTCGGTTCCGATTGGAGACCATATGCACAGTCTAGGGATTTCGACTCCGGCTGCCAGGATTATATCATCATACCAGAGACTACTTAAGGAGGAAACCCAGGTTGGGACAAATCGGTCACCTGGTACAGACTTTGTATGGCTTCAACCTAGGGACTCCGATTCCGGTTGGAGACCATAACCACAGTCTAGGAATTTCGACTCTGGCTACCAGGATTATATCATCATACCAGAGACTACTTAAGGAAGAAACCCAGGTTGGGACAATTTGGTTACCTGGCTACAGACTTTGCAGACCTCATACAGCTTCCTAAATCTGGCGCTATTCCTTTCTCGGTGGGTGCCTGCCGAAAGCGGGGTGCTGCTGGATTGGAGTAAGTGGCCCTGGAAGATCTGAGGCATGGACATTCTAATCCCTGGTGAGCCAGCGGAAGGGTGAGACTCTGTTGCCTGTTACATTTGTGTTTTGCTGGTTATGTGCCGTTAATTGTTTGGGGATCCAATAGTCTTAATATTGTGATTCCCTCACCCTGTGTTGTCTGAGTAGTGTTCCGCCCACGGTTAAGGAGGTCGTGCGTTCAGTTGGGGTATGCCCTGGGCCATGCTGTCTTTCTAAAGGCGGTCGGTTCAGCGGACGAGAGCACCCACTGAGACCCGTGTCTTCACAGTCATGTCATCAAATCACCTCAGGACAGAGGTCAACGTGTGTGACGTCATGTCATCAAATCACCTCAGGACGGAGGTCAGCATGCGTGACATCATGTCATCAAACCACCTCAGGACAGAGGTCAGCGTGTGTGACATCATGACATCAAATCACCTCAGGACGGAGGTCAGCGTGCGTGACGTCATGTCATCAAATCACCTCAGGACAGAGGTCAGCGTGTGTGATGTCATCTCATTAAATCACCTCAGGACAGAGGTCAGCGTGCGTGACATGTCACCAAATCACCACAGGACAGAGGTCAGTGTGCGTAACGTCATGTCATCAGAATACCTCAGGACAGAGGTCAGCGTGCCTGACATCATGTCATCAAATCACCTCAGGACGGAGGTCAGCGTGCGTGACATCATGTCATCAGATCACCTCAGGACAGAGGTCAGCGTGCGTGACGTCATGTCATCAAATCACCACAGGACAGAGGTCAGCGTGCGTGACGTCATGTCATCAAATCACCTCAGGACAGAGGTCAGCATGTGTGACGTCATGTCATCAAACCACCTCGGGACGGAGGTCAGCGTGTGTGACGTCATGTCATCAAATCACCTCAGGACAGAGGTCAGCGTGCGTGACGTCATGTCATCAAATCACCACAGGACAGAGGTCAGCGTGCGTGACGTCATGTCATCAGATCACCTCAGGACAGAGGTCAGCGTGCGTGACGTCATGTCATCAAATCACCACAGGACAGAGGTCAGCGTGCGTGACGTCATGTCATCAAATCACCTCAGGACAGAGGTCAGCATATGTGACGTCATGTCATCAAATCACCTCGGGACGGAGGTCAGCGTGCGTGACGTCATGTCATCAAATCACCTCAGGACGGAGGTCAGCGTGTGTGACGTCATGTCATCAAACCACCTCAGGACAGAGGTCAGCGTGTGTGACGTCATGTCATCAAATCACCTCAGGACAGAGGTCAATGTGTGTGACATATCACCAAATCACCACAGGGCAGAGGTCAGTGTGCGTGATGTCATGTCACCAAATCACCAGACAAAGAAGGTAATACTGGTCCCTGCAGCCATTCAGAGTAGCTCAGGGCCGCCTTCCTTCCTGCCGGATAATGGATCTGCTCTTTCTATCCTGCTGGGTGATTCCAGTAGTGATCAGACAGAGGAGCTCATGGCTGGTTCACAGGTGGAATCCTTCATATTTAGCCATAGACTTTGCCTCGGTGTCGGGGTTTCTGTTTGTGACAATGACTCCTCCACTTTTCATCCTGTTTCGGGTCGTGCTCCTCGTGCTCCTGAGCTGTACGCTCACCACTGATTTTACCACCAGTGCTTTATCTCTGATTTTCTCATATGAAAATAATAAAATTGGAGGTTTCTTGAGTTTCTCTTATCGATTAGTTTGAGTGTTGACATACAAGAGCTGTCCAATGTTTTTCGTGGACCCATAGGCTTGAAGTGGTGAGACTCAGGTCAGAATGGCCCTGTCTCTGTATCCTGGTTACGGACCACAAGGTCCAAGAGAAATACACAGAGATGGAACACAGCCCCATAGACTATAATACGTATAGATAGATCAGTGAGAAACCTCTGAAGCCATAAGTGTTCAGAACGTTTTCTGACATCCCAGTGTAAGGAGACTTATAGGCCAAGCAACGCTCTACTGGGAAATTACATATGCAAATTATCTCTTCAGAGAAGGGGACTCAAACTCTTGTGCCACCTACTGGAAGTAACAATCCTAAAAGATAATATAGACCCTTTAATCAGCCTTGTCACATGACAGGATAAAAACCAAACAAGAATCTCTATTTACAGATACGTGTTTTGGTGAGCGGCCCCTCCTCAGTGCAAAGCAGGAGCTCTGCAATGTATTAGGAGCAGGTCGAGTGCCAGACTGTCAGGTTGGACGTCGTAGTTATAGCGAAAAACAACAAGTACTGTAAAACAAACATTATTAAATAATGAATGTCTTCCAGAAGTCTTGAGGGCATAGTATTAACCCTTTAACGCTGTTACATAGATATCGTTCATGAGCACAGGTCACTTAGTCCTCCATTATGGAAAGCTATGTCATCTAGATCGCCCGCTTCAGCTTTAACCATACAGTGAATAAAGAAAAAACAAACATAAGAGTCAGGAGAACAGCGGGAATAAAAGAATAGCAATAACTGGCAACTTTTCACAAGGTTACGAGATTTTGCCTCAGTTAGAGTTGATCTTCCCTATTCCACTTCTCACATTTTGGGTATCTGGGCTTCTACAGTGAGAATATCTTGGAGCTCCTCACTTGCTTCTTCCATCTGACTCTACTCCCATAACTTTAATCTTGCAATATTTCCTAAAAGGAAGGGGTAGTTCATGATACTACTCAAAACAGATGCTCAGACATCAAAATTAGGAGAAAACAAGGAAACAAACCCAGAAGATCTGCGCATAATATGAACTCTGGAATTACGCTTTTCAGTAATGAGTAATCAGCCCATCTGTGTAGTATTTGTTTGTGCCCATGTTCTTAATTGTGTTGGATTTTGCCACATGCAACAAAAAAGGTAAAAAAATACAGACCAGCAAACGAAAATCTAAGTTATGTAGCCCGTGCAATTTATACAGACACATTACACTAATAGAATATGAGCAGTCCGCACATAGTACTGACTCGCCCACCCCAGGGCTATGGGACACCCGATGCCGGGCCGGACTAGTCCGGGGACGTCAGTGGTGGCTGGGCCCGACTCCGTACTCTGGTGGGGTCAATTAATATGGCTTCAGTGTTGGGGGTGATTAAAGTTTATAATATTCGTGACGCCACCTGTGGTTTGCGGCTATTAAGCCGCCGCTGCTGTATGAGGCCTCCGGGGCTGGTGGAATGGCAGCTTGGATGGTCCGGCTCCCCACAGGTGGAGCGGTGCCCCGGGGACACTGTTAGTGCTTGTAAGTGTCTATGTAGTGATGGAAGTCTATGCAGGCGAAAATAACTGAGGCAACTCCAGAGGGTGCAATTTCAAGGTGTTTACTCACAGTTCCTGGTAGGTGCACACTGGTGCCTCTGGACTGCTGAGACCCACTGTCAGGGACCTCCGCCGATCCTGGGTAGATCTGGGGGCAAAAGCCGGTACACCCCTCTATTGTGTCTCTTTCTCTGTCGTCTTCTAAGCCTCGCCTTTTATGGATGAACCTGGCTTGGCCTCCACTACAGCCTCCGGGCCGGGGGCTAGCCTAGTTGGTATTCTACCCCCTTTCCAGAGGTTCTGCTGTGGGCTGTGGCCCTGGGCGCTTGCAGCCACCCGGGACCTCGGTTTTCACTTTTGGAGCTGACTTCGCCTCCTCCGGTATCTAGGGACCGTCCCCTGTGTGCGGCCTGATCCCTCCACCTGTTGACTTCATGGAACAGGCCACAGGCTTGAAAGCTGTCTGTGGCCCTGGAATCCCTTGTGTTCTACTTGGTGTCACCTGGACCTACTGGGTCCCAGGGTCTTCACCAGGAAGCGTCGCTTTCTTCTTCTTGCTCCTGACTGACTAGTGCACTTCTCCTTTCAGCTCTCTCTGCAGACTCACACTTCTCACTTCTCTGCCTCCCGCAGACTTCCTCACTCCCCTCCTCCCTGAGGTAAACTGAAACTCTCTCTCTTGACCTTCCTTACTACTCTGCTCTCGGGTGGCTCCTCCCACCCCCCAGTTGCTAAGCTACCACCCTATGGGAGCAGGGATGGGTCTTACGGCCCCTCCCAGCATGCAGCATGGGAGGGTTGCTGCCACTGTCCCTGGTCCCTGTGTGTCTGTCCGTGCATGATATACAGTGGAGTACGGCTTGGCAGCCCGCCTGATCTAATAGAAGGGCGTTACCTAATAGGCTGCGGGTTTGTGACTGTGTCATCTGCATGTGAACAGCGCTCTATGCAAGCCACTTGTGTGCAGTTTTATCATCCAGCAGTCACCTCCCCTCCATTCCATGAAGGTGTGTGTGTGATCTGCTTCTCCTGCACCTGTGATGTCTCCACTTAGTGGGGGTTTAGCTGTATCCTGCTAGAGCATCAGTTTTTGGCCAGGGCGATGTACACACTGCAGCCCAACTTGCTGTGAGTAATACTTGATTTTTGGAGGACATTATCCTCTTTTTGTTGCTTTTTTTATATTTAGTGTAGGGACCTACAGACATGAGGTCCCTTGACGAGGGTGTAGGCTTACGTTTTATGGCCATAAATACCAACAAAAACCTCATATTTTTTTGTTTGTACAGGATACAGCCAGGCCCCTTTCTGTTGGGCCTTGCATTGTAGAGTGTCTGTCCGTGCATGATATACAGTGGAGTACGGCTTGGCAGCCCGCCTGATCTAATAGAAGGGCGTTACCTAATAGGCTGCGGGTTTGTGACTGTGTCATCTGCATGTGAACAGCGCTCTATGCAAGCCACTTGTGTGCAGTTTTATCATCCAGCAGTCACCTCCCCTCCATTCCATGAAGGTGTGTGTGTGATCTGCTTCTCCTGCACCTGTGATGTCTCCACTTAGTGGGGGTTTAGCTGTATCCTGCTAGAGCATCAGTTTTTGGCCAGGGCGATGTACACACTGCAGCCCAACTTGCTGTGAGTAATACTTGATTTTTGGAGGACATTATCCTCTTTTTGTTGCTTTTTTTATATTTAGTGTAGGGACCTACAGACATGAGGTCCCTTGACGAGGGTGTAGGCTTACGTTTTATGGCCATAAATACCAACAAAAACCTCATATTTTTTTGTTTGTACAGGATACAGCCAGGCCCCTTTCTGTTGGGCCTTGCATTGTAGAGTGTCTGTCCGTGCATGATATACAGTGGAGTACGGCTTGGCAGCCCGCCTGATCTAATAGAAGGGCGTTACCTAATAGGCTGCGGGTTTGTGACTGTGTCATCTGCATGTGAACAGCGCTCTATGCAAGTGTGAAGCCCCGGGGACGCTGTGTCGGTGCATTACCTTCAGGGACTCCACGTAGATGGATCTGTCTGGTCACAGGTAGGAAACCTTCTTTGTAGTTTGTCGTGACGCCACTCTCAGATTTGCGGTCAGTGGGGGACCGCCACTGCAGGTTAAGGGATGCCTGGGGCTGATGGTGGGTGCAGCCAGTTGTAGTAGCCTCCTGAGAGTGAGGCAAGCCCCAGGGCCCTGTGTAGATGTGTAGAACTACAAGGCGCAGAATGACTCAACACAGGCAGGATGTCTTTCAGGGTTTTTACTCACAGTTGATGGCAGGGTGAGTGACCCGGGCGTAGCTGGGATGAACCAAGTGGGAACCAGGTGTCCTTCAGGCTGACTTGTGAGGGTGACTACTAACTCGCCTTCCTTAGCCCTTGGTGGTTTGGGGTAACCCCGACTTTGAGTCCCTATGGGGGTCACCCAGGGAAGATGCTGCAGCCTCTCTCCCCTTCGTTTGCCGTTTGCTTGTCGCCTGGACCAGGCCACTCCAGCTGCTTGCCTCCTGTGACCTATGGGCCCTAACTGTGGCTACGTGGCTGCGGCTTTTGTGGTGTTGTGGCGTGGGCTTTGAGAGCCCCACACCGGCAGGTTTAGCAAAAGAAAGCTGGATCTATCTCCGCTTCGGGATCTGCCGCCCGTTTGGGCCTGGTACTCTCTAGCAGTCTCCTTACTTCCCACTCCGTTGCTCTCTCTCTAGCTGAAGATGGATTTCGGGTAGCACTCCTAGTTGACCGTTCTCCCCCGTCGGTAGCCACTGCGCGGACGCTGTCAGACTACAGCAGCCCACGGGATCTGCTCCTCACTCGAGCTCCCTGGACTCTGCTCTGAACCGGCTCACATCTGGGACCTTCACTCCTGCTCCTGTCTGAGCTTCACTTTCCTGCTCCTCACTCCTCCACACTCTGCTGCAGACTCTAGACTGTTTACTCCTCCTTCTCTTTTCCCTTTTGTGCCTGCCTACGCCACCTAGCAACCAGACTCTCTTACCACACCCCTTGAGAGGAGATGGAGGCTTTTGGCCCCCTCCACTATTCCAGTGAAGGTGAAGGCTTTTCCCCCTCCTGGGATCCCCAGGGGTCCTCTCATGGGTACATGTGTGAGACCTGATCACTATGCGCCTGTGTACCACACCCCAGTCAGCCTTCTGGATTACCTGTCTTGTACTGTCCCCAGCATGGGTGCAGTACTCAGTGGTGCCTGACCAGGTCAGGGGCGCCACATTCCCCCTTAGTTATCACCAGCACGTCCTCGGGCTGCAAGACAACATTTTAAAATGCATAAAACATTAAAACATGTAAAACATTTAAAAGCACCAGGTACCATACATCACCACCCTCCACCCACAAGTCCGTCAACCCACCCAAAACCCTTTCACGTTGGCCGCGACTTCAGCCACTTCTGGCAGGATGTAGAGGCGGCTTTCATGGTCTGGTGGTCTTCAGGGTATACCTGGCCTGGTGGATCCGCGCCTTCAGCCTCTTCTGGCAGGATGCAGAGGCGGCCTCCACAGTTGGTGCTGACCAGGTACCCTCTTTGTGGTGGAGAGCCAGGCCCCATAAACAGGCATGCTCTCTGGTCGCAGGTGAGCCAAGGCCCTATATACGGACGGGCTCCTCCTGGTTGCAGACGAGCCAAGCCCCTAAACAGGCTGACTCTGGTGGCGGTGGTGCCCTCTGGTGTAACTATTTACACTGCGAGAGTTTGTGGCTATAGCCAGTTCATAGCCTTAAGGTTTATTTCTCACAATAGTTTTTGTGGGCACATTCTTGAACTTTAAAACGTTGCAAAACAAACTTTCCAAACTGGTCAAAACTTGCTGTACTTTACTTAAACTTAGGCAGATTCCTCTTCACCAGGGCTTGGGCCTGTAGGGCTGCGGCACCTGTTGGTTTCTTGACCTTTTTCTTCATCTGTAGTTGTCTCTTCATTAGGTCTTTGGTCTTTTCTTTCTTTATGGCTGTCTTTCCTTTCTTCTTTGGGACATGGCACTACATCTAGGGCATACCAGCCTCTTTCTCCTTGATGCATAGTAAACTGTACGGAGTCTCCCATCTTTAAGTTTCTGCCAGGGTGTCCTCTGGGCAGATTAGCTCTGACGTCTCTCCTATTGACAAAAATGCCTTCTTTGATACCAGGTGCTACGATGAACCCGTATCCTGACTTGAGGCTAAAGTCCTCCACTACTCCTCTGCAAAGGGGTCCTCTGGCCTGGGCTTTGGCTCTTCTCAGGAACCTTTTCTCCTGTAGATCTCTGGCCGTGACTTCTCTCTGCTCTGGGGATGGCGGTGCAGGGGAAAACTGAGTTCTGCTGCGGCGCTGTGTCCTGCGGGCTGGATTCTGCGAAGTGCAGCTCACAAGCTCCCAGGTAGGGCGGTTGGGCAGGTCTTCTTCGTCAGCAGGAGGTGTCAGGTCTTCCTCGTCCCAGCGGGAATATGGCAGCATCTCCGGCTCTGGGACTAGCACTGCTGCTGGCTCCGGGGGCAACTCCTCAGCTTCTTGCCCTCCTCTCCCCCTTAGTTCTTCGCTGCACTCTGGTCGTGGCAGCGCTGGGGATGAGTGTTCCTCAGCTGGCCCAGGCGGTGGACTCTTCAGCGTGGTTGCTGCAGGGGTTGCCTTAGGGGTGTGCGGAGGGAGCATGTATCTGTCCACCATCTCCTGTGGGAACTTGGCCTCCAGGTCAGCCTTCAGCTGCCAGTATGCGGAGTCTTCACCTATCAGGGATTTCCTAGTAGGGACTTCCTTAGGCTGGGGAGCGGTGTCTGCTCTGGCCTTGCAGGCCGGGGAAAATGGTGATGCAATCTCTTGGCGGGCCGCGCCCTGTATGGCGGCGGCCTGGTCTTGGCGGGCCGCGCCCTGTATGGCGGCGGCCTGGTCTGTGCGGGCCGAGCCTGGCGTGGCGGCGGCCTGGATCTGCGTCGCTGTTGCGGCCAGTTCTTGGCGGGCCGGACTGGGCGTTGCTGCAGGGACCGGGTCTTGGCAGGCCGAGCAGGGCATCGCTGCGGCGGCCGGGGCTTGGCGGGCCGAGCAGGGCATCGCTGCGGCGGCCGGGGCTTGGCGGGCCGCACCTGGCATGGCTACGGCCTGGCTCAGCGTCGCCGCGCCGGGCGCCTCTTCTGGGACCGCGGTCGTAGCAGCAGGGGTCGGAGCACTTGCGCTGGCCGGGGCAACTCTGGACTCACCCATCAGTGGCACCATCGGGATCTGAGTCGTCGCCGCTCGATCTGGCAGGCGTCGCGCGGCTCCCTCCTCGTAGGTCCGAACCGCCGCAGCCATCTCCAGAAGCTCCGTGCGTCCCTCACTGAGCTGTCGCATGATCCTGGCCTCCAGCTGATCGCAGAAGATAGCTAGCTCCCGGCACCACCAGGCAGCAGAGCCTGGTTCTGGGTATCCACGTCCGGACTCCATCTCTTCTCTCTGCAGCAGCAGGCTTGTGGCTCTCTTTCCTTCCCGCCGTCTCTGGACGCCTCCGCTCTCTTCACCAGCGAGGTCAGAACTCTGCAGGGGATCTCTGGGTAGCCACACCTCTTCGTGGGCGGTAACTTCTTCCAGCGCGGGCTGCTGTTGTTTTTCAGCGCGCTTTTCATGGTGGCAATATGGCGGCGCTTCCAATTTTTCAAGCGGACCGCCCAGGCACATGGTCACCTGTCTGAACAGGTCTAGTCCTTATCCTGTTCGTGACGCCAGATGTGAAGCCCCACAGGTGCAGTGTCGGTGCATTACCTTCAGGGACTCCACTCAGCTGGATCTTGTCACAGGTAGGAAACCTTCTTTGTAGTTTGTCGTGACGCCACTCTCAGATTTGCGGTCAGTGGGGGACCGCCACTGCAGGTTAAGGGATGCCTGGGGCTGATGGTGGGTGCAGCCAGTTGTAGTAGCCTCCTGAGAGTGAGGCAAGCCCCAGGGCCCTGTGTAGATGTGTAGAACTACAAGGCGCAGAATGACTCAACACAGGCAGGATGTCTTTCAGGGTTTTTACTCACAGTTGATGGCAGGGTGAGTGACCCGGGCGTAGCTGGGATGAACCAAGTGGGAACCAGGTGTCCTTCAGGCTGACTTGTGAGGGTGACTACTAACTCACCTTCCTTAGCCCTTGGTGGTTTGGGGTAACCCCGACTTTGAATCCCTATGGGGGTCACCCAGGGAAGATGCTGCAGCCTCTCTCCCCTTCGTTTGCCGTTTGCTTGTCGCCTGGACCAGGCCACTCCAGCTGCTTGCCTCCTGTGACCTATGGGCCCTAACTGTGGCTACGTGGCTGCGGCTTTTGTGGTGTTGTGGCGTGGGCTTTGAGAGCCCCACACCGGCAGGTTTAGCAAAAGAAAGCTGGATCTATCTCCGCTTCGGGATCTGCCGCCCGTTTGGGCCTGGTACTCTCTAGCAGTCTCCTTACTTCCCACTCCGTTGCTCTCTCTCTAGCTGAAGATGGATTTCGGGTAGCACTCCTAGTTGACCGTTCTCCCCCGTCGGTAGCCACTGCGCGGACGCTGTCAGACTACAGCAGCCCACGGGATCTGCTCCTCACTCGAGCTCCCTGGACTCTGCTCTGAACCGGCTCACATCTGGGACCTTCACTCCTGCTCCTGTCTGAGCTTCACTTTCCTGCTCCTCACTCCTCCACACTCTGCTGCAGACTCTAGACTGTTTACTCCTCCTTCTCTTTTCCCTTTTGTGCCTGCCTACGCCACCTAGCAACCAGACTCTCTTACCACACCCCTTGAGAGGAGATGGAGGCTTTTGGCCCCCTCCACTATTCCAGTGAAGGTGAAGGCTTTTCCCCCTCCTGGGATCCCCAGGGGTCCTCTCATGGGTACATGTGTGAGACCTGATCACTATGCGCCTGTGTACCACACCCCAGTCAGCCTTCTGGATTACCTGTCTTGTACTGTCCCCAGCATGGGTGCAGTACTCAGTGGTGCCTGACCAGGTCAGGGGCGCCACACAAGCCACTTGTGTGCAGTTTTATCATCTAGCAGTCACCTCCCCTCCATTCCATGAAGGTGTGTGTGTGATCTGCTTCTCCTGCACCTGTGATGTCTCCACTTAGTGGGGGTTTAGCTGTATCCTGCTAGAGCATCAGTTTTTGGCCAGGGCGATGTACACACTGCAGCCCAACTTGCTGTGAGTAATACTTGATTTTTGGAGGACATTATCCTCTTTTTGTTGCTTTTTTTATATTTAGTGTAGGGACCTACAGACATGAGGTCCCTTGACGAGGGTGTAGGCTTACGTTTTATGGCCATAAATACCAACAAAAACCTCATATTTTTTTGTTTGTACAGGATACAGCCAGGCCCCTTTCTGTTGGGCCTTGCATTGTAGAGTGTCTGTCCGTGCATGATATACAGTGGAGTACGGCTTGGCAGCCCGCCTGATCTAATAGAAGGGCGTTACCTAATAGGCTGCGGGTTTGTGACTGTGTCATCTGCATGTGAACAGCGCTCTATGCAAGCCACTTGTGTGCAGTTTTATCATCCAGCAGTCACCTCCCCTCCATTCCATGAAGGTGTGTGTGTGATCTGCTTCTCCTGCACCTGTGATGTCTCCACTTAGTGGGGGTTTAGCTGTATCCTGCTAGAGCATCAGTTTTTGGCCAGGGCGATGTACACACTGCAGCCCAACTTGCTGTGAGTAGTAGGTCCCTGTGTGTACCTAACAATGGTGTAGTGCAAATTTGCCTGTGTACCGGCGTTCACTCCTTTCCTTACCCAGGATGGGACAGCACACCTCTGGCTGGGGTGCAATGTTCCTGTGGCGACGGAAGCCTCAGGGGCGCCACAGTACAGAGAGGAGTGCAGCCGATACAACACCTATTGGGGTATAGGTGACTCTGCTGTGTCTACTGCTCCTGTGATTTTAGGTGAAGCAATACAGAGGTTTTCTCATCAGGATTATGTAGCCAGTATAATGTGTGGTCTGCTCCTTTGGATGCCATACATATAACAAGTACCGTATATTCTTCCCTAACCTCTGGCATCTCACAGAGGCTCCAATTCATCATTACTGTTTCTTCACGTTTCTGGAGTAATTTGCTCTTTTTTTTGTGTGGATTCACTATTTGCACCTCATTTTCTATACATTTTCTGCTACTTTTTAAGTTTTCTCTCTGTTTTAATTTTTTTAATTCTTTTTTCCCTCAACTTATCCAGATGTTTTATAGGTTCATTAGATGGAGATTAGAGGAGGGCAAATGTTGTTCCCGGATGAAATCTATATAAATGTGACCTCAGCCCGGATGAAATCTATATAAATGTGTCCTCAGCCCGGATGAAATCTATATAAATGTGACCTCAGTCCGGATGAAATCTGTATAAATGTGACCTCAGCTCGGATGAAATCTGTATAAATGTGGCCTCAGCTCGGATGAAATCTGTATAAATGTGACCTCAGCCCGGATGAAATCTATATAAATGTGACCTCAGCCCGGATGAAATCTATATAAATGTGTCCTCAGCCCGGATGAAATCTATATAAATGTGACCTCAGCCCGGATGAAATCTATATAAATGTGACCTCAGTCCGGATGAAATCTATATAAATGTGACCTCAGTCCGGATGAAGTCTGTATAAATGTGACCTCAGCCCGGATGAAATCTATATAAATGTGACCTCAGTCCGGATGAAATCTGTATAAATGTGACCTCAGCCCGGATGAAATCTATATAAATGTGACCTCAGCCCGGATGAAATCTATATAAATGTGACCTCAGCCCGGATGAAATCTATATAAATGTGACCTCAGCCCGGATGAAATCTATATAAATGTGACCTCAGCCCGGATGAAATCTGTATAAATGTGACCTCAGCCCGGATGAAATCTGTATAAATGTGACCTCAGCCCGGATGAAATCTATATAAATGTGACCTCAGCCCGGATGAAATCTATATAAATGTGACCTCAGCCCGGATGAAATCTATATAAATGTGACCTCAGCCCGGATGAAATCTATATAAATGTGACCTCAGTCCGGATGAAATCTGTATAAATGTGACCTCAACCCGGATGAAATCTGTATAAATGTGGCCTCAGCTCGGATGAAATCTGTATAAATGTGACCTCAGCCCGGATGAAATCTATATAAATGTGACCTCAGCCCGGATGAAATCTATATAAATGTGACCTCAGCCCGGATGAAATCTATATAAATGTGACCTCAGCCCGGATGAAATCTGTATAAATGTGACCTCAGCCCGGATGAAGTCTGTATAAATGTGACCTCAGCCCGGATGAAGTCTGTATAAATGTGACCTCAGCCCGGATGAAATCTATATAAATGTGACCTCAGTCCGGATTAAATCTATATAAATGTGACCTCAGCCCGGATGAAATCTATATAAATGTGACCTCAGCCCGGATGAAATCTATATAAATGTGACCTCAGCCCGGATGAAATCTGTATAAATGTGACCTCAGCCCGGATGAAATCTGTATAAATGTGACCTCAGCCCGGATGAAATCTATATAAATGTGACCTCAGCCCGGATGAAATCTATATAAATGTGTCCTCAGCCCGGATGAAATCTATATAAATGTGACCTCAGTCCGGATGAAATCTGTATAAATGTGACCTCAGCTCGGATGAAATCTGTATAAATGTGGCCTCAGCCTGGATGAGCGACGTGACAATGAGCAATGATTTTTGACTTTTTTGTGCTCGCTGATCGTTGCTCATTTGCGTTGCACGCTGCGATGTCGGTAACGGCGCCGGATGTGCGTCACTAACGACGTGACCCCGACGATATCTCGTTGCCGATGTCGCAACGTGTAAAGCCCGCTTAAGTCATATGCAAAGGATTGTTATAAATCCACTTTTGACTTTTAGGATCGCTACTTCCAATAGGTGGCGCTGCGCTAGAGTTTGTCTCCTTTCCTGGAGAGACAATTTGTATACTGTATGTAAGTACTTGAATAAGAATACAGTAATTAACCACAGGCCAGCATGGGTTTGTAGCAAACTAGTCATGCCAGACTAATCTAATTTCCATCTATGATGGTATTACTGACTGGGTGGATTAGAGAAACGCAGTAGATATAGTATATCTGGGCTTCAGCAAAGCGTTTGACAAAGCATATGTACCATCCTTATTGAGAAAATGACAAGTATGGGATTGATGAGGCGACGGTTAGGTAGATTCATAACTGGCTGTTATCATCCTCAGAGTGGTCATAAATGGTTGCACATCCAATTGGAAGAGAAGTGAGGTACTACAAGGCTCAGTCTTGGCCCCAGTATTGTTCAACATTTTTATAAATGATCTAGATAAGGGAACTGTAGTAAACTAATCAAATCTGCAGATGATAGAAAACTAGAAGGGATAGTGATTAGGGATGATCAAATACTTCGATTATTCGGCTTCGCAAATATTTTCCGAATACCTCGCCACTATTCGACTGTTTGCGAATATTTGATGCACAATATTAGGGGTACTTTGCACGCTGCGACATCGCAAGCCGATGCTACGATGTCGAGCGCGATAGTCCCCGCCCCCGTCGCAGCAGCGATATCTTGTGATTGCTGGCATAGCGAACATTATCGCTACGCCATCTTGCACTCACCTGCCTTGCAACGTCGCTGTGGCCGGCGATCCACCTCCTTCCTAAGGGGGTGGGTTGTGCGGCGTCACTGCGACGTCACACGGCAGGCGGCCAATAGCAGCGGAGGGGCGGAGATGAGCAGGATGTAAACATTCCGCCCACCTCCTTCCTTCCGCATAGCAGCCGGGACGCAGGTAGGAGATGTTCCTCGCTCCTACGGCTTCATACACAGCGATGTGTGCTGCCGCAGGAACGAGGAACAACATCGTACCTGTCGCTGCACCGGCATTATGGAAATGTCGGACCCTACACCGATGATACGATAACGACGCTTTTGTGCTCGTTAATCGTATCAAAAAGGATTTGCACACTACGATATCGACAGCGACGCCGGATGTGCGTCACTTTCGATTTGACCACACTGACATCGCACCTGTGATATCGTAGTGTACAAAGCCCGCCTAAGTCTATGGGAAACCTGAATAACAACTATTCAGTACTATTCGGGCTTCCCATAGACCTACATTGCGCATCAAATAGTCGAATAGCGGCGAGGTATTCGGAAAATATTCGCGAAGCCGAATATTTAAGGTATTCGATCATCCCTAATAGTGATCACTAGAGATGCCAGGGAGAGGATTCAGAAAGATCTAGATAAGCTGGCACAATCATACATATCAGATGGCTGTTGGCTGAAAGGTTTGGCCAATCATTCGGCCGGCAGCTGTCTTGGTCGTCTCCCTCATACACAGCATTTGGGCGCTCCTGTGTTCCCTATGAGCGCGAACAAAATAACTAGGTTTCCAAAATCAAACATGCTACATCCTCATCAACTGTGGGGGGGGCCGATCTTTCCTTCACCTCCAATATACAATCTCTTGCCCGCTCCTGTCACTTGCACCTGAAGAAAATCTCTAGAATCCGCTCCTTTCTCACCATGGAAACTACAAAAACCCTTACTGTGGCCCTGATCCACTCCCGCCCTGATTACTGTAATTCTCTATTAATTGGCGTCCCAGTAACTAGACTATCCCCTCTCCTGTCTATACATTGAATCATAGTAAGGCTGGGGCCACACGGGGCACTACTGTGATGCTCGCATGAGACTCGGCTCGCGCTGGCAGCACAGCAGGAGCGGAGTGTCATACGAGTCTGCCTGCATCTGAGGTCCGATCATGTGAGCAGACCTCAGCTGCGGGGGGCGGGCCGGCACGGAGGAGGGGAGGGAGGGATTTCTCTCCCTCTCTCCTCCGTAGTCGCCTATTGCCATTCTCGCACTGCACTGGCAGTACACCAGTGTACAGCGAGTGCAGTGCGATTTTTCTCTCGCCCCATTCACTTGAATGGGTGCGAGAGAAAGAGTCTCGCATTACAATCGAGGCATATTGGGATTGTTTTCTCGGTCCGATTAGGGCTGAGAAAATAATCGCTCATGTGCCCTGTCACACAGGCTAGAATTGGTCCGAGGGGAATGCGATGTTTTATTGCACTCCACTGGCACCGATTTCCTCGCCGTGTGGCTTAGGCCTTACAAGTATTGTCCTCCCTGGTCTTTATCACATGTGAATTGGTACTTGGCTTTCTTCAAAATGGAAATCTGGCAACTTATAAGCTGCAGTGAAAATTGTTCAGTCTTAGCTGTTTGACTCAAGGTGAAGAATATAAACTAATGTCAGATGGTGGTCAGTACTCGAGGATATGGGGGTGGAATATCAGTAAATAGGTCTATATGTGTCCAGCATGCATATAATTGATCTGCTGTAGCTGAGGAGTCAATTGAGCAATATGTCATGAATGAAGGGAAAGGCTCAATTAGTAGGGGTGTTGTGATTGTGTATTACGGTGAGCCGGCACACTGCCAAAAAGACAAATTACTCAGCGGAAAACTGCATTTAAGGATTGCTTTTGTGCATGGGCCCCAGGTGCTAAACAAGTCAGGCTTATTTCAAAGCTCCCTGCAAGGTGGGCAGAAGCCCCCCAGAGCTGTTGTAATATAACATCACTTACAGAACGGTTGACATTCGCCACATAGGGATATAATCATGTAAGACTGTACTATTTCCGCTATCTTATATCCCAATGGCTGGGGCCACATTTATACAGATTTCATCCGGGCTGAGGCCACATTTATACAGATTTCATCCGGGCTGAGGTCACATTTATACAGATTTCATCCGGGCTGAGGTCACATTTATATAGATTTCATCCGGGCTGAGGTCACATTTATATAGATTTCATCCGGGCTGAGGTCACATTTATATAGATTTCATCCGGGCTGAGGTCACATTTATATAGATATCATCCGGGCTGAGGCCACATTTATACAGATTTCATCCGAGCTGAGGTCACATTTATATAGATTTCATCCGAGCTGAGGTCACATTTATATAGATTTCATCCGGGCTGAGGTCACATTTATATAGATTTCATCCGGGCTGAGGTCACATTTATATAGATTTCATCCGGGCTGAGGCCACATTTATACAGATTTCATCCGGGCTGAGGTCACATTTATATAGATTTCATCCGGGCTGAGGTCACATTTATATAGATTTCATCCGGGCTGAGGTCACATTTATATAGATTTCATCCGGGCTGAGGTCACATTTATATAGATTTCATCCGGGCTGAGGTCACATTTATATAGATATCATCCGGGCTGAGGCCACATTTATATAGATTTCATCCGGGCTGAGGTCACATTTATATAGATTTCATCCGGGCTGAGGTCACATTTATATAGAATTCATCTGGACTCAGGCCACATTTATATTGATTTCATCCGGGCTGAGGTCACATTTATATAGATTTCATCCGGGCTGAGGCCACATTTATATAGATTTCATCCGGGCTGAGGTCACATTTATACAGATTTCATCCAGGCTGAGGCCACATTTATACAGATTTCATCCGGGCTGAGGTCACATTTATATAGATTTCATCCGGGCTGAGGCCACATTTATATAGATTTCATCCGGGCTGAGGCCACATTTATATAGATTTCATCCGGGCTGAGGTCACATTTATACAGATTTCATCCGGGCTGAGGTCACATTTATACAGATTTCATCCGGGCTGAGGCCATATTTATATAGATTTCATCCGGACTGAGGTCACATTTATACAGATTTCATCTGGGCTGAGGCCACATTTATATAGATTTCATCCGGGCTGAGGCCACATTTATATAGATTTCATCCGGGCTGAGGTCACATTTATACAGATTTCATCCGGGCTGAGGTCACATTTATACAGATTTCATCCGGGCTGAGGCCATATTTATACAGATTTCATCCAGGCTGAGGCCACATTTATACAGATTTCATCCGGGCTGAGGTCACATTTATATAGATTTCATCCGGGCTGAGGTCACATTTATATAGATTTCATCCGGGCTGAGGTCACATTTATACAGATTTCATCCGGGCTGAGGTCACATTTATACAGATTTCATCCGAGCTGAGGTCACATTTATATAGATTTCATCCGGGCTGAGGTCACATTTATACAGATTTCATCCGGGCTGAGGTCACATTTATACAGATTTCATCCGGGCTGAGGTCACATTTATATAGATTTCATCCGGACTGAGGTCACATTTATATAGATTTCATCCGGGCTGAGGTCACATTTATACAGATTTCATCCGGGCTGAGGTCACATTTATACAGATTTCATCCGGGCTGAGGCCACATTTATACAGATTTCATCCGGGCTGAGGTCACATTTATATAGATTTCATCCGGGCTGAGGTCACATTTATATAGATTTCATCCGGGCTGAGGTCACATTTATATAGATTTCATCCGGGCTGAGGTCACATTTATATAGATTTCATCCGGGCTGAGGCCACATTTATATAGATTTCATCCGGGCTGAGGTCACATTTATATAGATTTCATCCGGGCTGAGGTCACATTTATATAGATTTCATCCGGGCTGAGGTCACATTTATATAGATTTCATCCGAGCTGAGGTCACATTTATATAGATTTCATCCGGGCTGAGGTCACATTTATATAGATTTCATCCGGACTGAGGTCACATTTATATAGATTTCATCCGGGCTGAGGTCACATTTATATAGATTTCATCCGGGCTGAGGTCACATTTATATAGATTTCATCCGGGCTGAGGTCACATTTATATAGATTTCATCCGGACTGAGGTCACATTTATATAGATTTCATCCGGGCTGAGGTCACATTTATATAGATTTCATCCGGGCTGAGGCCACATTTATACAGATTTCATCCGGGCTGAGGTCACATTTATATAGATTTCATCCGGGCTGAGGTCACATTTATATAGATTTCATCCGGGCTGAGGTCACATTTATACAGATTTCATCCGGGCTGAGGCCACATTTATACAGATTTCATCCGGGCTGAGGTCACATTTATATAGATTTCATCCGGGCTGAGGTCACATTTATATAGATTTCATCCGGGCTGAGGTCACATTTATATAGATTTCATCCGGGCTGAGGTCACATTTATATAGATTTCATCCGGGCTGAGGTCACATTTATATAGATTTCATCCGGGCTGAGGTCACATTTATATAGATTTCATCCGGGCTGAGGTCACATTTATATAGATTTCATCCGGGCTGAGGCCACATTTATACAGATTTCATCCGGGCTGGGGTCACATTTATACAGATTTCATCCGGGCTGAGGTCACATTTATACAGATTTCATCCGGGCTGAGGTCACATTTATACAGATTTCATCCAGGCTGAGGTCACATTTATACAGATTTCATCCGGACTCAGGCCACATTTATATTGATTTCATCCGGGCTGAGGTCACATTTATATAGATTTCATCCGGGCTGAGGTCACATTTATATAGATTTCATCCGGGCTGAGGTCACATTTATACAGATTTCATCCGGGCTGAGGTCACATTTATATAGATTTCATCCGGGCTGAGGTCACATTTATATAGATTTCATCCGGGCTGAGGTCACATTTATACAGATTTCATCCGGGCTGAGGTCACATTTATATAGATTTCATCCGGGCTGAGGTCACATTTATACAGATTTCATCCGGGCTGAGGTCACATTTATATAGATTTCATCCGGGCTGAGGTCACATTTATATAGATTTCATCCGGACTCAGGCCACATTTATACAGATTTCATCCGGGCTGAGGTCACATTTATACAGATTTCATCCGGACTCAGGCCACATTTATATTGATTTCATCCGGGCTGAGGTCACATTTATATAGATTTCATCCGGGCTGAGGTCACATTTATATAGATATCATCCGGGCTGAGGCCACATTTATATAGATTTCATCCGGGCTGAGGTCACATTTATACAGATTTCATCCGGGCTGAGGTCACATTAATATAGATTTCATCCGGGCTGAGGTCACATTTATATAGATTTCATCCGGGCTGAGGTCACATTTATACAGATTTCATCCGAGCTGAGGTCACATTTATATAGATTTCACCCGGCCTGAGGTCACATTTATATAGATTTCATCCGGGCTGAGGTCACATTTATACAGATTTCATCCGGGCTGAGGCCACATTTATATAGATTTCATCCGGGCTGAGGTCACATTTATACAGATTTCATCCGGGCTGAGGCCACATTTATATAGATTTCATCTGGGCTGAGGTCACATTTATACAGATTTCATCCGGGCTGAGGTCACATTTATATAGATTTCATCCGAGCTGAGGTCACATTTATATAGATTTCACCCGGCCTGAGGTCACATTTATATAGATTTCATCCGGGCTGAGGTCACATTTATACAGATTTCATCCGGGCTGAGGCCACATTTATATAGATTTCATCCGGGCTGAGGTCATATTTATACAGATTTCATCCGGGCTGAGGCCACATTTATATAGATTTCATCTGGGCTGAGGTCACATTTATACAGATTTCATCCGGGCTGAGGCCACATTTATATAG
The DNA here is from genome assembly GCF_048569485.1 of Anomaloglossus baeobatrachus. Lineage (NCBI taxonomy): Eukaryota > Metazoa > Chordata > Amphibia > Anura > Aromobatidae > Anomaloglossus > Anomaloglossus baeobatrachus. The sequence continues at coordinate 1,555,407 of NC_134360.1, read as the reverse complement.
ATTTCATCCGGGCTGAGGTCACATTTATATAGATTTCATCCGGGCTGAGGTCACATTTATATAGATTTCATCCGAGCTGAGGTCACATTTATACAGATTTCATCCGGGCTAAGGTCACATTTATACAGATTTCATCCGGGCTGAGGTCACATTTATATAGATTTCATCCGGGCTGAGGTCACATTTATACAGATTTCATCCGAGCTGAGGTCACATTTATATAGATTTCATCCGGGCTGAGGTCACATTTATATAGATTTCATCCGGGCTGAGGTCACATTTATACAGATTTCATCCGGGCTGAGGTCACATTTATACAGATTTCATCCGGGCTGAGGTCACATTTATACAGATTTGATCCGGGCTGAGGTCACATTTATACAGATTTCATCCGAGCTGAGGTCACATTTATACAGATTTCATCCGGGCTGAGGTCACATTTATATAGATTTCATCCGAGCTGAGGTCACATTTATACAGATTTCATCCGGGCTGAGGTCACATTTATACAGATTTCATCCGGGCTGAGGTCACATTTATACAGATTTCATCCGAGCTGAGGTCACATTTATATAGATTTCATCCGGGCTGAGGTCACATTTATATAGATTTCATCCGGGCTGAGGTCACATTTATATAGATTTCATCCGGGCTGAGGTCACATTTATATAGATTTCATCCGGGCTGAGGTCACATTTATATAGATTTCATCCGGGCTGAGGTCACATTTATATAGATTTCATCCGGGCTGGGGTCACATTTATACAGATTTCATCCGAGCTGAGGTCACATTTATATAGATTTCATCCGGGCTGAGGTCACATTTATATAGATTTCATCCGGGCTGAGGTCACATTTATATAGATTTCATCCGGGCTGAGGCCACATTTATATAGATATCATCCGGGCTGAGGTCACATTTATATAGATTTCATCCGGGTTGAGGTCACATTTATATAGATTTCATCCGGGCTGAGGTCACATTTATATAGATATCATCCGGGCTGAGGCCACATTTATACAGATTTTATCCGGGCTGAGGTCATATTTGTATAGATTTCATCCGAGCTGAGGTCACATTTATATAGATTTCATCCGGGCTGAGGTCACATTTATATAGATTTCATCCAGGCTGAGGTCACATTTATATAGATTTCATCCGAGCTGAGGTCACATTTATATAGATTTCATCCGGGCTGAGGTCACATTTATATAGATTTCATCCGGGCTGAGGTCACTGTGACGGGGTGTACATCAGAGCAAAGAGAGACAACAGGCCGAGGATGATCCAACAGGTTTACTAACAGGAATACAGGAACAGCACACGACAAGTCCAAATAAAACAGATTCGGGGGCACCTCCCGATAATCCAAAGTGCCAGATCACAACGTAATAGTCCTTTTCAGAGTCCCAGAAATCCCACACAATCCACTGGACGGCGAGGTCTGTCCGCAGATTCAGATCTCGCTCCCTTCCTCTTCAAAAACTCAACTCCCAACTGCATTTAGGAACAGGAGTGAATTGTTTGAGCTCGTGGGCCCGCCCCTCAAGGGTAGGGGTCTATGCAATGGTTGGGCCCACTAGAAGATTCCAGAAGGTTGGCTCCGAGATGTCTACAGGTTATCCACTGCTTACGAAACAATGAGAAGTTCCCCTGGCTGTGTGGACAAGAGATAATTGCATTATGGGCCCAGAGACACAGGAGATGGGGGAAAGGTATGGTTACTTACATCCCAAGACATTTCAAAGTGTTCAGTAAGTACAACCAAAGGAAAGTGACATCACATCCTGACATAGCATCACAGCAAATACAGTGAGAAGGTAAAACACATCATGACAATTCCTTCCCCTCCCAACTTGTGTACGTACTAGGGACCTCTACAGGTCACTGGTTAAGTACACACAGGCAGAGCGTTACTTACATGTGGCTTCATGCAGCCACGAATTGGCATCTGGTCTCCCACATCATTGCCCAGGAGAACAGCTGCAGGCAGACCACCCATCACCCCAACCACACATCGCCTGACCCCAAAACCAAAGTTCAGATCCACAGTGGCTGTGGGAATAGTCCTCCATTGTCCACCAGCCAGTTCAATGACAATCCCAGGTCCTCTATGGATTGCCTCAGGCCGAACCACTCGGGGATCAGCCAGTGTGAGGAAAGCACCCGAGTCACAAAATCCAACAAGTCTCTGTCCATCCAGCACAACCTCCTGCAAGTGCTTACCTCGATGAGCAGAAGTCGTCATAACTGCGGGTCGCACCCCGTAAACTCCTGGTGGTGCAACATGGGGGGCTGAGTCACTAGGCCAGTCCTCACATAACGGTGCCACATCTTCCTCCATGGCACTGGGCTGTAAATAATTAACAATCCGATTGGGTGCAGGATCAGTCCTCATTTGAACAGCTGGGCAGGAGACTTGCCGATGCCCTGGCTGTCCACATTGATAGCATCTGAGCTGGGTCTCCCTCCATCCAAGGCGTCCTCTTGGGTAAGGGGTAGGGGAACTTGGAGGCCGGCTCCCACCTGAAGGTGCTGTAGGGGTTTGAGGATGATTCCTCCATGGCCTGGCTGGGCATGAGGCCTGCAAATGCCCGGGATGCCTACAAACATAACACCTGCGCTCTGTTACTTCCTCTCCCCGGCGTATTCCAGAAAGTGCAGTAGAAGCAACTGGAGGCACATTAACACGGGTATCAACATGTGGTGGCTTAGAGGAACGGGGAACAATGGGGACAGAATAACTGGGGGCATCCGGTGTTGTGGAGCTGTTAGGCGTCTCTCCATCCTCCAACAGAACCCTCCACTGAGGCTTGATGGTGAGAGCCTCATCAGCGAGAGCAGCAGCTTCCTCCACTGTCGCTGGTTTTCTCTCACGCACCCATTCCCGGATCTCAGCGGGGCACTGGGCAAAGAATTGTTCTTTTAGGATGACCTGCAGGAAGGTCTCCCAAGATAAAGCCTCCTCTGCCTCCAGCCAGCGATTACATATTTGTTTGAGTCTATGAGCATATATCTTAAAAGACACTTCCCCATCACAGGCTAAAGCACGGAACTGAGTCCTGTAAGTGTCTGGGGTCACAGCATAATGTTCTAGAATAGTCTGTTTAATATCCGCATACTCACAGTTCCACCGAGGGTCCATAGCTCTATAGGCTTCAGCAGCTCCCCCCTCTAGGAGCCCAACCAGATGCCGGACACGCTCCCTGTCCGGGACTTCCATTAATCGACACTGATGCTCAAAGTCCTGGAAGAAGCCCTCAATGTCGCCTGCAGCCTCATTAAACGGCTTAAAGTCTTTGCGGGACACCCTGGGAAGTTCCCTCATGATGGGTGCTGGGGTTACAGTCTGTCTGGAACCTCTCGCGGCTTCCACAGCGAGCTCCTTATCCAGCAGTGCCATCTCCTCCATCCTGCGCTCCTTCTCTTTAGCTCCACGCATGGCCTCCCTCTTATCTTCTATGGTGGCCTCATCTCCAAGCAGTGCCATCTCCTCCTTGTACCACACAACCCATTGACTTTTTTGGGTATTCACCTCCGGCTGCAGTCTTTCTTCCGTTTGCTGTGAGGATCCTTCCTCCACGTCATTTTGCGAACAGACTCCTTCTAGCGCCTCAATCAGCTGCTCCTTGGAGAGTCCTTTGAAACGAACTCCTACTTCACGGGCCTTTGATTGCAGGCTCCCCAAAGTCCAGGTCTTGTACTCTGCAGTGCTGGTTCCTGATGTTGAGCCATTGTCCTCCATTCCTTCTGCTCTGATCCCAGCGCTGCCAACCAGTTTGTGACGGGGTGTACATCAGAGCAAAGAGAGACAACAGGCCGAGGATGATCCAACAGGTTTACTAACAGGAATACAGGAACAGCACACGACAAGTCCAAATAAAACAGATTCAGGGGCACCTCCCGATAATCCAAAGTGCCAGATCACAACATAATATTCCTTTTCAGAGTCCCAGAAATCCCACACAATCCACTGGACGGCGTGATCTGTCCGCAGATTCAGATCTCGCTCCCTTCCTCTTCAAAAACTCAACTCCCAACTGCATTTAGAAACAGGAGTGAATTGTTTGAGCTCGTGGGCCCGCCCCTCAAGGGTAGGGGTCTATGCAATGGTTGGGCCCACTAGAAGATTCTAGAAGGTTGGCTCCGAGATGTCTACAGGTTATCCACTGCTTACGAAACAATGAGAAGTTCCCCTGGCTGTGTGGACAAGAGATAATTGCATTATGGGCCCAGAGACACAGGAGATGGGGGGAAGGTATGGTTACTTACATCCCAAGACATTTCAAAGTGTTCAGTAAGTACAACCAAAGGAAAGTTACATCACATCCTGACATAGTATTACAGCAAATACAGTGAGAAGGTAAAACACATCATGACAGTCACATTTATATAGATTTCATCCGGGCTGAGGTGACATTTATACAGATTTCATCCGGGCTGAGGTCACATTTATATAGATTTCATCCGGGCTGAGGTCACATTTATATAGATTTCATCCGGGCTGAGGTGACATTTATACAGATTTCATCCGAGCTGAGGTCACATTTATATAGATTTCATCCGAACTGAGGCCACATTTATATAGATTTCATCCGGGCTGAGGTCACATTTATACAGATTTCATCCGGGCTGAGGTCACATTTATACAGATTTCATCCGAGCTGAGGTCACATTTATATAGATTTCATCCGGGCTGAGGTCACATTTATATAGATTTCATCCGGGCTGAGGTCACATTTATATAGATTTCATCCGGGCTGAGGTCACATTTATATAGATTTCATCCGAGCTGAGGTCACATTTATACAGATTTCATCCAGGCTGAGGTCACATTTATATAGATTTCATCCGAGCTGAGGTCACATTTATATAGATTTCATCCGGGCTGAGGTCACATTTATATAGATTTCATCCGAGCTGAGGCCACATCTATATAGATTTCATCCGAGCTGAGGTCACATTTATATAGATTTCATCCGAGCTGAGGCCACATTTATACAGATTTCATCCGGGCTGAGGCCACATTTATACAGACTTCATCCGGGCTGAGGTCACATTTATACAGATTTCATCCGGGCTGAGGTCACATTTATATAGATTTCATCCGGGCTGAGGTCACATTTATATAGATTTCATCCGGGCTGAGGTCACATTTATACAGATTTCATCCAGGCTGAGGTCACATTTATACAGATTTCATCCGGGCTGAGGTCACATTTATATAGATTTCATCCGGGCTGAGGTCACATTTATATAGATTTCATCCGAACTGAGGCCACATTTATATAGATTTCATCCGGGCTGAGGTCACATTTATATAGATTTCATCCGGGCTGAGGCCACATCTATATAGATTTCATCCGAGCTGAGGTCACATTTATATAGATTTCATCCGAGCTGAGGTCACATTTATACAGATTTCATCCGGGCTGAGGTCACATTTATATAGATTTCATCCGGGCTGAGGTCACATTTATATAGATTTCATCCGGGCTGAGGTCACATTTATATAGATTTCATCCAGGCTGAGGTCACATTTATATAGATTTCATCCGGGCTGAGGCCACATTTATATAGATTTCATCCGGGCTAAGGTCACATATAGATTTCATACGGGCTGAGGTCACATTTATATAGATTTCATCCGGGCTGAGGTGACATTTATACAGATTTCATCCAGGCTGAGGTCACATTTATATAGATTTCATCCGGGCTGAGGTCACATTTATATAGATTTCATCCGGGCTGAGGCCACATTTATATAGATTTCATCCGGGCTGAGGTCACATTTATACAGATTTCATCCGGGCTGAGGTCTGTTTCTCCAGCTTTCTCTGTCTTTTGGGGTCTGTTTCTCCAGCTTTCTCTGTCTTTTGGGGTCTGTGTCTCTCAACCTTTTTCTGTCTTTTGGGGTCTGTTTCTCCACCTTTCTCTGTCTTTTGGGGTCTGTTTCTCCACCTTTCTCTGTCTTTTGGGGTGTGTTTCTCCACCTTTCTCTGTCTTTTGGGGTCTGTCTCTCCAGCTTTCTCTGTCTTTTGGGGTCTGTCTCTCCAGCTTTCTCTGTCTTTTGGGGTCTGTTTCTCCAGCTTTCTCTGTCTTTTGGGGTCTGTCTCTCCAGCTTTCTCTGTCTTTTGGGGTCTGTCTCTCCAGCTTTCTCTGTCTTTTTGGGGTCTGTCTCTCCACCTTTCTCTGTCTTTTGGGGTCTGTTTCTCCACCTTTCTCTGTCTTTTGGGGTCTGTGTTTCTCCAGCTTTCTGTCTTTTGGGGTCTGTCTCTCCACCTTTCTCTGTCTTTTGGGGTATGTTTCTCCACCTTTCTCTGTCTTTTGGGGTCTGTTTCTCCACCTTTCTCTATCTTTTGGGGTCTGTCTCTCCACCTTCCTCTGTCTTTTGGGGTCTGTTTCTCCACCTTCCTCTGTCTTTGGGGTCTGTTTCTCCACCTTTCTCTGTCTTTTGGGGTCTGTTTCTCCACCTTTCTCTGTCTTTTGGGGTCTGTTTCTCCAGCTTTCTCTGTCTTTTGGGGTCTGTCTCTCCAGCTTTCTCTGTCTTTTGGGGTCTGTCTCTCCAGCTTTCTCTGTCTTTTGGTGTCTGTTTCTCCACCTTTCTCTGTCTTTTGGGGTCTGTCTCTCCAGCTTTCTGTCTTTTGGGGTCTGTCTCTCGAGCTTTCTGTCTTTTGGGGTCTGTTTCTCCACCTTTCTCTGTCTTTTGGGGTCTGTTTCTCCACCTTTCTCTGTCTTTTGGGGTCTGTTTCTCCACCTTCCTCTGTCTTTTGGGGTCTGTTTCTCCACCTTCCTCTGTCTTTTGGGGTCTGTTTCTCCACCTTTCTCTGTCTTTTGGGGTCTTTTTCTCCACCTTTCTCTGTCTTTTGGGGTCTGTTTCTCCAGCTTTCTCTGTCTTTTGGGGTCTGTCTCTCCAGCTTTCTCTGTCTTTTGGGGTCTGTTTCTCCAGCTTTCTCTGTCTTTTGGGGTCTGTCTCTCCAGCTTTCTCTGTCTTTTGGGGTCTGTTTCTCCACCTTTCTCTGTCTTTTGGGGTCTGTCTCTCCAGCTTTCTGTCTTTTGGGGTCTGTCTGTCGAGCTTTCTGTCTTTTGGGGTCTGTTTCTCCAGCTTTCTCTGTCTTTTGTGGTCTGTCTCTCCAGCTTTCTCTGTCTTTTGGGGTCTGTTTCTCCACCTTTCTCTGTCTTTTGGGGTCTGTCTGTCCAGCTTTCTCTGTCTTTTTGGGGTCTGTTTCTCCACCTTTCTCTGTCTTTTGGGGTCTGTTTCTCCACCTTTCTCTGTTTTTTTGGGGTCTGTTTCTCCACCTTTCCCTGTCTTTTGGGGTCTGTGTCTCTCCAGCTTTCTGTCTTTTGGGGTCTGTCTCTCCAGCTTTCTCTGTCTTTTGGGGTCTGTCTCTCCACCTTTCTCTGTCTTTTGGGGTCTGTTTCTCCACCTTTCTCTGTCTTTTGGGGTCTGTGTCTCTCCAGCTTTCTGTCTTTTGGGGTCTGTCTCTCCAGCTTTCTCTGTCTTTTGCGGTCTGTTTCTCCACCTTTCTCTGTTTTTTGGGGTCTGTCTCTCCAGCTTTCTGTCTTTTGGGGTCTGTCTCTCGAGCTTTCTGTCTTTTGGGGTCTGTTTCTCTAGCTTTCTCTGTCTTTTGGGGTCTGTCTCTCCAGCTTTCTCTGTCTTTTGGGGTCTGTCTCCCCAGCTTTCTGTCTTTTGGGGTCTGTCTCTCCAGCTTTCTGTCTTTTGGGGTCTGTCTCTCCAGCTTTCTCTGTCTTTTGGGGTCTGTCTCTCCAGCTTTCTGTCTTTTGGGGTCTGTCTCTCCAGCTTTCTCTGTCTTTTGGGGTCTGTGTCTCCAGCTTTCTCTGTCTTTTGGGGTCTGTCTCTCCAGCTTTCTCTGTCTTTTGGGGTCTGTCTCTCCAGCTTTCTCTATCTTTTGGGGTCTGTCTCTCCAGCTTTCTCTGTCATTTGGGGTCTGTCTCTCCAGATTTCTCTGTCTTTTGGGGTCTGTTTCTCCAGCTTTCTCTGTCTTTTGGGGTCTGTTTCTCCACCTTTCTCTATCTTTTGGGGTCTGTCTCTCCAGCTTTCTCTGTTTTTTTGGGGTCTGTCTCTCTAGCTTTCTCTGTCTTTTTGGGGTCTGTTTCTCCAGCTTTCTCTATCTTTTGGGGTCTGTCTCTCCAGCTTTCTCTGTTTTTTGGGGTCTGTCTCTCCAGCTTTCTCTGTCTTTTTGGGGTCTGTTTCTCCAGATTTCTCTCTCTTTTGGGGTCTGTGTCTCCAGCTTTCTCTGTCTTTTGGGGTCTGTTTCTCCAGCTTTCTCTGTCTTTTGGGGTCTGTCTCTCCAGCTTTCTCTGTCTTTTGGGGTCTGTCTCTCCAGCTTTCTCTATCTTTTGGGGTCTGTCTCTCCAGCTTTTTCTGTCTTTTGTGGTCTGTTTCTCCAGCTTTCTCTGTCTTTTGGGGTCTGTCTCTTCAGCTTTCTCTGTCTTTTGGGGCCTGTCTCTCAAGCTTTCTCTGTCTTTTGGGGTCTGTCTCTCCAGCTTTCTGTCTTTTGGGGTCTGTCTCTCCAGCTTTCTCTGTCTTTTGTGGTCTGTGTCTCCAGCTTTCTCTGTCTTTTGGGGTCTGTCTCTCCAGCTTTCTCTGTCTTTTGGGGTCTGTCTCTCCAGCTTTCTCTGTCATTTGGGGTCTGTCTCTCCAGATTTCTCTGTCATTTGGGGTCTGTTTCTCCAGCTTTCTCTGTCTTTTGGGGTCTGTTTCTCCAGATTTCTCTGTCATTTGGGGTCTGTCTCTCCAGATTTCTCTGTCATTTGGGGTCTGTTTCTCCAGATTTCTCTGTCTTTTGGGGTCTGTCTCTCCAGATTTCTCTGTCATTTGGGGTCTGTTTCTCCAGCTTTCTCTGTCTTTTGGGGTCTGTCTCTCCACCTTTCTCTATCTTTTGGGGTCTGTCTCTCCAGCTTTCTCTGTTTTTTTTTGGGGTCTGTTTCTCCAGCTTTCTCTGTCTTTTGGGGTCTGTCTCTCCAGCTTTCTCTGTCTTTTTGGGGTCTGTTTCTCCAGCTTTCTCTCTCTTTTGGGGTCTGTGTCTCCAGCTTTCTCTGTCTTTTGGGGTCTGTTTCTCCAGCTTTCTCTGTCTTTTGGGGTCTGTCTCTCCAGCTTTCTTTGTCTTTTGGGGTCTGTGTCTCCAGCTTTCTCTGTCTTTTGGGGTCTGTCTCTCCAGCTTTCTCTGTCTTTTGGGGTCTGTCTCTCCAGCTTTCTCTATCTTTTGGGGTCTGTCTCTCCAGCTTTCTCTGTCATTTGGGGTCTGCCTCTCCAGATTTCTCTGTCTTTTGGGGTCTGTTTTTCCAGCTTTCTCTGTCTTTTGGGGTCTGTTTCTCCACCTTTCTCTATCTTTTGGGGTCTGTCTCTCCAGCTTTCTCTGTTTTTTTGGGGTCTGTCTCTCTAGCTTTCTCTGTCTTTTTGGGGTCTGTTTCTCCAGCTTTCTCTCTCTTTTGGGGTCTGTGTCTCCAGCTTTCTCTGTCTTTTGGGGTCTGTTTCTCCAGCTTTCTCTGTCTTTTGGGGTCTGTCTCTCCAGCTTTCTGTCTTTTGGGGTCTGTCTCCCCAGCTTTCTCTGTCTTTTGGGGTCTGTCTCTCCAGCTTTCTCTGTCTTTTGGGGTCTGTTTCTCCAGCTTTCTCTGTCTTTTGGGGTCTGTCTCTCCAGCTTTCTCTGTCTTTTGGGGTCTGTTTCTCCAGCTTTCTCTGTCTTTTGGGGTCTGTCTCTCCAGCTTTCTCTGTCTTTTGGGGTCTGTCTCTCCAGCTTTCTCTGTCTTTTGGGGTCTGTCTCTCCAGCTTTCTCTGTCTTTTGCGGTCTGTCTCTCCAGCTTTCTCTGTCTTTTGGGTTCTGTCTCTCCAGATTTCTCTGTTTTTTGTGGTCTGTTTCTCCAGCTTTCTCTGTCTTTTGGGGTCTGTGTGACGGGGGTGTACAAGAGAGCAAAGGATGGACGAGGCCGAGGAACGATCCAACAGGTTTATTAACAGGAATACAGGAACAGCACACGATTAGTCCACATAAAACAGATTCGGGGGCCCTTCCCGACAATCCTCGGACCGGATAACAAAGCAATCGTCCTTACAGTAGTCCAAAGAGTTCCACACAATCCCACGGGCCGCCACACAGGCCTAGCTCCGTCCGTGTCCACAACCACCCAGGCTGGAGCTCCTTCCTCTCTTCAAGTTTCAGCTCACTCTGAAGTTACAAAAAGGGAAATGCATTGTCTGGGCTGCTTGACCAGCCCACCATGTTTGTTCAGGGGGTAGGGGTCACACATCCTATCATCAATGGTTTGGTCCATCACAGGGCTCCGATATGTCTGCCAGCCACAGTAGATGAAGGGATCCCCTGCTGTGCAGAACAATGACTATTCCTTCACTGGCCAATGCAATTACAGATTAGATACACAACTCTGGAAAGAAGAGGACAGGCTATTTACATAATCACATTAGATGCCAAGACTGCAATTGTATGAGCGAGACACATTGAGACCAGTAGCTCCCCCAAGAAAATACATGAATTACAACTAATACAACCAGGGAAATATACATATCATGACATAGTATCACAGCATATACAGTGAGAGGGTAAATTACATCTTCACAGTCTGTTTCTCCACCTTTCTCTATCTTTTGGGGTCTGTTTCTCCACCTTTCTCTATCTTTTGGGGTCTGTCTCTCCAGCTTTCTCTGTTTTTTTGGGGTCTGTCTCTCCAGCTTTCTCTGTCTTTTTGGGGTCTGTTTCTCCAGCTTTCTCTGTCTTTTGGGGTCTGTCTCTCCAGCTTTCTCTGTCTTTTGGGGTCTGTGTCTCCAGCTTTCTCTGTCTTTTGGGGTCTGTCTCTCCAGCTTTCTCTGTCTTTTGGGGTCTGTCGCTCCAGCTTTCTCTGTCTTTTGCAGTCTGTCTCTCCAGCTTTCTCTGTCTTTTGGGGTCTGTCTCTCCAGATTTCTCTGTCTTTTGGGGTCTGTTTCTCCAGCTTTCTCTGTCTTTTGGGGTCTGTTTCTCCACCTTTCTCTATCTTTTGGGGTCTGTCTCTCCAGCTTTCTCTGTTTTTTTGGGGTCTGTCTCTCCAGCTTTCTCTGTCTTTTTGGGGTCTGTTTCTCCAGCTTTCTCTCTCTTTTGGGGTCTGTGTCTCCAGCTTTCTCTGTCTTTTGGGGTCTGTCTCTCCAGCTTTCTCTCTCTTTTGGGGTCTGTGTCTCCAGCTTTCTCTGTCTTTTGCGGTCTGTCTCTCCAGCTTTCTCTGTCTTTTGCGGTCTGTTTCTCCAGCTTTCTTTCTCTTTTGGGGTCTGTCTCTCCACCTTTCTCTATCTTTTGGGGTCTGTCTCTCCAGCTTTCTCTGTTTTTTTGGGGTCTGTCTCTCCAGCTTTCTCTGTCTTTTTGGGGTCTGTTTCTCCAGATTTCTCTCTCTTTTGGGGTCTGTGTCTCCAGCTTTCTCTGTCTTTTGGGGTCTGTCTCTCCAGCTTTCTCTGTCTTTTGGGGTCTGTTTCTCCACCTTTCTCTATCTTTTGGGGTCTGTCTCTCCAGCTTTCTCTGTTTTTTTGGGGTGTGTCTCTCCAGCTTTCTCTGTCTTTTTGGGGTCTGTTTCTCCAGCTTTCTCTGTCTTTTGGGGTCTGTCTCTCCAGCTTTCTCTGTCTTTTGGGGTCTGTGTCTCCAGCTTTCTCTGTCTTTTGGGGTCTGTCTCTCCAGCTTTCTCTGTCTTTTGGGGTCTGTCGCTCCAGCTTTCTCTGTCTTTTGCAGTCTGTCTCTCCAGCTTTCTCTGTCTTTTGGGGTCTGTTTCTCCAGCTTTCTCTGTCTTTTGGGGTCTGTGTCTTCAGCTTTCTCTGTCTTTTGCGGTCTGTCTCTCCAGCTTTCTCTGTCTTTTGGGGTCTGTTTCTCCAGCTTTCTCTGTCTTTTGGGGTCTGTCTCTCCAGATTTCTCTGTCTTTTGGGGTCTGTTTCTCCAGCTTTCTCTGTCTTTTGGGGTCTGTTTCTCCACCTTTCTCTATCTTTTGGGGTCTGTCTCTCCAGCTTTCTCTGTTTTTTGGGGTCTGTCTCTCCAGCTTTCTCTGTCTTTTTGGGGTCTGTTTCTCCAGCTTTCTCTCTCTTTTGGGGTCTGTGTCTCCAGCTTTCTCTGTCTTTTGGGGTCTGTCTCTCCAGCTTTCTCTCTCTTTTGGGGTCTGTGTCTCCAGCTTTCTCTGTCTTTTGCGGTCTGTCTCTCCAGCTTTCTCTGTCTTTTGGGGTCTGTCTCTCCAGATTTCTCTGTCTTTTGGGGTCTGTTTCTCCAGCTTTCTCTGTCTTTTGGGGTCTGTTTCTCCACCTTTCTCTATCTTTTGGGGTCTGTCTCTCCAGCTTTCTCTGTTTTTTGGGGTCTGTCTCTCCAGCTTTCTCTGTCTTTTTGGGGTCTGTTTCTCCAGATTTCTCTCTCTTTTGGGGTCTGTGTCTCCAGCTTTCTCTCTCTTTTGGGGTCTGTGTCTCCAGCTTTCTCTGTCTTTTGGGGTCTGTTTCTCCAGCTTTCTCTGTCTTTTGAGGTCTGTCTCTTCAGCTTTCTCTGTCTTTTGGGGTCTGTCTCTCAAGCTTTCTCTGTCTTTTGGGGTCTGTCTCTCCAGCTTTCTGTCTTTTGGGGTCTGTCTCTCCAGCTTTCTCTGTCTTTTGGGGTCTGTGTCTCCAGCTTTCTCTGTCTTTTGGGGTCTGTCTCTCCAGCTTTCTCTGTCTTTTGGGGTCTGTCTCTCCAGCTTTCTCTATCTTTTGGGGTCTGTCTCTCCAGCTTTCTCTGTCATTTGGGGTCTGTCTCTCCAGATTTCTCTGTCTTTTGGGGTCTGTTTCTCCAGCTTTCTCTGTCTTTTGGGGTCTGTTTCTCCACCTTTCTCTATCTTTTGGGGTCTGTCTCTCCAGCTTTCTCTGTTTTTTTGGGGTCTGTTTCTCCAGCTTTCTCTGTCTTTTGGGGTCTGTCTCTCCAGCTTTCTCTATCTTTTGGGGTCTGTCTCTCCAGCTTTCTCTGTCATTTGGGGTCTGTCTCTCCAGATTTCTCTGTCTTTTGGGGTCTGTTTCTCCAGCTTTCTCTGTCTTTTGGGGTCTGTTTCTCCACCTTTCTCTATCTTTCGGGGTCTGTCTCTCCAGCTTTCTCTGTCTTTTTGGGGTCTGTTTCTCCAGCTTTCTTTCTCTTTTGGGGTCTGTGTCTCTCCAGCTTTCTCTGTCTTTTGGGGTCTGTTTCTCCAGCTTTCTCTCTCTTTTGGGGTCTGTGTCTCTCCAGCTTTCTCTGTCTTTTGGGGTCTGTCTCTCCAGATTTCTCTCTCTTTTGGGGTCTGTTTCTCCAGCTTTCTCTGTCTTTTGGGGTCTGTTTCTCCAGCTTTCTCTGTCTTTTGGGGTCTGTCTCTCCAGCTTTCTCTGTCTTTTGGGGTCTGTCTCTCCAGCTTTCTCTGTCTTTTGGGGTCTGTTTCTCCAGCTTTCTCTGTCTTTTGGGGTCTGTTTCTCCACCTTTCTCTATCTTTTGGGGTCTGTCTCTCCAGCTTTCTCTGTTTTTTTGGGGTCTGTCTCTCCAGATTTCTCTGTCTTTTTGGGGTCTGTTTCTCCAGCTTTCTCTCTCTTTTGGGGTCTGTGTCTCCAGCTTTCTCTGTCTTTTGGGGTCTGTCTCTCCAGCTTTCTCTGTCTTTTGGGGTCTGTCTCTCCAGATTTCTCTGTCTTTTGGGGTCTGTCTCTCCAGATTTCTCTGTCTTTTGGGGTCTGTTTCTCCAGCTTTCTCTGTCTTTTGGGGTCTGTTTCTCCACCTTTCTCTATCTTTTGGGGTCTGTCTCTCCAGCTTTCTCTGTTTTTTTGGGGTCTGTCTCTCCAGCTTTCTCTGTCTTTTTGGGGTCTGTTTCTCCAGCTTTCTCTCTCTTTTGGGGTCTGTGTCTCCAGCTTTCTCTGTCTTTTGGGGTCTGTCTCTCCAGCTTTCTCTGTCTTTTGGGGTCTGTGTCTTCAGCTTTCTCTGTCTTTTGTGGTCTGTTTCTCCAGCTTTCTCTGTCTTTTGGGGTCTGTCTCTCCAGCTTTCTCTGTCTTTTGGGGTCTGTTTCTCCAGCTTTCTCTGTCTTTTGAGGTCTGTCTCTTCAGCTTTCTCTGTTTTTTTGGGGTCTGTCTCTCCAGCTTTCTCTGTCTTTTTGGGGTCTGTTTCTCCAGCTTTCTCTCTCTTTTGGGGTCTGTGTCTCCAGCTTTCTCTGTCTTTTGGGGTCTGTTTCTCCAGCTTTCTCTGTCTTTTGGGGTCTGTCTCTCCAGCTTTCTCTGTCTTTGGGGTCTGTCTCTCCAGCTTTCTCTATCTTTTGGGGTCTGTCACTCCAGCTTTCTCTGTCATTTGGGGTCTGTCTCTCCAGCTTTCTCTGTCTTTTGGGGTCTGTTTCTCCAGCTTTCTCTGTCTTTTGGGGTCTGTGTCTCTCCACCTTTTTCTGTCTTTTGGGGTCTGTGTCTCTCCACCTTTTTCTGTCTTTTGGGGTCTGTTTCTCCACCTTTCTCTGTCTTTTGGGGTCTGTTTCTCCACCTTTCTCTGTCTTTTGGGGTCTGTTTCTCCACCTTTCTCTGTCTTTTGGGGTCTGTCTCTCCAGCTTTCTCTGTCTTTTGGGGTCTGTCTCTCCAGATTTCTCTGTCTTTTGGGGTCTGTTTCTCCAGCTTTCTCTGTCTTTTGGGGTCTGTCTCTCCAGCTTTCTCTGTCTTTTGGGGTCTGTCTCTCCAGCTTTCTCTGTCTTTTTGGGGTCTGTCTCTCCACCTTTCTCTGTCTTTTGGGGTCTCTTTCTCCACCTTTCTCTGTCTTTTGGGGTCTGTGTTTCTCCAGCTTTCTGTCTTTTGGGGTCTGTCTCTCCACCTTTCTCTGTTTTTTTGGGGTCTGTCTCTCTAGCTTTCTCTGTCTTTTTGGGGTCTGTTTCTCCAGCTTTCTCTGTCTTTTTGGGGTCTGTTTCTCCACCTTTCTCTATCTTTTGGGGTCTGTGTCTCTCCACCTTTCTCTGTTTTTTTGGGGTCTGTCTCTCTAGCTTTCTCTGTCTTTTTGGGGTCTGTTTCTCCACCTTTCTCTATCTTTTGGGGTCTGTCTCTCCAGCTTTCTCTGTTTTTTTTGGGGTCTGTCTCTCTAGCTTTCTCTGTCTTTTTGGGGTCTGTTTCTCCAGGTTTCTCTCTCTTTTGGGGTCTGTGTCTCCAGCTTTCTCTGTCTTTTGGGGTCTGTTTCTCCAGCTTTCTCTGTCTTTTAGGGTCTGTCTCTCCAGCTTTCTCTGTCTTTTGGGGTCTGTTTCTCCAGCTTTCTCTGTCTTTTAGGGTCTGTCTCTCCAGCTTTCTCTGTCTTTTGGGGTCTGTTTCTCCAGCTTTCTCTGTCTTTTGGGGTCTGTCTCTCCAGCTTTCTCTGTCTTTTGGGGTCTGTCTCTCCAGCTTTCTCTGTCTTTTGGGGTCTGTCTCTCCAGCTTTCTCTGTCTTTTGCGGTCTGTCTCTCCAGCTTTCTCTGTCTTTTGGGGTCTGTCTCTCCAGATTTCTCTGTCTTTTGTGGTCTGTTTCTCCAGCTTTCTCTGTCTTTTTGGGGTCTGTTTCTCCAGCTTTCTCTCTCTTTTGGGGTCTGTGTCTCCAGCTTTCTCTGTCTTTTGGGGTCTGTCTCTCCAGCTTTCTCTGTCTTTTGGGGTCTGTCGCTCCAGCTTTCTCTGTCTTTTGCGGTCTGTCTCTCCAGCTTTCTCTGTCTTTTGGGGTCTGTCTCTCCAGATTTCTCTGTCTTTTGGGGTCTGTTTCTCCAGCTTTCTCTGTCTTTTGGGGTCTGTTTCTCCACCTTTCTCTATCTTTTGGGGTCTGTCTCTCCAGCTTTCTCTGTTTTTTTGGGGTCTGTCTCTCCAGCTTTCTCTGTCTTTTTGGGGTCTGTTTCTCCAGCTTTCTCTGTCTTTTGGGGTCTGTGTCTCCAGCTTTCTCTGTCTTTTGCGGTCTGTCTCTCCAGCTTTCTCTGTCTTTTGGGGTCTGTCTCTCCAGATTTCTCTGTCTTTTGGGGTCTGTTTCTCCAGCTTTCTCTGTCTTTTGGGGTCTGTTTCTCCACCTTTCTCTATCTTTTGGGGTCTGTCTCTCCAGCTTTCTCTGTTTTTTTGGGGTCTGTCTCTCCAGCTTTCTCTGTCTTTTTGGGGTCTGTTTCTCCAGCTTTCTCTCTCTTTTGGGGTCTGTGTCTCCAGCTTTCTCTGTCTTTTGGGGTCTGTTTCTCCAGCTTTCTCTGTCTTTTGGGGTCTGTCTCTCCAGCTTTCTCTGTGTTTTGGGGTCTGTCTCTCCAGCTTTTTCTGTCTTTTGGGGTCTGTTTCTCCAGCTTTCTCTGTCTTTTGGGGTCTGTCTCTCCAGCTTTCTCTGTCTTTTGGGGTCTGTTTCTCCAGCTTTCTCTGTCTTTTGAGGTCTGTCTCTTCAGCTTTCTCTGTCTTTTGGGGTCTGTCTCTCAAGCTTTCTCTGTCTTTTGGAGTCTGTCTCTCCAGCTTTGCACATCTAGAGGTGACATATTTCCCCTCTTCTGTGCACATGAGCAGCATGATCATTTGATGTTTACTGAGTCAACGTGTTTCAGAGATCTATGTCTCCTTCATCAGGACAAGAAATTATTTTACACTTAGGTATACAGATCCAGGCTATATATACAGGCCTCAAAGTTCAAAGAAAAGCGGGCAGGTGAAATCATGACAACATTGTGCACATGAAGAGTCCAAACACCATTTATAAACCTCTTATAATTTAATACATTACCCTATCAAACAAAAATAATAAAAACTAAAATCAGAGTAAGAGAAAAAACAAAACATAAAACACAACTTCTGTGCGTGACATTAAGAGTATGAAGAGCAGAAGTGTTGGTATATACAACAGTTGAAGGACTTCATTGTTTGTGTGAAGGAGGACTTTGTGCTGATCTAACAGTAGATGACAATGCTGTTTCCTTATTCACTGTACTGTAAAAAGTGTTTTGTTTTCTTCTTGGTTTCACTTTCTCTTCCTGATGCAATGCTGTATGACTGTGCTTATTGTTACCTCATGTTATCCTAGAAATAAAGAGTTTGTTATTCCATGTAATCTACTCTGTGAACTTTCTTCTGCAACTGGGAAGCTAGAAGCTGTGCTGTGCAACAAGAAGGAAACGCGATCTTATGATATACTGGTTCATAAGTGTGGAGCAAGACAGCGATCGTGAGAATCCACACAAAAGCAGAAATAGGAGACTGCAAGTGTCACAGATAGTGAAGTAATGGATCCATATATCATTCTCAAATAAATAAATTATAAATATAAAAGTAAATGCACAGGTTAAAAATACATATTGTGAGAAACAATAAGTATAATATGTGTGTTGTGGACTTGGATCTAATACAGTGTCAGTGAGATTGGATGGAGACGTCTGCGATCAACAATTTTCACATCTTGTCACAGATTCTCGCTGCATTTGGGTCTGGACTGTGACTCAGCAGCTCACACACAGGAATATGCTCTGATCTGAACCTTCCATTGTAGATCTGCAGGATGTTTAGGGTTGTTGTCCTGGTGGAAGGTGAACCTACAACCTGATCTCACATCTTCTGCAGCCTCTAACAGGTTTTTCTCCAGGATTGCCCTGTATTTAGCTCCCTCCATCCTCCCATCACCTCTGACCAACTTCCCTACCCCTGCTGAAGAAAAACCTCCCCACAGCAGGATGCTGCCTCCACCATGTGTGATGGCGGGGAGGGTGTTTTCAGGGTGATGTGCAGTATAAGTTTCCATTGCACATAGCGTTTTGCAGTTAGTCCAAAAAGTTCTCCTTTGTGAAGTGTACGACTAATAGTCATCCTGTGGATAGATTCTCCCCCTGAGTTTTGATCTCTGCAACTCCTTCTTTTGTGACCATGGCCATCTTGGCTGTTTCTCCTTGGGATGTCAGTTTCGGTGCTGACCATGTCTTGTAGGTTTGCAGTTGTGCTGTACTGCTTCTATGTTTGGATGATAGATTGAGCAGCGCTTGGTGAGATGTTCAGAGCTTGGGATATTTCTTTATAACCTGACCCTGCTTTCCTCCCCTTTATCCATGACCTCTCCGGTGGGTCCCTTGGTTTTCATGATGATGTTTGATCACTGATGTTCTGACACAAATCTCTGAGACCTCCACAGAACAGCTGCCATTATACTGAGAGGAAATCACCCAGTTGGCAATGGCAATGTACTGATTTAGTGACTTCTGGGTGCGACTGGTCACTCAGGGTTTTATTTAGGGGGATCAAATTACAGGGGGTGAATACAAATGCACTCAAAATTTTCAGATTTATACTTTTAAAATATTTAGAAAACCAAGTATTTCCTTTACATTTCACAAATACATGTTCCTTTGTGTTAGTAAACTACATAAAATCCCAATAAAATACATGAATTTGTGTAACGTGAAAAAAAAATTAGAAAAGTTCACAGGGTATGAATACTTTTCGAAAGCACTGTAAATGTACTTATATTCCATATGCATAAAGGGTGCTTTACACGCTGCGACATCGCTACCGATATATCGTCGGGGTCACGTCGTTAGTGACGCACATCCGGCGCCGTTAGCGACATCGCAGCGTGTGACACCTAGGAGCGACGATCAACGATCGCAAAATCGGTGATCGTTGACACGTTGCGCCTTTCCTTAATATCGCTGCTGCCGTTACAATGTTGTTCGTCGTTCCTGCGGCATCACACATCGCTATGTGTGACACCGCAGGAGCGACGAACATCTCCTTACCTGCGTCCAACAGCAATGCGGAAGGAAGGAGGTGGGTGGGATGTTACGTCCCGCTCATCTCCGCCCCTCCACTTCTATTGGCCAGTCGCTTAGTGACGCCGCAGTGACGTCGCTATGACGCCGAACGCACCTCCTCCTTGAAGGAGGGATTGTTCGGCGGGCACAGCGACGTCGCTGACAAGGTATGTGCGTGTGATGCTGCTGTAGCGATAATGTTCGCTACGGCAGCGAGCACCAAATGTCACACGAACGACGGGGGCTGGTGCTATTGTCGCGGGCGGAGGGGTCGGGAACGCCGCTCGCCTGGGGGTTCGCTGGCGCTCGGGTCCGGTGCTTCTGCTCCTCGGTGGCTCGAGCACGGGGCCGGACCCGGGGGCTCGAGCAGCGCCTCCTCGCCCACGAGTAAAAAGGGGGGAGGTTCGGTGGTGGGATGTCGGTTGTGACGCCACCCACGGGTTGTGGTGATGGTGGGCACCACCGCTGCTGGTGACGGGGGATCCTGGGAGCGATGGCGGAGAGCAGCTAAAGTGCTGACCCCTCCGTGGGTAGGGGCTGTTGGTTCCGGGGCCCCGGTTGGGGAGTAGGGAGGAGGGATAGGTGCAGGTGCCGATGCGGGGAGGGAGCGTGGACGCGGGTGCGACGTTGCGGTGCAGCGCGGTGCCGGATGGCACTGGTGTACTCACTCAGATAGACAAGAACCGAGTCTCTGGTAAACCAAACGGCTGGATGGACGGGGCCCGCAGTCGGCTGCGGTGACTTCACTCTCCCTGGACGGGTTGATGGTGGCTGTCTTTCCCTGCACCTATGTGTAAGTGTTTGACTCCTACGGATTCCCACGGGTAGTCCGCTCCCCGGCGTGTACGTGTCGGGAGAGCCCGTTTTGCCCGCAGGCGCTGGCCCTTGGATCTCTGGCCGTTGGCGGTGGCTCTTATCCGCACGGATTGGGCGGTTGCCTTCTGACGGGACTTGGTTGGAAATGAACCCCTGAGGTCCAGACCTCAATCAGAGAATTCGACCTTTGCGGCGGCTTCCGAGCCTAGTCGGGGTCTGAGTACCCTGCCTTGGTGCTTGGCTTTAATCTGCTCCCCGGTTCGGTACCGGCGGGCCACCGGCCGACCCCGGTCCTACGGTTCCGCAAAACTCCACCATCTCCTGCAGATGGCCACCACCGTCTGCCGACCTTGCTGATTGTGCCTGGGCTCCGACCCAGACACACACAGACTTTCTCCTCTCACTACTACCTCTCCACTCCACTCCAAAACTCAACTTCACTAAAACTGACTACTTTTCCCGCCTCCAGGCCTGTGAACTCCTCGGTGGGTGTGGACAACCGCCTGGCTCCGCCCCACCTTGTGTGGACATCAGACCCTGGAGGGAGGCAACAAGGATTTTGTTTGACTGGTGTTCCTGACCGAGGGAGAGGGTGTGTGTATGTGATGTTATTCTGTGACCCCTGGGGTCCAGGGCGTCACACTCCCCCTTGGTAAAATGCAGACCGTCCGCCACCAGTTTTATTTTCTGTAAAAGATAAATAACAAAGGAAAACTGTGAAATGCATTTTTGCTAAATCTTCCCTGACGGGAGGCTTGTTACTTAAACGTTGCAAACATCAATAAAAACACTTTTAATAATAACGGACGGGGCCCAGTTCTTCCGCTTTCCCACCCAAACAACCTAAACCTTGATGCTGCCCCTAAGAAGCTGGCAGCACCCCTTTTCCCCAGTCCGGAAAACAGAACCTGGTTCAGGTTGCCCAAGCGGGAACGGGTATGGTATCTCGCACCCGACTGTCATTCAGGGGGCCCCACGTCCAGGGGGACCCCTGACCCTGGAGGATGGTCACCGGTCCTGGTGGTGACCGGACCCCAGCCTGCTCTGCTGCGGGTCCCTCCTCCAACCTGCCTCTCCGGAGGCGGATAGCGTGACTCCAGCCCGTAATTATTTACAAGCCCACAAGTTCGTGGGTGGCCTGCTAGTTCTCGGCCGTGTTCATGAGCAGTTTCTCATGTGGGCTATTTTAGGGAGGTAATGTGGCAAAAAGGGACAACTGAGGGTCCCAACGGTTCTTTTGCAACGGGGGTCCGCTGCCGATCACTTGAGTTCGCCTTCCTCATATGCCTCCAGCTCTACATCCGGACGGTACGGTGGGGGAGGGGATTAGGGCCGTGCGAGAGTGCTGCTGGCCATCCTCCTCCGGACATCCAGGGCGAACCAGCCCCTATCCCCATAGTGGCAGGTGTAAGTGACCAGCTCACCAGCTTCCAGGTCACGGTCCGGGTGTCCCAAGGGCAACTGCTGGTGCACATCCCTCCGGGAAAAGAATGCCTCGACCCCCAGGCTCGGCTTGTAGACAAACCCCCATCCATGCCGGGGGCAGAACTGCCGGACCTGACCTTCGTAGTTCGGGCCCCGTGCCTTCGCAGGAGCCCTCCGGAGGTTATCCTTTGCCTGGATGGTGCGGGCCAATACAGCGGCTTTTTCCTGCTGCCGAGCCTCGATCTCCCGGCCCATCGGGTTTGGCTGCCGCTCCCAAAATGGCGGCTCCTTCCTTTTGGGGGTCGGGCCCAGCCGGCACTCCCCAGTGCTGGCCACGACCGGCACCATCTGGGTTGGGGAGCACGGCTGTGTCGCGGCCTGCCGTGCTGCCCTGCAGCTACAACCTCCCGTGGCCTCAGCCGAAGCCTGGAGCTTGGGAGCAGCCAGCCACACCTTCCGGGCCCTTTTCGGGGTTGCGCCCACCACGCTGCTGGTTGGGCGGACTGCCGGGGCCTCTTCGGGTGTGACCACCCCTGAGTTTGATGGTTCCCCACAGGGAACGGGCACCTTCCAGGGCAGTGGGATAGGTGCTGGCCGGGCAAGCGGTCGTCCGCGGGTAGCCTCCACGGGCGGGTCCTCACAGGCGGGTACGGGGATATCTGCTGCCGGTTTCGGGGGCAACGGTCCGACTGGCGGGGCAGTGACGACCGGTACGGGCTGTGGGGGACGCATCAGGGTGAACGGGAGCAGACCGGGCCCCTCAGCCGCAGCGACCGGTCCCTCCGGGACACAGGGGCGTCGGTCACTTACACGCTCCTCCAACTCTGCCTCCGCCTCACGGGCCCGCATGGCCACCGCCACTTCCGCCATTTCAGCCTCCGATCCCTTTATCAGAAGCTGGATTCGGGTCTGCAGCCTGTGGCTTAGCTGCGCCACCCGGGCTTCTACACACGCCGCTGTTCCGGGCGCGGGTTTGCTTAACGGGGCGGACATCCTGCTTGCTCGGCCTCCAGGAACAATACGGGTGGCAGAGTCCTGGTGTCCCTGCCCTTTATCCCTTTGGTTACATAAGGCAGGCCTTCACCCGCCCCCCCTTGGTTTTCTCCGGCACCTCCTTCTCCTGGGGGCGGGGCTTCACTTTCGCGCCTTCCCTGCTCGAGGAAGACGACTCAAGCGGGAACTTTTCACGCCCAAGATGGCAGACTTTCAAAATTTTCGGCCGGACACCGCCGGCGGGAACTGCAAGGCGCACTTCTACTGGTAAGTAGATGGGTAGGATCCTGTTCGTGACGCCAAGTTTTCGCGGGTGGAGGGGGTCGAGAACGCCGCTCGCCTGGGGGTTCGCTGGCGCTCAGGTCCGGTGCTTCTGCTCCTCGGTGGCTCGAGCGCAGGGCCGGACCCGGGGGCTCGAGCAGCGCCTCCTCGCCCACGAGTGAAAAGGGGGGAGGTTTGGTGGTGGGATGTCGGTTGTGACGCCACCCACGGGTTGTGGTGATGGTGGATCCCGGGAGCGATGGCGGAGAGCAGCTAAGGTGTTGACCCCTCCGAGGGTAGCGGCTGCTGGTCCCGGGGCCCCGGTTGGGGAGTAGGGAGGAGGGATAGGTGCAGGTGTCGATGCGGGGAGGCAGTGTGGACGCGGGTGCGACGTTGCGGTGCAGCGCGGTGCCGGATGGCACTGGTGTACTCACTCAGGTAGACAAGAACCGAGTCTCTGGTAAACCAAACGGCTGGATGGACGGGGCCCGCAGTCGGCTGCGGTGACTTCACTCTCCCCGGATGGGTTGATGGTGGCTGTCTTTCCCTGCACCTATGTGTAAGTGTTTGACTCCTACGGATTCCCACGGGTAGTCCGCTCCCCGGCGTGTACGTGTCGGGAGAGCCCGTTTTGCCCGCAGGTGCTGGCCCTTGGATCTCTGGCCGTTGGTGGTGGCTCTTATCCGGACAGGTTGGGCAGTTGCCTTCTGATGGGACTTGGTTGGGAATGAACCCCTGAGGTCCAGACGCAATCAGAGAATTCGACCTTTGCGGCGGCTTCCGAGCCTACTCGGGGTCTGAGTACCCTGCCTTGGTGCTTGGCTTTAATCTGCTCCCCGGTTCGGTACCAGCGGGCCACCGCCCGACCCCGGTCCTACGGTTCCGCAAACCTCCACCAACTCCTGCAGACGGCCACCACCATCTGCCGACCTTGCTGATTGTGCCTGGGGTCCGACCCAGACACACACAGACTTTCTACTCTCACTACTACCTCTCCACTCCACTCCAAAACTCAACTTCACTAAAACTGACTACTTTTCTCGCCTCCAGGTCTGTGAACTCCTCGGTGGGTGGGGCCAACTGCCTGGCTCCGCCCCACCTGGTGTGGACATCAGACCCTGGAGGGAGGCAACAAGGATTTTGTTTGACTGGTGTTCCTGACTGGGGGAGGGGGGGTGTGTATGTGATGTTATTCTATGACCCCTGAGGTCCAGGGCGTCACACTATCATGCTCAACATCACTAGCAGTCGCTAGCGATGATGCAACGTGTAAAGCACCCTTAAGAGTGCACGTTACACCCTTGCATGTGCATATCCAGCACTGTCCCTGATCTTGATGGGCAGCGTTCTCTTTATCACAGCAATTGCTCCCTAATCTCCTATCCGTCTTCCTGCGCATGTGCACTGACACTGCAGAAGGCCGGTGGTGCGCTCGCAGTGTCAGGGCGCGCGCACTCAGTGGGGGTGGTGGCATGCTCTGATCTCTGGCTCCTGCTTATAGACGTTTAGTGAACAAGCAGCTTCTAAAAGGCCCCAGAAATAATGAAATATCTGTTGTAGGAAAAGCTCCAGATGAAAATGATTAAAAGATGACGGAATAACCCAATATACCTATTTATCCAGAATTATCCCCCGTCTATCGTACTCGCCTTCAGCAGGCACAACACAAGGCTAAATGATGCTCCACGTATTTGGACGTGCTCCAGCTAGATATAAATAATGGAGATATATTGCATGAAATATTTGGCAGGTGCCACCAGGGGACGCGGGATTCGGGTTTGGGTGAATGCTCAGATGTGTTACTTCACGAGGCTTCAATGAAGCATTTTGACCTCCTTGCATTATGTGTAACTGTTACATTGCCAGCGAGGTCTCCTTCCTATTATTTACTACTATATATTTAATGATAAGTCCGGTACCTGGCGGTCGGGGATAAGAACTTACTAAAAGGTTCAGGCCAGTGCAACGTTAGCCATAAACCGCCGGAGCGGAGTTTATTTCTGCGGATTGAAGCTTCATTTATCTTTTACTTATAGACATTTGCACTGTAGCTCTTATGGTCAGCGGGGCCCTATCTCTCTCCTGTAGAGTGTAAGCTTTTATGGTCAGCGGGGCCCTCTCTCTCTCCTGTAGAGTGTAAGCTCTTATGGTCAGCGGGTCCCTCACTCTCTCCTGTAGCGAGTAAGCTCTTATAGTCAGTGGTGTCCTCTCTCCTGTAGAGTCTAAGCTCTTATAGTCAGTGGGGTCCTCTCTCTCCTGTATAGTGTAAGCTCTTATGGTCAGCGGGGCCCTCTCTCTCTCTCCTGTATAGTGTAAGCTCTTGTGGTCAGCGGGGCCCTCTCTGTCTCCTGTAGAGTGTAAGCTCTTAGAATCACCGGGAAGGTCTAACTCCCCTGAAGAGTGTAAGCTCTTATGGTGAGCGGGGGCTCTCTTTCTCTCCTGTAGCATCTAAGCTCTTATGGTCAGCGGGGTCCTCTTCCTCTTCTGTAGAGTGTAAGCTCTTATGGTGAGCGTGGCCCTCTGTCTCTCTCCTGTAAAATGTAAGCTCTTATGGTCAGCGGGGTCCTCTCCCTCACTATAGAGTGTAAGCTCTTATGGTCAGCGGGGTCCTCTCTCTCTCCTGTAGAGTGTAAGCTCTTATGGTCAGCGGGGTCCTCTCTCTCTCTCCTGTAGAGTGTAAGCTCTTATGGTCAGCGGGGCCCTCTCTCTCTCCTGTAGAGTGTAAGCTCTTATGGTCAGCAGGGTCCTCTCTGTCTCCTCTAGAGTGTAAGCTCTTATGGTTAGCGGGGTCCTCTCCCTCTCCTGTAGAATGTAAGCTCTTATGGTCAGCGGGGTCCTCTCCCTCTCCTGTAGAATGTAAGCTCTTATGGTCAGCGGGGTCCTCTCCCTTTCCTGTAGAGTGTAAGATCTTATGGTCAGCGGGGTCCTCTCTCTCACCTGTAGAGTGTAAGCTCTTATAGTCAGCGGAGTGTTCTTCCTCTCCTGTAGAGTGTAAGCTCTTACGATCAGCGGGGTCCTCTCTGTCTCCTGTAGCATGTAAGCTCTTATAGTCAGTGGGGTCCTCTTCCTCTACTGTAGAGTGTAAGCTCTTATGGTGAGCGTGGCCCTCTGTCTCTCTCCTGTAGAATGTAAGCTCTTATGGTCAGCGGGGTCCTCTCTCTCCTGTAGAGTGTAAGCTCTTATGGTCAGCGGGGTCCTCTCCTGTAGAATGTAAGCTCTTATGGTCAGCGGGGTCTTCTCCCTTTCCTGTAGAGTGTAAGCTCTTATGGTCAGCAGGGTCATCTCCCTGTCCTGTAGAGTATAAGCTCTAGCCAGAGCTAGCGAGGTGCTGAGAGTGCGAGGTACTGAAGTAAAGGGAGGCGACTGAAGATAAGTGTGGCATAGTTTTAACACAATCTCATAGTGGTGATAACTGTAACTGTTTAATTTCATTAGGGATTTGTTGTCTGTGTTTGTCTGGGGTACTGTGAAAAAGCAAAAAAAAAAAAAAAAAAAAAAGTGTGTCTAGTGATTTAGTCAGTAGTATTAGCCACACCTGTTTCTAGAAGCTTCTAGCAGCTTCTAGTAGTCCTTGTAGAACTATATAAACCAGCCAGAGCTAGCGAGGTGCTGAGAGTGCGAGGTACTGAAGTAAAGGGAGGCGACTGAAGATAAGTGTGGCATAGTTTTAACACAATCTCATAGTGGTGATAACTGTAGCTGTTTAAGAAGAGAAGAGTCGCCGTAAGCTGATCGATTGCTGGGACTTGCCGGGTCTCGCTGTTTGAGGACATCGCAAAACCGCGCGCCTGACGGCGCGCGACTTTCGCCTGTCATACGCTACATCAGCATTATGGAAGAGAAGAAAATCCACATGGTCACCTGCAACACATGCTACATGTTTACGGATCTGCCGCACAAGAAATTCAACTTCACCTGTCAAAAGTGCAAACTTGTTGCCCTCTTAGAGGAAAAGGTGCGGGGACTGGAAGAAAGAATAGCAACTTTGAAGCTAATTAAAGAACATGAGGACTTCTTGGACGAGGCAGAAGCAGCCATTCAGGATATGGAAAGTGAGAAAAGCTTCAGAACACATACAGAGGCTGAAAAGTGGACACATGTGACCAAAAGAAGCCAGCGGATCAAGTGGTCGGCACCACCCACACAGCTTAGCAACCAATATGAAGCCCTCATGCTGGAGAACGAAAATGGCACAGCTCAGGATGATACCGTCTCTACAGGAGAAGACACAGTATCATCAAAAGAAGTTACTTTGTCAACAAAAGCAGAAACAAAAGACACTCAAAAGCACTCAGGAGCAACAAGCAGTGCGTCCAGAAAGAAAAGAAGAGTGGTAGTTATGGGCGACTCACTACTAAGAGGCACGGAGGCAACTATCTGCAGGCCGGACATAACCGCACGAGAAGTATGCTGCCTACCGGGAGCAAAAATCAAGGATGTGGCCAACAGGATACCAACTATCCTCGGATCCAAGGACGAATACCCGTTCCTATTGATACATGTAGGAACAAACGACACGGCAAGAAATGATCTGCCAACTATTTGTGAAGACTTTGAAATTCTGGGGAAGAAAATAAAGGAACGGAACGTACAGGTTGTTTTCTCATCAATCCTCCCAGTCGATGGCCATGGTGTCAGAAGATGGAATAGGATACTAGATTTGAACAACTGGCTACGACGGTGGTGCAGGCAGCAAGGATTTGGATTCTTAGACCATGGAGTGAATTACCTCTACGATGGACTTCTCGCAAGAGACGGGATACACCTCACAAAACCTGGCAAACACACGTTCAGCAGAAGGCTTGCCACACTCATCAGGAGGGCTTTAAACTAGAAGAAGAGGGGATGGGAGAAAAAACAGCAAGAACATGCAGCAGAAGGACAAACTAATCAAGGATACTAGATGCCGTAAAGAGGACCCAAGACAGGGTACTAAGAAGGAAGCTGAGAAAAGGGGAGCAAAACTTCTTTCCTGCATGCTGACCAATGCAAGAAGCCTGACCAATAAGATGGAGGAACTGGAGCTGGTAATGTATGAGGAGAAATACGACATAGTAGGAATAACTGAGACATGGTTAGATGATAGTTATGACTGGGCGGCTAACCTGCAAGGATATGAATTGTTTAGGAGGGATCGTAAAAAAAGGAAAGGGGTGGAGTCTGTCTATATATAAAGTCCAGTTTAAAGCCCAGACTAAGAGAAGATATTCAAGAGGGAAATGAAGAGGTGGAGTCTCTATGGGTGGAGATACAAGGAGGGAAAACTAATAAAATCCTCATAGGGGTTTGTTATAAGCCACCAAATATAACAGAAACCACTGAAAATGTATTATTGAAACAAATAGACAAAGTAGCAAATCACAATGAGGTGATTATTATGGGGGACTTCAATTACCCCGATATAGACTGGGAAACTGAAACCTGCGTATCTCAGAAAGGAAACCGGTTTCTGTCAGTAACTAAGGATAATTATCTGTCCCAACTTGTGCCGGGCCCAACTAGAGGGGCAGCCCTTCTGGAGGCCGGATAGAGGGACAGCCCTTCTGGAGGCCGGATAGAGGGGCAGCCCTTCTGGAGGCCGGATAGAGGGGCAGCCCTTCTGGAGGCCGGATAGAGGTGCAGCCCTTCTGGAGGCCGGATAGAGGGGCAGCCCTTCTGGAGGCCGGATAGAGGGACAGCCCTTCTGGACTTAATTTTAAGCAACAGGCCAGATAGAATAACAGACGTACGAGTGGATGGGCACCTAGGGAAAAGTGACCACAATATAATACAATTCCACTTGTCCTTTAGTAAGGTGCCTTGGAGGGGGGTTACAAAAACGCTGAATTTCAGCAAAGCAAAGTTTGATCAACTTAGAGAAGACCTTCGCCAAATTGATTGGGACAATGTCCTCAAAAATGGGAGCACAGAAAATAAGTGGGAAATTTTTAAATCGGTATTAAACACCCACTGCGAGCTAGCCATACCATACAGAAATAAAGGGGCTAGGAACAGGAGAAAACCAATGTGGCTTAATAAGGATGTAAAAGGGGCAATGAATAATAAGAAAAAGGCATTTAAAAAGCTAAAACAAGAAGGCAGCGAGGAAGCATTAAAAATATATAGAGAAAAAAATAAAATGTGTAAAAAACAAATATATTTAGCAAAAGTAGAAACTGAGAGACTCATTGCTAAGGAAAGCAAAACAAATCCCAAACTATTCTTTAATTATATAAACAGAAAAAAGATTAAAATTGATGGTGTTGGCCCTTTAAAGAATAATGAGGGTAAAATCATAGAAAGCGATGTGGGAAAAGCAAATGTTTTAAATACTTTTTTCTCAACTGTGTTCACACAGGAAAAGCATATGCCAGGGGAAATGCAGAGTGATCATGTAAATGCCCCATTAAGTATGACCTGCCTAACCCAGGAAGAAGTGCAGAACCGACTTAGTAACATTAAAATTGACAAATCACCAGGCCCTGATGGCATTCACCCTCGGGTATTAAGGGAGTTAAGTAATGTGATAGACAGGCCTCTATTCCTTTTATTGAAAGACTCTATAGAAACTGGGTCTGTTCCACTGGATTGGCGGCTAGTAAATGTGGTACCAATATTCAAAAAAGGGTGCAAAAGGGAACCTGGAAACTATAGGCCGGTAAGCTTAACATCTGTTGTGGGTAAAATGTTTGAAGGGTTTTTAAGGGATACTATTATGGAATGTCTCAATGTTAATAACTGTTTAACTCCATATCAACATGGATTTATGAAGGATCGCTCCTGTCAAACTAACCTGATCAGCTTCTATGAGGATGTAAGCTCTCACATGGACCGAGGAGAATCATTGGATGTCATTTATCTCGACTTCGGTAAAGCATTTGACACTGTCCCACATAAAAGACTGCTAAGTAAAATGAGAAAACTTGGGCTCGGGGAAAATGTGTGTAGATGGGTAGGTAGCTGGCTTAGTGGTAGAAAACAAAGAGTGGTTATTAATGGTGCATACTCAGATTGGGCCAGGGTTACTAGTGGGGTGCCACAGGGGTCTGTATTGGGCCCCCTACTATTTAATATATTTATTAATGATCTGGTGGATGGTTTACAGAGTAAAATATCAGTATTTGCAGATGATACAAAACTATGTAAGGTAGTTAACACAAAGGAGGACAGTTTGCAACTACAGATGGACTTGAGTAAATTGGAGAATTGGGCTGAAAAATGGCAAATGAGGTTTAACACAGATAAGTGTAAGGTTATGCACATGGGAAGGAGAAACAGATGCTACGATTACTTACTAAATGGGAAACTGCTGGGGAAATCAGACATGGAAAAAGACTTAGGCATCTTAGTCAATAAGAATCTAAATTGGAGTGCCCAGTGTCAGGCAGCAGCCACCAAAGCAAATAGGGTGATGGGATGCATTAGAAGAGGTCTGGGGGCACGAGATGAAAACATCATTCTCCCTCTGTACAAATCACTAGTCAGACCACACTTGGAGTATTGTGTGCAATTTTGGGCGCCGGTGCTGAAGAAAGACATTACTGAACTTGAAAGGGTTCAGAGGCGGGCTACTAAAATAATAAATGGAATGGGTGCATTACAATACACGGAAAGGTTATCAAAATTAGGTCTATTTACTCTAGAAAAGAGAAGACTTAGGGGAGACCTAATAAATATGTACAAATATATCAGAGGGCCATATAGAGATCTCTCCCATGATCTGTTTGTACCAAGGACTATGACAAGAACAAGGGGGCATTCTTTTCGATTGGAGGAAAGAAAATTCCTACATCAGCATAGAAGAGGGTTCTTCACGGTAAGAGCAGTGAGGCTCTGGAACTCTCTTCCTGAGGAAGTGGTGATGGCCAACTCACTGAATGAATTTAAGAGAGGAATGGATGCATTTCTTGTTAGCAAAAGTATAGAAGGTTATAAATAGCCTAATCTTACAGGTAGATAGAAGAGCGACCAAGATTATTAGAGGAATGGGTGGGCTGCAATACCAAGACAGGTTATTAAACTTGGGGTTAGTTAGTTAGGAAAAACAAAGGCTTAGGGGGGATCTAATCACAATGTATAAATATATGAGGGGACAGTACAGAGACCTTTCCAAAGATCTCTTTACACCTAGGCCTGCGACTGGAACACGGGGGCATCCGCTACGTCTTGAGGAAAGAAGGTTTAATCATAATCACAGATGAGGACTCTTTACTGTACGAGCAGTGAGACTATGGAGCTCTCTGCCGTATGATGTTGTATTGAGGGATTCACAAGTAAAATTTAAGCAGAGCCTGATCGCATTAATTGAAAAATATAATATTACCAGTTATGTATATTGGATTTTATGACAGGGTGTTGATCCAGGGAACTAGTCTGATTGCCGTATGTGGAGTCAGGAAGGAATTTTTTTCCCCATTGGAGCTTATTTGACACATTGGGGTTTTTTTGCCTTCCTCTGGATCAACATGTTAGGCTACGGGTTGAACTAGATGGACTTAGAGTCTCCCTTCAACCTTAAAAACTATGAAACTATGAAACTATGGTCAGCGGGGTCCTCTCCCTCTCCTGTAGAGTGTAAGCTCTTACGATCAGCGGGGTCCTCTCTGTCTCTCTCTCCTGTAGAATGTAAGCTCTTATGATCAGCGGGGTCATCTCCCTCTCCTGTAGAGTATTATTATTATTATTATTATTTATTATTATAGCGCCATTTATTCCATGGCGCTTTACAAGTGAAAGAGGGTATATGTACAACAATCATTAACAGTACAAGACAGACTGGTATAGGAGGAGAGAGGACCCTGCCCGCGAGGGCTCACAGTCTACAGGGAATGGGTGATGGTACAATAGGTGAGGACAGAGCTGGTTGCGCAGTGGTCTACTGGGCTGAGGGCTATTGTAGGTTGTAGGCTTGTTGGAAGAGGTGGGTCTTGAGGTATAAGGTATAAGTATAAGCTCTTATGGTCAGCGGGGTCCTCTCTGTCTCCTGTAGAAATGGGCCCCCTTGTTCAGCCGCACAGGTTGCACCAATGATCTGTCCGCCAAGTATAACACAAACGTGAGTACACCTCTCACATTTTTGTAAATATTTTATTATATCTTTTCATGGGAAAACACCTGGATTGCAAAAGGCCCATATATTGTTTTTGCACAGGGATCCAATTATGTTTCCGCCAGTGGATATACTGTATATAAAATACACACTTGCACAATAGGGCATTACATACATATATACAGTGTAACACATATATACAACACCAAGACCAAAGAGATTCTTCGCATTATCCTGTCCTCTCTTGCATTAGTCTTCTGAGGGTGACCAGCCTTCTTGGGGGACTTTAAAGAGCTTGTGATGTTGTAAAGATGCAATATTCTCGAAATCACAGACTTGGAACAACCACCTTCTCTTGCTATGGCTGAAAGGGTCAGCCCTTTGCCTTTTATCTGGACAACCTGCTGCTGGAGGCTTTCAGTCACCTTGAAATGGCAAAGTCAGTGTAAACTAGAAAGTGAGGCGCCAGTTACATAGAGTCTGCCAGATAATGAAGGAAATTAGCCCCAGGTGCAGCTTAACTCCAATAACTTGCAGGGATCTGACTGTTCTCTAATTGTGATCCGTGTTCTCTAATTCCGTGTTCTCTAATTGTGATCCATGTTCTCTAATTGTGATCCATGTTCTCTAATTCTGTGTTCTCTAATTGTGATCTGTGTTCTCTAATTGTGATCCGTGTTCTCTAATTCCGTGTTCTCTAATTCCGTGTTCTCTAATTGTGATCTGTGTTCTCTAATTGTGATCCGTGTTCTCTAATTGTGATCTGTGTTCTCTAATTGTGATCCGTGTTCTCTAATTGTGATCTGTGTTCTCTAATTGTGATCCGTGTTCTCTAATTGTGATCTGTGTTCTCTAATTGTGATCCATGTTCTTTTTCATTTATCTCATTTATATTTTTATTATTTGCTTTACAATAAATTAAATATATGAAATAAGTGGAAAATCCTGCAGTTTCCTCATGTGAGGAGATAATCACAGAGGACGACACTATGACCACAACATTTAGGAAATTGTGAGCTGTTCTTTAATTTTGATCTCCAGTACATACTAACTAGAGCTACAACTGTCTCCCAGCATTCCCCAGGGTCAGAGAGCACTACCCACCTGGAGATGGTCTGTTTCACTTTCTTTCCCAGTCTCTGCACACAAGCTCCGCCTCCTCAGGTCACGTGATGGTGACATCATCCCAGGTCCTGCTCCCCTTCATGACCAATGTGACCATCTCTGTGCCAGGATGTAGTTTACAAGCTGCACAGGCGCTCGGCCGTGCAACTAGAAAGGCAGCTTGGATCTGTGAGTTCTAGTAGCACACTAGGGGTGTACTTACTTCTTAGAGGAGATTGTAGCTAGAGTATAGTGTCCGTGGTATGGCAGCCACACACCTATTGGTGCGGTAATAAAACTTGCTTAAAAACCCTCTGTTACAGGTCATGTACACTTCCACACTAAATATCTTATTGCTCATTTGCTTCCTTGATGCAAAGATTACCAAATTTCTAAATATTCTTAATTAAAGATGTTCTACAATGATTTATCTAGCTGAGCACAAATCCGTCTGAGCTCCTGCTCAGTTCTGACGACATTCTTTGCTGACATCCTCCCTTCACTCAGTGATACAGATTGCAGCAGGAGGGGGGTGAAACACAGAACTGCACAGTGTGCACAGGAGACATGCATGTACAGTCTCAGGGAAGGCAAAGGAACTGGGGTGTAAAAAAGGAGGCAATCACATGATGAAAGGATAGAAGCTGTATGTCACGCCCCGAAAAGTGGATGTCCGGTGCACAGAGCAAAACAGAGGTATAATGGTGAAGGAAGGCCCTGACAATAGGGAGCGGGGGTCAGGACACCTCCTAACCTCTGTCTGATGCCTGGCTCCCTTAACATTACTATATGAGTCCTTCCCCTCGTCACCGTTACGTGCCTAGTCCCTATCTTTCGTCACCGTCACGTGCCTAGTCCCTATCTGTCCTCCCACTCACCATGGCTAGTGCAAAGATCGATGAGTACCTCAGACTTTACCTCTACAATAGTCTGACACAGAGGATGGTAGACAGATGAGGAACATAGATACAAAGATATACTTCCACTTCAAAGTTGCAGTCAGACACTAGGACTGCTGGCAACAGGACTCCAGCAGCTACAAGACACTTCCTTCCTCCATGGTGGTCAGTTCAGAATGAATCCTATAACCGGCATCAGGTAATGGAACATGTGACTATTTAAGGTGGAGCGGAGTGCTGCATCTGAGATTGGAGTACCAAGGAACTACCAGCAAAGAAAGTCATTAACCCTTGCTGCACCAAAAGAAAGCAGCTATGTTTAAAACCCAGAGTCATACAAAGCAATGTAAGATTTCGAACCCAAACCTCTCAAGGATCCCAAGGACAGAAGTCCATCGTGACACTGATAAGCTAATGAAGACAGCAAGACCCTGCCTGTATTAGGCTAAGCTACAGAATTTATCAGACTAATCACCTCCGCAACCAGAGACATAACTAGAGTCCGATGGGTCTTGGTGCAAAGTTTGAGCCTGGGCCCCCCCACATGTTGGTCAGATGTATGGGCAGAGTTGTAGCATTCTAAATTCTATAAGGACATACGAGTTGCTCCCTCCCCCTTCATTGTGTACTACTGACCCCCATCCTGTACTAATGTCCCCCATTCTGGTGTATATATGTCCCCATCATGGTATACATTCCATCTGTTATGAATGTCATCTGAGTGGGTGCTGGTGTGGAAGTCCCTCTGGTGGCCAGAAATGGTAATGAAGCGGAGTTTGAATCTGTGATTCAGACAGGTGATGGAATTAATTGGGAATCCAGGAAATCCTATTGCAGATCAGCGTACTTTATTTAGGAGAGCATTTTGTGCCTGGCGGGCGCCAATGATAAATGTTCCTGCCTGCTTCTGAAGATGGCTGGGAGTTTCCCTTCTGGTTTTCCCCTTTATTTGGTGCCTGAATCTACTCCAGATAAGTTTACGGTTTCTGTGCTTAATTGCTGGATTTGCACTTAAGAGTGTTTCTGCATATTTCATTTGGTTCTGTGTTTGGTTTCTTGTATGTGAGGATCTGTCTTTCTGCTTTTGTGAGCAGGGCAGTTCCTCCAGCATGAAAGGGAGCTTGCTCTCTGTTCATGTTTGGATTATTTGCACTTTAGAATATTATTTGTTCTGTGATTTTGTTTCTTCCCATTATATCTGCAGTTCTGTTTTAAGTGTCTAGCACAAGAGTACCTGATATAGTGGGGGAGAGTCCGTGTGGTCTCAGTATTTTTTATATCAGGAGATTGGGGGTTTTTTGCAGTGTTTTTTGCTGGTCGCCATCAGTTATCTGTCCTGTCCTGTTCTGCCTAGTAAGTCGGGCCTCACCTTTGCTGATCTATATTTTCTATCTGTTTATTGTGTTTTCTTACATCACCGTTGTTGCATGTTCTGGGCTTGCTATTTCTTTGGGGACTGCTCTGAGGCAAGTTAGGATTCCTCATTTCTATCTTTGAGGTGTAGCTAGTTTCTCAGTCAGTGACTAGGAGTCTAGGTGTGTTAGGAACATCCCACTGCTACTTCTAGTGTTATCTGATAGATGAGGGATTGCGGTCAGCTCAGTTTCCAACTAGTCTTGTAGTTTTGTTTTTTCCTTATTAATGGGATTTTTCGTGATCGTCCACGGTTACCAGATCATAACAACTGCCATAATGAAAACCATGCTCACACTGGCCATAAAATAAAGAAAACACAAGATAAAAATAATATGGCCATGTACCCTGCTGTAACTAAATAAAAGCATAGTGCATAAAAATAACCATAGGGGGCTTAGTAAACACTATTTTTGATCAAAAAGCGTAAAGTCATACCACCACGACAAGGTGTACCCAGATAGGGACGGTGTATTAACACCTTACCATGTGTCAAAACAGACTTCAATCTGAATAAAGGCAGAGAGTGACTGGGTCCCAACTGGACACACAACCATGGGAAGCACTATAGATAAAATGCCCAGCTCACTCACAAGGGAGCCACACCTTATTTGTACTGAATACAAGAGACTACAAAAAATGGCCCCATCCTGATATATATGTCCCCATCCTGATATATATGTCCCCATCTTGGTATATATGTCCCCATCTTGGTATATATGTCCCCATCATGGCCCCATCCTGGTATAAATGTTCCCATAATGGGTACATCCTGGTATATATATCCCTATAATGGCCCCATCCTGGTATACAGATACCTATAATGGCCCCATGCTGGAATATATGTCCCGGTAATGGCACCATCATGATATATATGTGTCCATGATGGCCACATCCTGGTATATATGTCCCCATAATGACCCAATCCTGGTACACATGTCCATATATGTCCCCATAATGGCCCCATCCAGTTATACATGTCCCCATAATAGCCCCATCCTGGTATACATGTCCCCATAATGGCCCCAGTCTGGCTTATGTCTCCATCCTGACTGCATCCTGGTACATATGATAATCCCAGGCACCGCACAAGAGCCTCAAAAATACTCACCTTTCCCCTGCTCCTGCAGTGTTCTCCTCTGATGATAGCATGCCCCAACTGACCAGCGTGTAAGAGGTGCAGCAAATGACGTCACTGTCATACGCAGCGCGCCCACTTACAGCTCGGTCAAGCTGCCGGGTGCCGGCATATTCTCTACTCTCCATGCCCTGGATTATGGGTATGGGGAGCAGTGAAAATTCATAGCCTTAATTGGCGGCCGGCACATTGCTGTGCAGGAACCCGAAGAGTCTCTGTGCTGCGATGTGTTTCAGTTGGATGCGCGCCCTCAGATGAACAACCAGCTGAAACAGGCACTAGGGTTGACGGGCCCCCAGTATCCCCGGGCCCTGTCGCAGTCGCGATTGCTCTGACTGCGATTGCTATGCCCCTGTCCGCATCATGCGGATATGACTGGCTCTGTGTGGATCTTCATGCCAGTCGGCATAATAGACAGAATCAGGAGCTGCTGACTATTTACAAGCACTAGTTTAGTCTGCAGATCAGACCAGAGCACACTCAGCTCCATGTGAAAAGTCGGCCATGTGCACTAACACATTGGTGCCAGTACTGGCCATGAGAGTGCTGAACACAGACAGTATTCAGACTGAATAAATACACTTTATTCTCCATTACTGAGAAAGGTGATGACAGTTGGTGCTGATAAGATTCTATGGAGGAGCTATTGGTAAATGCAGACATTCTGCTGCAAGTTCCATAGAATCTTATAAGCACCAACTGTCATCTCATAGCTCAGTAATCGGTTGTCACTGAGTGGAGATAAATCCCACTGGAGATAAAAGCACATTTCTCGGATATGATATATGACATACGATGGTTACTCTTTAAATCTTTACAGAATAAGATGAGAATAAGGAGACGTTTTCCTTTTACACCTTGTAGCAATATTTCTTGTATAAAGAAAGTCTTTAAGTTTACATTAGCACAAAGGTTTATATACAGATTTCTGCTGGAAAGTTAAGGTCAAATGATACAAAGTGGCAGCTAAAACCTAATTTACCATGTATTGAGATCGGCCAAATTCACACAGCAACAACGTGACGCCATGCATCGTCTCTGAGAGCCGGCTGGTAGACACACCAGAAATGAGCCGCCATCTTCAGCCCAACCTTTCACATCCACGTGAAGGTGTCTGAAGCTCAGTTTGCTCAGGGGTCTGTACAGTCATTAGTGAAGCCATTGAACCCTAATGAAGTGTTTACTTTGCAGTCTGGTTGTGATTATTCAGGCGTCTCATCCATAGACTGCAACACTTCAATATTCTCTTAAAGGGACTTTTACCATTTACTGCAAGAGGAATACATTATACTGAGCTGGAAAAGTTGTGTAAATCCTCCTCCGCTCCAGTGCGATGCTGCGGCTGTCACTGGCTGCAGAGGCTCTACACTGCCTGTGCGTGGCACATGGTGGGGAGACTTCCTGCGCAGGCACCACATGTATCCATCCGGGTTACTCCCTGACATCGACCCACACAAGTAAATAAAGCATCACTCAGAAGTGGACAGTATATTCCAATACATAGAAAAAAATACACAACAAATATTTGATATCCCCCAAAGGACTGGGCCATTTTTTGCATTTATGTGTTTGCACTGTTGTTTTTTTCCCTTCTTCCAAGTCCAATAACTTTTTTATTTTTCCAAAGACTTTTATATATGAGGCTTGTATTTTCACCAGTTGGAGTTCTGGTGACACCATTCTTCTTTCTATATGGCCTAAAACACACTTCCGCAAAAAAAACGTACGTGTCTTACGGTCCGTTTTTCGGGTCCGTGTTCCGTGTTTTAGGGGCGTTTCTCCGGTACGTATGACATCCGTGTTGATGGCGTATGCTTGCCGTGTGCGCGTGTGGCATGAACGTGTATGTGTACGTGGAATGTCCGTGTAGAATGTCCGTTTGTGTGTTGCACAATGTCGTTGATACATGTCGGCTGACAGCAGACAGAGTTGCGCGATGAGAATGAACTCGGGTGAACTTCACCCGACTTCATTGTCATGCCGCGGCTCTGTCTGTGTCGTGTCCTGATTAGCGGTCACCTGTGCAGGATTCACCGGTGACCGCTAATCCCCTGAGTGACTGAAGGGAGCAGCCCTCTCTCATACTCACCGATCCCTGATCTCCGGTGCGGCGCTGCTCAGCTGTTATTAAAACTCTGGCGGCTTTAACTATTTTGTAAAAACCCTCATTAATCAATCTCGTATTCCCTGCTTTCCCCGCCCACAGGCACCTGTGATTGGTTGCAGTCAGACACGCCCCCCACGCTGAGTGACAGCTGTGTCACTGCACCCAATCACAGCAGCCGGTGGGCGTGTCTATACTGTGCAGTAAAATAAATAAATAATTAAAAAAAAAACGGCGTGCGGTCCCCCCCAATTTTAATACCAGCCAGATAAAGCCATACAGCTGAAGGCTCGTATTCTCAAGATGGGGAGCCCCACGTTATGGGGAGCCCCCCAGCCTAACAATATCAGTCAGAAGCCGCCCAGAATTGCCGCATACATTATATGCGACAGTTCTGGGACAGTACCCGGCTCTTCCCGATTTGCCCTGGTCAGTATTCACACAGCAGTTTCTGCTATTTCATGTATTCCCCTTCATAGTCACTGGTGTGCATACCTTATCTCCCCATACTCATGGAAGGTATCTCGGGGAGACGCCTGCCATGATTAATCTAGGATTTAGTGGCAGCTATGGGTTGCTGCCATTAACTCCTTATTACCCCAATTGCCAATGCACCAGGGCAAATCGGGAAGAGCCGGGTACTGTCCCAGAACTGTCGCATATAATGTATGCGGCAATTCTGGGCGGCTGCTGACTGATATTGTTAGGCTGGGGGGCTCCCCATAACGTGGGGCTCCCCATCCTGAGAATACCAGCCTTCAGCCGTATGGCTTTATCTGGCTGGTATTAAAATTGTGGGGGACCGCACGCCGTTTTTTTTAATTATTTATTTATTTATTTAACTGCACAGTATAGACACGCAGCGTGGGGGGCGTGTCTGACTGCAACCAATCACAGGCGCCTGTGGGCGGGGAAAGCAGGGAATACGAGATTGATTAATGAGCGGCCGGCTTTTTCAAAGTAATTGTTGCCGCGTATTCTCTGCACAGCTGACCCTCGCAGCTCTGGTGATCGGGGAGCGGTAAGTATGAGCCGGGGGAAGAAACAGACTGAGCGCCAATGTAAGTATGACTGAGAACATCATGAAAAAAGGTAAGTATACTGAATTTAACAATAAAAAAAAAAAATAACATTGTTCGTTTAAAAACGCACACGGACGAAACGTGCTGAACACGGACATACTCCGTGTGCAGTCCGTGCAGGCACGGACCCATAGACTTTAGCGGGTCCGTGCCTGCGTGATGCCGGCCAAAAACGGACATGTTGTCCGTGTCGAAAAGCGCACACACGTACTTACCACATGGACACACGTTCCGTGTGATTTTACGTGTGTGTGCCATCTACCATTGAATAACATGGGTCTCCGTATCTCCGTGTCTCCGGTACGTGCAAATACGTACCGCACACGTACAAAAAAAAATAGATGTGTGTTGCGGGTCTTAAACGAGGTTTGGGGTTTTGTTTTCATTGACTGGTAAGAATGATCGGGCGACCAGATGCTCCAGGTCAGAACAAGTCTGGAGACGTTACATTTATGCTTCTTGTCTTAAAGCGTACATATCACCAGGATTTTCCGTTATAATCTATAGCCAGTGCTATACTGGCACTATCACGCTGATTCTATACATACAGTGCTATACTGGCACTATCAGGCTGATTCTATACATACAGTGCTATACTGGCACTATCAGGCTGATTCTATACATACAGTGCTATACTAGCACTATCACGCTGATTCTATACATACAGTGCTATACTGGCACTATCCGGCTGATTCTATACATACAGTGCTATACTGGCACTATCAGGCTGATTCTATACATACAGTGCTATACTGGCACTATCAGGCTGATTCTATACATACAGTGCTATACTGGCACTATCAGGCTGATTCTATACATACAGTGTGTCACGCTCCCCGGTGCCCGTGCCATGCTCCCCGGTGCCCATGCCACGCTCCCCGGTTCTCCTGCCACGCTCACTGGCTCCCCTGCCACGCTCCCCGGCTCCTCTGCCACGCTCCCCCGCTCCCGGACCTCGCTTCCCCGCTCCCGTGCCACGCTCCCCGGTCCCCGCTCCTCAGCCTCCATGCTCCCTCACCTGCGTCCTCCAGGCAACCCGGTCCCCGGTCCCGGCGCCCGTCTGCTGTCCTGAGCCGGCCCGGCACTCCTGCCTCCTGTACACCGCATCCTGCTCTGGCTTCTGGCACCTGGGCCCCGCGCATGCGCATTAGGGCGCGCGCGGTCATTGACCTTTTCTTAAAGGGCCAGCGTCCTCCAACAGGATATTGAAGATGCAGGTACAGGGTATATAGGGGGTTCCTTTCCAAGTGGGCGGGGCCTATTCTTCGTGTTTGCTAAGCTAGGAGTCAGGTCTCCCTGTGCCATTGTCTCGTACTCACCTATCTCTCTTGTAGAGCCGCTCCTGTCCCGCCAACCGGTCCTGACGATTCCAGAACCCCGAACGGTGACTGTCCGCCATCTCGTCAGTCCCTACCATCTCCGATTCCTGGATCCGTGTGGTGACCCACCTCCTCGCTCCGTTGGTTCCGAATTCTGCCTGACATCATCTCGGCCTCCAAACCTGAGCTCCGTCACCCGGACTACCCTCAGAGACTCCGTGGTCCCAGGGACTTCTTCACTCCACTCCTCTATACGGACTGTCCTGCTACCCGTAGTGCTCCGGCTACCGGGCACCTTGCCCTCGGTGAGGTGTTCAGCCCAGTGGATCCACCTCCTGGGCCTACCCGTCCTCCTGGTCCTAACAGTAAGAACAGGCCATGGATCCCGCAGAAGCACTAGCGGCCCAGCTGGGCAACTTGCAGCAGGAACTCGGACGACAGCGCGAGACTCAGTCCCGCATGCTGGCCTTCATGTCCTCGGTGGATACCCGCCTGAACACGCTGCAAGCAACTGCCACGTCCCTGGCATCTCAGGCTTCAACAGCACAGTCCACGGCCGCAGTTCCAGTGGCGGCTGCCTCCGAAGCCTCTAAACTTCGCTTGGCCTCTCCACCCCGATATGCCGGAGATCCTAAGACCTGCAGAGGATTCTTGAATCAGTGCTCCCTCCACTTTAAGCTGCTTCCGCACCTGTTTGCCTCCGACCAAGCCAAGGTGGCGTTTGTGATGTCCCATCTAGAGGGTGAGGCACTGGCCTGGATGAACCCCTTGTGGGAGAGGGAGGACCCTGTAACTACCAACATCCAGGAATTCCTGCAGGCGTTTAGAACCACCTTTGACGAACCCGGACGTGCCGCCGCGTCCGCCTCATCACTCCTCAGGCTACGTCAGGGGACCTTGACGGTGGGCCAATATGCCATCCGCTTTCACACCTTGGCCTCAGAATTGGGGTGGAACAATGAGGCCCTCACCGCCGCCTTCTGGGAAGGACTCTCCAGTTGTATTAAGGACGAGCTGACCGGCCGCGATGTTCCTTCCACTCTTGATGCCCTGATTGCACTAGCCAACCGCGTTGACCTCCGTTTTCAGGAACGATCCAAAGAGGTGTCCCGCGAGAGACGTCCGATACGGCATTCCTCTCCTCCGCAGAAGCCCGTTGTACCTCAGTCGGCATCGTCTGGCGTCTCTGTCCACGAACCCATGCAGATTGATCGTGTGCGGCAGTCCGAACAACGCCGAGCAGAACGGCTCGCCAAGGGTCTCTGCTTCTACTGCGGAGAGGGCACACACCTGCTACGTTCCTGTCCAGAGAGGCCGGGAAACTCCAAAGCCTAGGGTTGGTAGGAGAGGCCACCCTAGATGCTGGGACTCTCTCAGACCCGGTTACGTGGACTGTTCAAGTGACAACGGGAGAGACGCGGTTCACGGCAGAGGCGTACCTCGATTCCGGGGCAGCAGGCAATTTCATCCAGCAGGCCACGGTGGACAAGTACCAGGTGCCGGTTACTCCACTCGACAAACCCCTCGTGATTGCCTCTGTAGATGGGAGACCCCTCTCTGACACCATCTCGTGGATCACCAAGCCAGTAGAACTACGTATCGGTGCCCTGCACACCGAGAACATCACTCTCTACGTCCTCCCACACATGTCTCATCAAATCCTGCTGGGACTCCCCTGGTTACGGACACACGAACCGTCGGTCAGCTGGCGTACTGGTGAAATTGCCCGATGGGGCTCCTCTTGCCACGAGAACTGCCTGAAGTCCATACAGCCCATCCGACGACCTCCGGTTCCGGAGTCCCTACCAGCACTGCCTTCGGCCTACTGGTCCTTCGCGGACGTCTTTGATAAAAAGGAGTCAGAGGTACTGCCGCCACATCGTCCTTACGACTGTGCCATCGACCTACTCCTGGGAACTACACCACCTCGAGGACGGATATATCCTTTGTCCCCTGCTGAAACAAGAGCCATGTCTGCATACATCACTGAGAACCTGGCAAGGGGATTCATCCGGAGATCCTCCTCTCTTGCTGGAGCAGGCTTCTTCTTCGTTAAGAAGAAAGAGGGCGACCTGCGCCCATGCATTGACTACCGGGGATTGAACCAAATCACAGTAAAGAATAAATACCCCCTGCCGCTCATCCCCTAATTGTTTGATCGGCTTAGAGGAGCTCGTGTGTTTACCAAGTTGGATCTTCGGGGTGCCTACAACCTGGTCCGCATCCACTCTGGGGACGAATGGAAGACCGCATTTAACACTCGCGATGGGCACTACGAGTATTGTGTGATGCCCTTTGGCCTGTGTAACGCACCGGCAGTCTTTCAAGAATTAGTGAACGACGTGTTCCGGGACCTTCTCTACGTCTGTGTGGTGGTATATCTGGATGACATCCTGGTCTTCTCTCCGGACCTCCAGACCCACAGAGAGAACGTGCAGCTGGTACTACAAAGACTGAGAGAGAATCGTCTGTACGCCAAGTACGAGAAGTGTGTCTTCGAGCAGTCTTCTCTTCCCTTCCTGGGTTACGTAATCTCCGATACCGGCCTGCAGATGGACCCAGAGAAGGTCTCTTCCATTCTCAACTGGCCCCCTCCTTCCGGACTGAAGGCAATTCAACGGTTTCTTGGATTTGCGAACTATTACCGTCAGTTCATCTCTCACTTCTCTGCCCTGACTGCGCCTTTCTCTGCCTTGACCAAGAAGGGGGCTAATCCAAAGGACTGGACACCTGCGGCCGCCGCCGCGTTTGGCTCCCTGAAACGGGCATTTGCTTCCTCTCCTGTGCTTCACCGTCCTGAGTTAAACCGACAGTTTACCTTGGAGGTGGATGCCTCCTCCTCTGGAGCCGGAGCAGTGCTCATGCAGAAGTCATCCACCGGGAAGACGGTTACTTGCGGTTTCTTCTCCAAGAGCTTCTCAGCGCCTGAACGCAACTACACCATCGGTGACCGAGAGCTATTAGCAGTCAAACTAGCTCTGGAAGAATGGCGCTACCTTCTGGAGGGAGCAGTGTACCCCGTGATCATTTACACGGACCACAAGAACCTGGAATACCTGCGGTCTGCTCAGCGACTGAACCCACGACAAGTCAGGTGGTCCTTGTTCTTTGCCAGGTTCGATTTTCAGCTCCATTTTCGGCCCGCGGATAAGAATGTGCGAGCAGATGCCTTGTCCAGGTCATTCGTGCCCATGGAACAGGAGGAAGAGACATCCCAGCCCATCATCTGCCCAAGTAAAATCATTCCGGTGGCTCCTGTCACTCTGGCCCAGATACCGCCCGGGAAGACCTATGTCTCTGAAACTGACAGACAAAAAGTGTTGCATTGGGGCCATGCCTCGAAAATAGCCGGCCATGCTGGTCAGAAGAGAACATGGAGTACAATTGTACGTCACTACTGGTGGCCATCCCTTCGCACGGACATCGCGTCTTTTGTCTCAGCCTGCTCCTCTTGTGCCCGGAACAAGACGCCCAAACACCTGCCATATGGTCGCCTTCTGCCTCTGCCAATTCCCTCCGTTCCGTGGCAACACATTGCAATGGACTTTATTACAGACTTGCCCTTGTCCGCCGGACACACAGTCATATGGGTCGTGGTGGATCGGTTCTCTAAAATGGCTCATTTCGTCCCTATGGCTGGACTCCCCTCTGCCCAGGAACTCGCTGACGCCTACATACAGCACATCTTCCGGTTGCATGGCTTTCCCTCACACATTGTGTCCGACAGAGGAACTCAGTTTACCTCGCGCTTCTGGAGGGCCCTCTGCAAACATCTGGGAGTGGCTCTGGACTTTTCTTCAGCCTACCATCCTCAGTCGAATGGCCAAGTGGAACGAGTCAATCAGATCCTGACCTCCTTCTTGCGTCACTACGTTAACACCCATCACGACGACTGGTCCATGCTCCTTCCTTGGGCTGAATTCTCCCATAACCATCACGTCAGTGAGTCCTCCTCCAACTCTCCCTTCCATGTCGTTTACGGACTTCAGCCTTCCGTCCCATTACCTGTATCTTCTTCCTCGGATGTCCCTGCTGCTGATACCGTAGTCCGTGACTTTTCTACAATTTGGGACTCTGTCAAGACGTCCCTTGGACGTGCTTCCCTGCAGATGAAGAGACACGCAGACAAGAGGCGTCTGGATCCTCCGTGTTTCTCTCCAGGAGATCTGGTCTGGCTTGCTTCCAAATATGTCCGTTTGAAGCTACCATCATACAAGCTAGGTTCTCGCTACATCGGGCCGTTTAAAGTCATCGGCAAAATAAATGAGGTCTCCTACAAGCTGCAGCTCCTGGCCACGATGAGAATACCCAACTCCTTCCACGTCTCCCTGCTCAAGCCGGTTGTCCTTGGTCCCTTCTCCGCTGCTGCCAGCTCTGCTCCTCCTCCTATTGCTGATGATGACATCTATGCGGTAAGGGATATCGTGGCCATGAAGACCGTACGGGGCCGACAGTTCTTCCTGGTGGACTGGGCTGGGTATGGTCCTGAGGATAGGTCCTGGGAACCCCGGGAAAATGTGGGTACTCCTCTGATACGTGCCTTCCTGTCCCGCCGGTTGCGGGGAGGGGGGCGTGGGGGAGGGGGTACTGTCACGCTCCCCGGTGCCCGTGCCATGCTCCCCGGTGCCCATGCCTCGCTCCCCGGTTCTCCTGCCACGCTCCCTGGCTCCCCTGCCACGCTCCCTGGCTCCTCTGCCACGTTCCCCCGCTCCCGGACCTCGCTTCCCC
Source organism: Anomaloglossus baeobatrachus (assembly GCF_048569485.1). NCBI lineage: Eukaryota > Metazoa > Chordata > Amphibia > Anura > Aromobatidae > Anomaloglossus > Anomaloglossus baeobatrachus. The sequence goes on along the minus strand of NC_134360.1, from coordinate 1,510,410 downwards.
GCTTCCGTGCCACGCTCCCCGGTCCCCCGCTCCTCAGCCTCCATGCTCCCTCACCTGTGTCCTCCAGGCAACCCGGTCCCCGGTCCCGGCGCCCGTCTGCTGTCCTGAGCCGGCCCGGCACTCCTGCCTCCTGTACACCGCATCCTGCTCTGGCTTCTGGCACCCGGGCCTCGCGCATGCACATTAGGGCGCGCGCGCGGTCATTGACCTTTTCTTAAAGGACCAGCGTCCTCCAACAGGATATTGAAGATGCAGGTACAGAGTATATAGGGGGTTCCTTTCCAAGTGGGCGGGGCCTGTTCTTCGTGTTTGCTAAGCTAGGAGTCAGGTCTCCCTGTGCCATTGTCTCGTACTCACCTATCTCTCTTGTAGAGCCGCTCCTGTCCCGCCAACCGGTCCTGACGATTCCAGAACCCCGAACGGTGACTGTCCGCCATCTCGTCAGTCCCTACCATCTCCGATCCCTGGATCCATGTGGTGACCCACCTCCTCGCTCCGTTGGTTCCGGATTCTGCCTGACATCATCTCGGCCTCCGAACCTGAGCTCCGTCACCCGGACTACCCTCAGAGACTCCGTGGTCCCAGGGACTTCTTCACTCCACTCCTCTATACGGACTGTCCTGCTACCCGTAGTGCTCCGGCTACCCGGCACCTTGCCCTCGGTAAGGTGTTCAGCCCAGTGGATCCACCTTCTGGGCCTACCCGTCCTTCTGGTCCTAACACAGTGCTATACTGGCACTATCAGGCTGATTCTATACATACAGTGCTATACTGGCGGTATCAGGCTGATTACATACATACAGTGCTATACTGGCACTATCAGGCTGAGTCTATACATACAGTGCTATACTGGCACTATCAGACTGAGTCTATACATACAGTGCTAAACTGGCACTATCAGGCTGAGTCTACACATACAGTGCTATACTGGCGCTATCAGGCTCATTCTATACATACAGTGCTATACTGGCACTATCAGGCTGATTCTATACATACAGTGCTATACTGGCGCTACCAGGCTGATTCTATACATACAGTGCTATACTGGCACTATCAGGCTGATTCTATACATACAGTGCTATACTGGCGGTATCAGGCCGATTACATACATACAGTGCTATACTGGCACTATCAGGCTGAGTCTATACATACAGTGCTATACTGGCACTATCAGGCTGAGTCTATACATACAGTGCTATACTGGCACTATCAGGCTGAGTCTACACATACAGTGCTATACTGGCACTATCAGGCTGATTCTATACATACAGTGCTATACTGGCGCTATCAGGCTGATTCTATACATGCAGTGCTATACTGGCGCTATCAGGCTGATTCTATACATACAGTGCTATATGGCACTATCAGGCTGATTCTATACATACAGTGCTATACTGGCGCTATCAGGCTGATTCTATACATACAGTGCTATACTGGCACTATCAGGCTGATTCTATACATACACTGCTATACTGGCACTATCAGGCTGATTCTATACATACAGTGCTATACTGGCACTATCAGGCTGATTCTATACATACAGTGCTATACTGGCACTACCAGGCTGATTCTATACATACAGTGCTATACTGGCACTATCAGGCTGATTCTATACATACAGTGCTATACTGGCGGTATCAGGCTGATTACATACATACAGTGCTATACTGGCACTATCAGGCTGAGTCTATACATACAGTGCTATACTGGCACTATCAGGCTGAGTCTATACATACAGTGCTATACTGGCACTATCAGGCTGAGTCTACACATACAGTGCTATACTGGCACTATCAGGCTGATTCTATACATACAGTGCTATACTGGCGCTATCAGGCTGATTCTATACATGCAGTGCTATACTGGCGCTATCAGGCTGATTCTATACATACAGTGCTATATGGCACTATCAGGCTGATTCTATACATACAGTGCTATACTGGCGCTATCAGGCTGATTCTATACATACAGTGCTATACTGGCACTATCAGGCTGATTCTATACATACACTGCTATACTGGCACTATCAGGCTGATTCTATACATACAGTGCTATACTGGCACTATCAGGCTGATTCTATACATACAGTGCTATACTGGCACTATCAGGCTGAGTCTATACATACAGTGCTATACTGGCACTATCAGTTTGATTCTATACATCGAGTACTACAAAGAGTAGTTTGGTACAGACGGCGGCAGCCCTGGACGAAGCTGCACCTCCTACACAGAGTAATCCGGCACAGACGGTGGCAGCCCTGGATGAAGCTGCAGTTCCTACACAGAGTAATCCGGCACAGACGGCATCAGCCCTGGATGAAGCTGCACCTCCTACACAGAGTAATTTAGCACAGACTGTTGCAGCCCCGGATGAAGCTGCACCTGCTATACAGAGTAACTCAGCACAGACGGCGGCATCCCTGGACGAAGCTGCACCTCCTACACAGAGTAACTCGGCCCAGACGGCTGCATCCCTGGATGAAGCTGCAGCTCCTACACAGAGTAACTGAGCACAGACTGTGGCAGCCCTAAATGAAGCTGCACCTCCTACACAGAGTAACTCAGCACAGACGGTGGCAGCACTGGATGAAGCGGCACCTCCTACACAGAGTAATTCGGCACAGACGGCGGAAGCCCTGGACGAAGCTGCACCTCCTACACAGAGTAACTCGGCACAGGCGGCGGCAGCCCTGAATGAAGCTGCAGCTCCTACACAGAGTAACATAGCACAGACTGTGGCAGCCCTGGATGAAGCTGCAGCTCCTACACAGAGTAACTCAGCACAGACGGCTGCAGCCCTGGATGAAGCTGCACCTCCTACACAGAGTAACTGAGCACAGACAGCGGCAGCCCTGGATGAAGCTGCACCTGCTACACAGAGTAACATAGCACAGACTGTGGCAGCCCTGGATGAAGTTGCAGCTCCTACACAGAGTAACTCAGCACAGACGGCTGCAGCCCTGGATGAAGCTGCACCTGCTACATAGAGTAACTGAGCACAGACAGCGGCAGCCCTGGATGAAGCTGCACCTTCTACACAGAGTAACATAGCACAGACTGTGGCAGCCCTGGATGAAGCTGCAGCTCCTACACAGAGTAACTCAGCACAGACGGCTGCAGCCCTGGATGAAGCTGCACCTGCTACATTGAGTAACTGAGCACAGACAGCGGCAGCCCTGGATGAAGCTGCACCTGCTACAAAGAGTAACATAGCACAGACTGTGGCAGCCCTGGATGAAGCTGTAGCTCCTACACAGAGTAACTCTGCACAAGTGGCAGCAGCCCTGGATGAACCTACATCTCCTACACAGAGTAAAGGCTGCTTTACATGGTACGACCGATTGTGCGATTTCACAATCGATCGTACCCGCCCCCGTCCTTTTTGTGTCACGGGCAAATCGCTGCCCGTGTCGCACAAAGTCAGTAACCCCCGTCACACATACTTACCTCTCGTGCGACTTCGCTGTGGTCGGCGAACGTCCACTTGCTGGAGTGGGAGGGACGTTCGGCGTCACAGCGACGTCACACGGCCGCCGGCCAATGGAAGCGGAGGGGCGGAGATGAGCAGGATGTAAATATCCCGCCCACCTCCTTCCTTCACATAGCCGGCGGCGGCCGCGTGACGCAGGTGAGCTTCTGTTCATCGTTCCCGGGGTGTCACACGGAGCGACGTGTGCTACCCCGGAAACGATGAACAACTAAATTAAACGATATTATGGAACCTAGCGAGCAGTACACGACTCACGATTTGTGAGCGATACTGCGTCGCTAGGAGGTGTCACACAGGCCGGCATCGCCAGCGATGCCGGATGTGCGTCACAAAAACCGTGACCCCGATGATCTATCGCACGATAGATTGTCTGGTGTAAAGCAGCCTTTACTCAGCACAGACGGCGACAGCCCTGGATGAACCTGCATCTCCTACACAGAGTAACTCAGCACAGACGGCGGCAGCCCTGGATGAAGCTGCAGCTCCTACACAGAGTAACTCAGCACAGACAGTGGCAGCCCTGGATGAAGCTTCACCTCCTACACAGAGTAACTCAGCACAGACGACGGCAGCCCTGGATGAAGCTGCAGCTCCTACACAGAGTAACTCGGCACAGACGGCGGCAGTCCTAAATGAAGCTGCACCTCCTACATAGAGTAACTCAGCACAGACAGCGGCAGCCCTGGATGAAGCTGCACCTCCTACACAGAGTACGTCGGCACAGGCGGCGGCAGCCCTGGATGAAGCTGCACCTTCTACACAGAGTAACTCGGCACAGACGGCAGCAGCCCTGGATGAAGCTGCACCTCCTACACAGAGTACGTCGGCACAGGCGGCGGCAGCCCTGGATGAAGCTGCACCTTCTACACATAGTAACTCGGCACAGACGGCAGCAGCCCTGGATGAAGCTGCACCTCCTACACATAGTAACTCGGCACAGATGGCAGCAGCCCTGGATGAAGCTGCACCTTCTACACATAGTAACTCGGCACAGACGGCGGCAGCCCTGGATGAAACTGCACCTTCTACACAGAGTAACTCGGCACAGACGGTGACAGCCCTGGATGAAGCTGCACCTTCTACACATAGTAACTCGGCACAGACGGTGACAGCCCTGGATGAAGCTGCACCTCCTACACATAGTAACTCGGCACAGACGGCGGCAGCCCTGGATGAAACTGCACCTTCTACACAGAGTAACTCGGCACAGACGGTGACAGCCCTGGATGAAGCTGCACCTTCTACACAGAATAACTCGGCACAGACGGTGACAGCCCTGGATGAAGCTGCACCTGCTACACAGAGTAACTCGGCACAGACGGCGGTAGCTCTAATACGCACTGGTCTTTGTGCAGCTATACATTTCAAGGACGCACATTCAATTGAAATTAAGCATTGACCTCATTGTCCCCATGGACTGGGCTGCGATCGTCAAGGAGTCTATGGTGTCTTTGGGCCGCATTCGGCTGGCAGGCCACATGTTTGAGACCCCTGATCTAGCCTGTGGTTTCAAATATTAATCCTGATGTCTATCTATAAACCACTTGACATAATGTTTATACCTTTAATTGCATAACAAGTCTGGTTTTCTTGGGCAGCACATTGCACCCTCACATTACAATTTTGGAGATGAGTGCATCCGTAAAAGTCTTTTATTTCCAGAAATAACTGTACAGAAAAGTATAAATTAGGCTTTAATTAACCCAGACACAATGTAAAAATTTAAAAAATCTTCACGTTAATAAAAACACTTTATTGTTAATGAGTTTTTTAAATTCCTGACAAAAACAATGAAGCCATTATCCCTGTAAAGATGTTTTTCAATTGCTTGTTTTTCCTTTTGCAAACATACTAAAGAAAGAAGCAAAGCACTAAATTAACAAGCAATTGACGATTTCCATTCATTAAGTATTAATCACATCATTTGCATATCTAATAAAGCAAAGCTTGTTGCAGAATTATTTAGGGAACTGGTTTAATTATTCGGCATCTGAAAGAAATATTAAATTGAATTCATAGTAAAAGTTTGAACGTAATTCAGACTGAAGGTGTCAGGGTGAATACAATATAGTTAATTACCGTCGTTATTTTCTTGTTGAATGTGTTCTCATACCTTCACGTTCATCATATCAAAGAAAAAAGTTTGAATTATTTTTTACGGCATTCCTTGAAAGCGTATTTAATGTCTCTTTTGCATTTTGGAATATTTTCAACTTGATTTTTTTTATATCACACCTGTCAATCTTGGAGAAGCTGTGTTTGAAAAAAAAAATGGCACAAACGTCAAGAACACAACAAAAAGTTTGTGTATGTAAACTTTTTTAAAAATTGCAGCAGACTTTAAGTTAACCTCTGGATACAGAGATTTTTACCAAAATTAGCTGGAAAAAACTTTTGTGGAAGGAAAGGAATACATTTGCTATACTGAGTTGCATCCTTAAAGGGGTAGTCCACTCTTCTGACAACCCCTTTTAAACCATTATGTTTCCCCCAGTAAAATAATAGCACTCACCTCCGGTACCAGTGCTGTTTTGGCGGTGTCAGCACTGGCTCTCCAGGTGCTTGCTTCACATTGTTATGTCATGTGATCCCTTCAGCTAATCAGCACTGGCTTCAATGTCCCCTCCTTCAGACATTAGAGAAAATGGTGGCTCTGTCACTGCCTCCTGATGTCAATTATGTCTGTAGGTGGGGAGAGTAAAGGCAGCGCTAATTGGCAGCAGAAATCACGTGACATAATAATGTCAAGCAAGCCCCAGGAGAGCCTGTGCTGATACCACTAGAATGGTGCCAGCACCAGAGTTGAGTATAAGTGCTATTATTTTACTTTAATGCCGCCTAGCTGCTGGGAGGTCCAGATAGGAACTGTAAGCATCTGGCTATATACTGCTTCATTTGAATATAGACTATTTAGAGTATATGCTTACTATATACAGTGGGTGAAATAAGTATTCAACATGTCAATAATTTTAGAATTAAATATATTTGTAAAGGTACTATTGATGTGAATGTATCACCAGATGTCAGTAACAACCCATCCAATCCACACAGGCAAAGTAATAGAACTATAGATGTCCACAAAATAAGTTATGTGTAATAATGAGAAATGACACAGGGAAAAGTATTGAACACATGAAGAAAGAAAGGTGCTAAAAGCCATGGAAAGTCCTGACACCAGCTGAAATCTATCAGCAATTAGAAAGCAATCCTGCCAGTTAGTAAAAAATAATAGCAGCTGGTTCAACTGATGGCCGATAAAAAGGTGTCTCATTACCAAGGTGCCACACAAGAAACATCTGATGATAAGTTAAACGAATGAGCTGTCTCAAGACCTTCAAAACCTTTTTGTTGCAAAACATACTGACAGCATTGGTTACAAAAGAATTTCTAATCTACTGAACGCTCCAGTGAACTCTGTTAGGCCCATAATCCAGAAGTGGAAAGAACATACTTTCACCATAAACTGACCACAACCAGGTGTTCCCTGCAAAATGATAGACAGAAGAGTGAAAATAATTATTAGAAGAGTTGTCCAAGAGATACGGACACCTGTGAAGAGCTACAGAAAGACCTGGAATCAGCAGGTACAATTGTTTCACAGAAAACAATAAGTAATGCACTCCCCCTCCATGGCCTGTATGTGCACCCTCTCCATGCCTAGTATGTGCTCCCCCTCTATGCCCAGGATGCACTCCCCCTCCATTGCCTGTATGTGCTCCCCCTCCAGACCCTGTATGCGCTCCCCCTTGTTGGCCTGTATGCACTCCCTCTCCATGCCCTGTAAGCGCTCCTCCTCCATGGCCTGTATGCGCTCCCCCTCCATGGCCTGTATGCTCTCCTCCTCCATGGCCTGTATACACTCCCCCTCCATGGCCTGTATGTGCTCCCCCTCCATGGCTTGTATGTGTACCGCCCCGGGGCTCGGCCAGCTGCCGAGCTGCTCGGATCCGTGCTCGTCGGTGGGTGGCTCGAGCTCCTCGTGGACCCGGGGGTCACGTCACTTTGAAAGGGGGTTGGCGCTACACGTAGGGACTTTGGTGGGGAGGTCCACGGCCGGAGCCGCGGTTGTTTGTAGGGGGGGATTTGAGTTTGTGACGCCACCCACGGGTTGTGGTGAATGGATGGACACCACCGCTGCCGTTGACTAGGCTCCCGGAGATGCAGCTTGGTGTTAACCCCTCCGTGGGTAGGGGTGATGGTCCCGGGGCCCGAGGGGTCGCTGTAAATTGTTGGTGTAGGGCAGATGCGGTGCGGTGCTCGGCCCGAGGGCACTGGTGTACTCACTATCACAGATACGCTGGAGTCTCTGGTAAACCAAACAAGATGGTGGACAGTGCCCGCAGCCGGCTGCGTTTCTCCCCTTTTTCTCGGGCGGGTGGTTGCCTCCTTTCTCCTGCACCTTTTGTGTATGTGTTCGACTGCCTATGCTTCAGCAACGGTAGTCCGCTCCCCAGCTGGATATGTGCTGAGGAACCCGTTTGCCTGCAGACACTGGCCCTTTGGATCTCTATGCCTTAACGGTGGCTTTCTATCCTTATTGGGATGGGCTGTTGTCTTCAGTCAGGCCTTGGATGGGAAGGGACCTCAAGTCCAGTCCTCAATCAGTTGATTTGACTCAGCTCAGTTGTTTCTGGGTCTCGTACTGGGTCTGAGTACCCCTCAGGGTGCTCCGGTTTCCAATCGGCTCCCCAGTTTGCTACCGGCGGGCCACCGCCCGTCCCCGGTCCCTACGGTTCCACCGGCTGTAATCCCAGCTCCTGCAGGCGGCCACCACCGTCTGCCTCCTGGCCACAGGGTGTCTGGGCTACGACCCGGACCCCTGACAGACGTTCTCCTCTCCTCTGTCACTCTCCCTACTCCTCTCCCTTTCACTCCCCACGGGGAACTCTTCTGCTTTTCCCGCCTCAGGGTCCTCCGAACTCCTCGGTGGGCGGAGCCAACTGCCTGGCTCTGCCCCCCTGGTGTGTACGTCAGAACCTGGGAGGGGTGACTCAGGGTTTTTAGGTTGGCTGATGGTACCCTTTTTAGGGGAAGAGGTGTTTGTGGAAGGGCCTACCTGTGACGACCTGGCTAGTCCAGGGCGTCACATTACCCCTTGGTTTAATGCAGACCGTCCGCGGGCTGCCCGTCCATCACCGGTTTATTTTGTTGCTTATTAACTGAAAAGAGTAAAACATATTTACAAGCATAATAAACTTTGTACAATTTAAGCATACTTTGAAATCTTTCCTTAAAGGAGGCATATTCTTAAACGTTGCAAAAATCAAACATTTTTATTAATACGGGAACGGGACCGGGTCCTTCTCTTTGCCCACCCAAACAAACCTAGCCTTAATGCTGCCCCTAGGAAACGGGCAGCACCCCTTTTCCCCAGTTCAGGAACGGGCCCAGGTTTGCTTTACGGGACGGGTACAGGGTTCCACACCTGTTTGTCTCTCATGGGCCCCACGTCCAGGGGACCCCTGACCCGGAGGATTGCCACCGGCTGCAGTGGCGACGGGACCTCGGCCTCCTTTGCCGCAGGCCCCTCCTCCAGTCTGCCTCTCCGGAGGCTGCGGGACGGGACAGTCCGGTCAAGGATCTATTTACAAGCCCAAAAGTTTTTGGGTGGCCTGCTAGTTCTCGGCCTTGTCTATTTTTTTTTTAGAAAGGGGCAAAACAAAGTCCCAACGGGCAGTATGGTCCCAACGGGGACAACTAGTTGGCAGCCGGGATCCGCTGCCTGTTACTTTCATGTCAATCAGGTGAAAATCTCGGATGATTAGTGCTCACTCATTCAGCTATTTACACAATCAACATGTTGCACCCCTAGATGGCAGTCTCCCTGTACCTAAGTGGGGGCCTACCTAGGTTGGGGCGTGTGGACCTCCTGCGCCCAGTGTTGTCAGGGGGAGGCAGTGGGACAGAGGGGATGACCGGTCCCTCTTCCCGTATGTCAGGTATAGCGGGTAGAAACCTACGGGGCGTGGTACAGGTGCATCCCTGGGCGCTTGTTCAGGTGGCTCGCTGGCGGGCGTCTCCGTCTCCATTTCTTCCACTGGTTGTGGAAACATTATCACGGGAACAATCACCGCGCCATTCTGCATAGGCCAGTCCACTGGGAAGTCACCCATCATGGTATGAATCACCTCTTTCCTCTTTTCCCCTCTCGGCACAGGAACCGGAGCCTCATCTACCAGTCTCAAGGGATCCGGGCATCTCTTCAGGTGGTCCCTGGAAACGGTAGATATGGTCTTCCCCTGGTCGCGACTGATCAGATAGGTCTTCTCATTCTCCCATCCCATTGGCTGTATGACATATGGGGTCCTTTCCCATTGATCGTCGAGCTTATGCATCCTTCTCTTGCACTTCAGTACCACATCCCCGGGTTCAAAGGGGGCAGCCGGAGCCCGCTGTTTTTCTCGGCTCTGGCGCAGATTCCAGTCCACGTACTCCTGGAACCGTCGGTATTGCGTTTGTCGCTTGGTATCACAGTTGATGGTGGAGGGAAGAGCTTCGGGTACCTCTATGTCTATTTCTAGGTCCACTGGCGTCCCGGTCGGGCTCTCATCAGGTATGCGGGGGTACACTTTGTGGAACTGCAGGGGATGTTGTTGTACATGTCCAGCAGATCAGGCAGCTTCTCCGGCCACAGATTCCTTTCCTCGGAAGTGTCTTGAGGAGGTTCAGGACCAGGTGGTTCATTTTCTCGCACATCCCATTAGTTTGGGCATGGTACGGCATGGTCCGGATCTTCTTGCACCCCTATAAGTGGCAGAACTCCTGGAACACCTTTGCTTCAAAGGCCGGGCCTTGGTCCGTGAGCACCTTTTTCGGGTAGCCGTACAGCCGGCAAAAGTAGGCCTGAAAGGCTCTGGCTACGGTACGGCCCGTCAAGTCTTTAACAGGGACAACCACCATGAACCTTGAGTAGTGGTCCACGATGGTCAGGGCATAGGTGTACCCACTCCGGCTGGGCGTAAGCTTGACGTGGTCCAGGGTGACCAATTCCAGCGGCTGGTGGGTGATGATCGGCTGTAGGGGGGCTTTCTGGCTGGCTTCGTCCCGCCTTCTCAGTGGTCGCGCCAACGGATCACTTAGTCAGATGTTCAGATCAATGTCACTTTATTTTCATATAGGTCGACGCGTTTCTGGAGCTTCTGCCCCCTTCATCAGGACCATCAGGAACCAAATAACATCAAATCTTTTTTGATTTGATGTTATTTGGTTCCTGATGGTCCTGATGAAGGGGGCAGAAGCTCCAGAAACGCGTCGACCTATAGAGATTTGATGTTATTTGGTTCCTGATGGTCCTGATGAAGGGGGCAGAAGCTCCAGAAACGCGTCGACCTATATGAAAATAAAGTGACATGGATCTGAACATCTGTCTAAGTGATCCGTTGGCGCGGCAAGTAAACACCATCTCTCCTTCACTTTCTGTTATCTGCTGTTTGGTGGCTGCAGCCGTGGATCGACATTACATGCGGTTATAGTAGTTGTGACTTTCACAACTACATCTGGTGAGTGTTACTCCCCCCTCCCTACCCTATATATATTGGGGTAAGACCCTATTTGCGCTTTTTTTCCACAGTCTTTCCCCGCCTTCTCAGTGCACAGGGGCCACACTCTTGACACCAGGCCTCCACAGACTCTCGCATCCCATTCCAGTAAAACCGCTCCATCAGCAACATTTCCAGCTTTTTCCAACCAAAGTGCCCTGCGCCGTCATGGTAGGCCTGCAGGACCCTGGGAACGCTTCTCTGGGGGACCACCATCTGGCGAATCTTCGGGTTGATCAGCTCCCTATACAGCTTTCCCTGATGTAAGTACAGCCGGTCTCTCTCCTTCCACAGCCACTGAGCTTCAGAGGGGGCTGCGGAGTCCATCCTGGAAGAGCCCTGTGCAATCATGGTTTTGACCAACTGGATGGCAGGTTCTTGGTCCTGGGCCTTCTTGCCACCCTTGGCTGGGCAGCGGATCCAGGTTCACTTGTTGTTGGTTAGTACAGGCCTTTTCATTCCGTGGCCGATGGAACGCGGGCAGCTCAATTTCCTCAAGGTCGTCGTCTTCCACTCCCCTATCGGGTAGGTGCGGCATCCGAGACAGTGCATCCGCATTGGTGTTCTTGCGGCCGGCCCTGTACTTGGTAGTAAAATCGTAATTGGACAGTTGAGCCATCCACCGCTGCTCCAGGGCGCCCAACTTGGCCGTATCCAGATGTGTCAATGGATTGTTGTCTGTGTGAGCCGTGAACTTCGCCGCCGTTTAATGCTTAAACCTTTCGGTTATTGCCCACACGAGGGCCAGGAACTCAAGCTTGAAGGAGCTGTAATTTTCAGGGTTCCTTTCTGTCGGCCGGAGTTTTCTGCTGGCATAGTCGATCACTTTTTCCTTCCCGTTTTGTACCTGGGACAGGACTGCACCCAGGCCCACATTGCTGGCGTCTGTGTAGAGGACGAATGGGAGGCCGTAATCGGGGCAGGCCAATATTTCTTCCCCTGTCAGGGCTGACTTCAAATGGTGGAAGGACTCCTCGTGCTGCTCGCCCCAGGCAAATGGGGCCCCAGGGGCTCTCCCGTTCTTGGTCTGTCCCACGAGGAGGTCTTGCATGGGCGCGGTCATTTTCGTATACCCCTTTATGAAACGGCGGTAGTAGCCTACTAGGCCTATGAACTGTCTTACTTCCCTCACCGTGGTCGGTCATGGCCAGTTCTGGATAGCGGTAACCTTCTCAGGATCTGGGGCGACACCTTCAGCGCTCACCAAGTGCCCGAGGTACTGCACCTTGGGTTTCAGCAGGTGGCACTTTTAGGGCTTCAGCTTCATCCCATATTTGGAGAGAGCCGCGAACACTTCTGCCAGGTGCTCCAGGTGGGCCTCGTACGTCTTGGAATACACAATCACGTCATCCAAATACAATAGCACAGTCTCGAAGTTGTGGTGCCCCAAACAACACTCCATGAGCCATTGGAAGGTCCTGGGGGCATTACACAGCCCAAACGGCATACTGTTGAACTCGCAGAGTCCCATGGGGGCAGCAAACGTGGTCTTCTCACGATCTTCCTGTGCAACCGCCACCTGCCAGTATCCGCTGGTAAGGTCAAGGGTAGAGAAATAATTTGCAGTTTTTAGCGCGGCCAGCGACTCTTCGAGAGGGTAAGCATCCTTATGTGTTATCTGATTGCTCTTCCGGTAATCCACACACATTCTCATGGTACCATACTTCTTCTTTACCAGCACCAGGGGAGCTGCCCAGGGACTACAACTATCCCGGATGACCCCTGCCTCCTTCATGTTCCTCAACATGTCTTTGGCGCATTGGTAGTGTGCTGGTGGGATCGGCCTATACCGCTCTTTAATGGGTGGATGTGTGCCTGCGGGGATATGATGTTGAACTCCCCTAATCCTCCCGAAGTCTAGCGGGTGTTTGCTGAAAACCTGCCCATACTCCTGTACTACCCTGTACACCCCCTCCTTGTGATGCGTGGGTGTGGCTTCGGGGTCGACATGTAACTCCCGGCACCACTCCTCTAGCTGCATGGAGGGGGGGGTCACTGTTCATGTCGGGTGCGGAGGTAGTGGGGGTGGTTTCATGGATGGCATGGGTGTCTATGGTGAAAAGCTTAGCTATGGTGGCGTAGCGGGGAAGCCTAACTTCCTCCTCCCCGCAGTTCAGCACTCTCACAGGCACTCTCCCTTTCTTGACGTCGATCACCAGTCTGGCCGCCATTACTGTGGGCCAGTGCTCTGAGGGCGAGGGCTCCACCATCGCCGGGTAATCTCGTCCCTGGGGGCCTACTGCTGCCCTACACCAAATCATCATCTCGCTCCTTGGTGGTACCACCAAAGGGGCTGCATCCATCACCCGCACTCCACCAATCTCTCCACCCGTTAAGTTCACTTGCTGCCGATGCAGGAGGGCCCGGATCTCGCGCTGCAGTGCTCTCTTTCGGCCCCCTCCCGCAGTGGTAGACAACTGCTGCAACAGACTCAACACTTCTCCCATACAGTGCTCAATCACGTTGGTCTCTAGGACCACTTTCGGGTTACGGTCACCGGACTCATTCAGCACCACAAGCATCCCCTGGTGTTTCAGTTCAGTCCGTCCCACCGTCAGGGTCACTTCCTTGATTCCCACCTGGGTCATAGGGAGCCCATTGGCCGCAATAATAGTCATGCCGTCGTCGGGAGGGGCAAGTTCAGTATCATCCCAATATCGCTGGTACAATGAGTAAGGCATGGTTGTTACCTGCGATCCGGTGTCCAACAGGGCCATGGTCAGGACTGCCATCCACTGCCAGGGAGATGATGGGGTGGACCCCAACATACCGGTCTCGCCAGTCAGTCGGGCCGTGAGGGTCTACTCCTGATGATTGGCCCTTGGCCTCAGGGGTTGCTCGTTTAACGGGCATCGCCTAGAGTAATGACCAGGCTTTTTGCACCTGTAGCAGTCAGGCGGCTCATACCGCAGGTCGTTGTTCTTCCTCCGTTGCATCCAGGGGACATCCTCCGGGCTGTCGGCAAGCTGGATCTTCTCCTGGGGCTTAACTCTCGTCAGAAGCTGGAGTGCAGTGAGGATCCTGGTGAGGTCTTCATTCATACGCCGGACCTGCGAGGCCAGCTCTTCCATTGTCCCGACGGGTGCGGCAGGGGCCGGTAGAGCCAAGAGAGGGGGCGCTACTGAGACTAGAGCGGTTTCAACTGGCCAGGGGGTTGCATCAGGAGCGCCGGTGTTTGGTGTTTGTAGGACCTTGATAGCCCGCTTCTTTAGTACTGCAAAGTCTAGGTCGGCATGCTCCAAAGTCCATAACCGCTGCTGTTTGCGATCTTCAGCAGACCCCAGTCCCTGCAGGAACTGCTCCACTAGCATCTTGTTGCTGTCGGCCTCACTGATGGTGTCCACCCGCCTCAGCGTCCGGAGGGCTGTCTGCAGGCGCAGGGCATAGTCTCTTATACTGTCCGCAGGCTGCTGCCGGCATTGGTAGATGTTAGGATCCGGAACCATGGAAGACCACCATAACTCATTGGTAAAAGGTGATAAGAGCACTGGCAACTAATCTGGCCGCCATCCCCTTACTAACCATCAACACTAGAAGTAGCCGAGGGGTGAACTAACATCCTGTGCACCGCGAACCCAGCCGGAGAACTAGCTATCCTAAAGGAAGGAAAGATGAACAACTCTCTGCCTCAGAAAACAGACAAAGAATAGCAAGCCCCCCGCATTCAAAAACTGCGGTGATATAGGAAAACACAATACACAGATAGATGATAGGATTAGCAAAAGGTGAGGCCCCCCACTGACTAAAATAGAAAAGGACAGGAAAGGGGCTGATGGTGGCCAGAGAAAAATCCTGCAAAATTCCAAATTCCTGATAGTACAAAAAGGCCCTCAGATCGCTAGATCTGAACTCCGTCCTATACCAGGCGCTCTTGTCATACCAATGAACAGAAAACAAGAATCATTACAAATTCAAAAAGCCACAAACACATGGACTTATAGGAGCTATACTCCAAACAAAACTGCAGGGAGTTTCCCAGCTAAGCAACTGAGAGGGAAAATCCCTGCATGCAAATAAACTGAAAACAACCACAGCAAATGACCAACTCAGATAAGAGTAAAAGAACCGAACAACAAATAAAGAGCAAAGCACTTATCTGGGGTAGATGTGGTGAGGAGCAGAATGAAGCAGGCTGGTGAACTAAGAACAACTGACATCCGGCATAGCCTGCTATCAGACCAGGATTTAAATAAGCAGAGAGTTAGCAATGGAAACGCCCATTGCTCAACACACCTGGTCTATGTCCAAACCATTCCTGGCCACAAGAGGGAGCCTCCCAGCAGCCAAAGCATAACTGACATTCACAACAGGTAGAACTGCATCCGCAACTCAGCCTCGGTGCGGGTTTCAAAGACGGTCAGGAGTTTCTCAAATATAGTGGTCACTGAGGCCCGGTCCGCGTCTGCCCAGGTCTCTGTCTCCTGCTCAGCCGCGCCGGTCAGCTGCCCTAGCACTACCGTCGCACGCTGTCTGCTGGTCATGGTATACAGATCAAGGATCGTGCATATCTTTTTCCAGAACACATGCAATGCATCAGGCTTCCCATCGTACTGAGGTAACCAGGTAGCACCGGGCACGTAAGGCAAGGAGATCGGCATTACCTGGGCGACCGCCGGGCCCGCGGCTTCCCCCACTCCTGCGACCGGAGCAAGGGCCGCTACATTCCCATCTTCAGGCGCCGCCACTCTCGCCATCCTCGTTAGGCGCACACATCTGCCTTCTGTTCCCCCTTGGTCTTTTCGGGGCACTCTGCTCTCTTTCTGCACCGCTCTGTTCTCTGGGGGCGGGGCTTTACTTTCGCGGGAAAGGAAAGTCTGGCGGGAAACTTTGCGCCACACGGATGGCGGATTCTGAAATTTTTCAGCGGGACGCCGCTAACGATAACTTCAAGGCGCACTTCCACAGGTAAGTGGATGGGTTCAATCCTGTTCGTGACGCCAGAAGAGTCGATGTGTACCGCCCCGGGGCTCGGCCTGCTGCCGAGCCGCTCGGATCCGGGCTCGTCGGTGGGTGGCTCGTGCTCCTCGCGGACCCAGGGGTTACGTCGCTCTGAAAGGGGGTTGGCGCTACACGTAGGGACTTCGGTGGGGAGGTCCACAGCCGGAGCCGCGGTTGTTTGTAGGGGGTGGGATTTGAGTTTGTGACGCCACCCACGGGTTGTGGTGAATGGATGGACACCACCGCTGCCATTGACTAGGCTCCCGGGGATGGTGTTACGCAGCTTGGTGTTAACCCCTCCGTGGGTAGAGGTGATGGTCCCGGGGCCCGAGGGGTTGCTGTAAATTGTTGGTGTAGGGCAGTGTTGATGAGGTGCTGCGCGGTGCTCGGCCCGAGGGCACTGGTGTACTCACTATCACAGATACGCTGGAGTCTCTGGTAAACCAAACAAGATGGTGGACGGTGCCCGCAGCCGGCTGCGTTTCTCCCCTTTTTTTTCAGGCGGGTGGTTGCCTCCTTTCTCCTGCACCTTTTGTGTATGTGTTCGACTGCGTACGCTTCAGCGAGGGTAGTCCGCTACCCAGCTGGATGTGTGCTGAGGAACCTGGCCCTTTGGATCTCTATGCCTTGGCGGTGGCTTTCTATCCTTATTGGGGTGGGCTGTTGTCTTCAGTCAGGCCTTGGATGGGAAGGGACCTCAAGTCCAGTCCTCAATCAGTTGATTTGACTCAGCCCAGTTGTTTCTGGGCCTCATACTGGGTCTGAGTACCCCTCAGGGTGCTCCGGTTTCCAATCGGTTCCCCGGTTTGGTACCGGCGGGCCACCGCCCGTCCCCTACGGTTCCACCAGCTGTAATCCCAGCTCCTGCAGGTAACCACCACCGTCTGCCTCCTGGCCACAGGGTGTCTGGGCTATGACCCAGACCCCTGACAGACGTTCTCCTCTCCTCTGTCACTCTCCCTACTCCTCTCCTTCCTCTCCCTTTCACTCCCCACGGGGAACTCTTCTGCTTTTCCTGCCTCAGGGTCCTCCGAACTTCTCGGTGGGCGGAGCCCACCGCCTGGCTCTGCCCCCCTGGTGTGTACGTCAGAACCTGATAGGGGTGACTCAGGGTTTTTAGGTTGGCTGATGGTACCCTTTTTAGGGGAAGAGGTGTTTGTGTAAGGGCCTACCTGTGACGACCTGGCTAGTCCAGGGCATCACATTTGCGCTCCCCCTCCATGCCTTGTATGCGCTCTCCCTCCATGCCCTGTATGCGTTCCCCCTCCATGGCTTGTTACATAATTACATACATAGTTACTTAGGTTGAAAAAAGACCTAGGTCCATCTAGTTCAACCTTCCTCCACCAGTTCTACATTTAGTCACTAAGTCATTTATAACCAACAATGTTTTGTGTACTGAGGAAATCATCCAGCCCTTTTTTAAAAGCTGTTATAGTATCTGCCATTACTACCTCTTGTGGTAGTGTATTCCACAGTCTGACTGCTCTAACTGTAAAGAACCCTTTCCTATTTAGGTGTCGGAATCGCTTTTCTTCCACTCGCAGTGAGTGCCCCCTGGTCCTTAGTATTGTTTTTGGAAGAAATAAGTCATGTGCCAGTCCTTTATATTGACCACACATGTATTTATACATATAAATGAGATCTCCTCTGAGACGTCTTTTTTCTAAGCTAAACATATCTAACTTTTTCAACCTGCCATCATATGGGAGGCCTTCCATTCCTTGTAATAGTCTAGTTGCCCGCCTTTGAACTGACTCTAACTTCTGAATGTCCTTTTTAAAATGTGGAGCCCAAAACTGGATCCCGTATTCCAGATGTGGTCTTACAAGTGATTTATAGAGGGGTAACAATACGTTGGGATCACGGGATCTAATCTCTCTTTTTATACACCCTAAAATCTTGTTTGCTTTAGCAGCTGCTGCTTGACATTGAGTGCTGCTGCTCAGCTTATTTGTAATGAGAATACCCAAGTCCTTCTCCTGTTCTGTAGTCCCGAGTTTACTTCCATTTAATGTATACGCAGCTATAGGATTACTCCGTCCTAGGTGCATTACTTTGCATTTATCAACATTAAATCTCATTTGCCAAGTATCTGCCCATTCTGACATCTTATCCAGATTTTTTTGTAATATTGTACTATCCAGGTCAGTTTTTAATATCCTACATAGTGTCACGGCCGGGCGGTCGGGCCGACCCAGGAGGTGGATCCACTGGACCGAACTCTTAAGATGGTGGTAGGGAGTCCGGCAGCTGAAGCACTGATGGGCAGCAGAACAGTCCGTGCAAGTGAAGGCAGCGGAGGAGTCCCTGGGACCACGGTGTCACAGATGGTAGTCCTGGTGACGTAGCTCAGGTTCGGAAGCCGAGATGATATCAGGCGGGGTCCGGAACCTCAGGAGCGAGATGACGGGTCACCGCAGGGATCCGAGATGGTACGGACTGTCAGATGGCAGACGGACAGTGTGCGGGGTTCAGGATACGGCAGACGGGATGGCGAGGCAGGTACGGCTCTACAAAGAGAGATAGGTGAGTACAGGCACATAAACACCAGGAGACCTGACTCCTAGCTCAGGGAACACGAAGATCAGGCCCCGCCCCCTTGGACACTAACCCCCTTTATACCCAGTACCTGTTCA
This sequence comes from Anomaloglossus baeobatrachus, assembly GCF_048569485.1. Classification (NCBI taxonomy): domain Eukaryota; kingdom Metazoa; phylum Chordata; class Amphibia; order Anura; family Aromobatidae; genus Anomaloglossus; species Anomaloglossus baeobatrachus. The sequence continues at coordinate 1,491,806 of NC_134360.1, read as the reverse complement.
ACCTCATTTCCTGTTAATGGACGCTGGCCCTTTAAGAAAGGGTCAGTGACCGCGCGCGCGCCCTAACGCGCATGCGCGCCGCCCGGGTGCCAGAAGCCAGGGAAGGAGGCTGAGGGGAGGACGCAGGGGAGCCGGCCAGGTCCTGGGAAGCCGTCGGGCGCCGGGATCGGGGACCAGGGGGCCTGGGACGGACGGAATCCGGGGGCTGAGGAGCGGGCAGCGTGGCAGGTGAGCCGGGGAGCGGGGGTGAGGACCCGGGGAGCGTGACAGTACCCCACCCCCCACGCCCCCCACCCCGCAACCGGGACATGAAGGCACGGATAAGAGGAGTGCCCACGTTCTCCCTGGGCTCCCAAGACCTATCCTCAGGACCATACCCCTCCCAGTCCACCAGGAAGAACTGCCGACCTCGTACGGTCTTCATGGCCACGATATCCCTTACCGCATAGATGTCGTCATCGGCAATAGGTGGAGGGGCCGGACTGGCAGCATTGGAGAAGGGACCAAGGACCACCGGCTTGAGCAGGGAGACGTGGAATGAGTTGGGTATCCTCATCGTGGCCGGGAGCTGTAGCTTGTAGGAAACCTCATTGATCTTGCTGAGGACTTTAAACGGCCCAATGTAGCGAGGACCCAGCTTGTATGACGGTATCTTCAGGCGGACGTACTGGGAAGCAAGCCAGACGAGGTCTCCAGGAGAGAAACACGGAGGGTCTAGGCGCCTTTTGTCAGCGTGTTTCTTCATCCGCTGGGAAGCGCGTCCAAGGGACGCCTTGACAGAGTCCCAAATGGTAGCGAAGTCACGGGCTACAGTATCAGCCGCAGGGACATCCGAAGAAGGGGATATAGGCAATGGAACGGAGGGCTGAAGTCCGTAAACGACATGGAAGGGAGATTTGGAGGACGACTCACTGATGTGGTGGTTATGTGAGAACTCAGCCCAAGGCAGAAGCGTGGACCAGTCGTCGTGATGGGTGTTGACATAGTGACGTAAGAAGGATGTCAAGATTTGATTGACCCTCTCCACTTGGCCATTAGACTGAGGATGGTATGCGGAAGAAAAGTCCAGAGTTACTCCCAGGTGTTTGCAGAGCGCCCTCCAGAAGCGGGAGGTGAACTGAGTTCCTCTGTCGGACACGATGTGGGATGGAAAGCCATGCAAGCGGAAGATGTGATGGATATAGGCTTCCGCGAGTTCCTGAGCAGAGGGCAGTCCAGCCATGGGGATGAAGTGGGCCATTTTGGAGAACCGGTCCACCACGACCCATATGACTGTGTGTCCAGAGGATAATGGCAAGTCCGTAATAAAGTCCATCGCAATGTGTTGCCAGGGAACTGAGGGTATCGGTAGAGGCAGCAGACGGCCATAGGGCAGGTGTTTGGGCGTCTTGTTCCTGGCACAAGAGGAGCAGGCAGAGACAAAGGCGGCGACGTCAGTGCGAAGGGATGGCCACCAGTAATGGCGTACAATCGCACCCCATGTTCTCTTCTGGCCTGCATGGCCGGCTGTTTTTGAGGCATGACCCCAGTGTAACACTTTTTGCCTGTCGGTCTCCGAGACATAGGTCTTCCCGGGTGGTATCTGGGCCAGAGTGACGGGAGCCACCGGAACAATCTTGCTAGGAGGGATGATAGGTTGGGTAGTCTCTTCTTCCTGCTCCATGGACATGAGGGACCTAGACAAGGCATCGGCGCGTATATTCTTGTCCGCGGGTCGGAAGTGGAGCTGGAAGTCAAACCTGGCAAAGAATAAGGACCACCTGGCTTGCCGCGGGTTCAGTCGCTGAGCGGACCGCAGGTATTCCAGGTTCTTGTGGTCCGTGTAGATGGTCACGGGGTACACTGCTCCTTCCAGGAGGTAGCGCCACTCCTCCAGAGCTAGTTTGACCGCCAATAATTCTCGGTCACCGATGGTGTAATTCCGTTCTGGTGCTGAGAAGCTCTTAGAAAAGAAACCGCAAGTCACCATCTTCCCGGAGGAGGATTTTTGCATGAGCACTGCTCCGGCTCCTGAGGAGGAGGCATCCACCTCCAAGGTGAACTGGCGGTTTAACTCCGGTCGGTGGAGTACAGGAGAGGAGGCGAAAGCTCGCTTCAAAGAGCAAAACGCGGCGTCGGCCGCAGGTGACCAGTCCTTTGGTTTAGCCTCCTTTTTGGTCAAAGCGGAGAGAGGGGCAGTCAGGGCGGAGAAGTGCGGGATAAACTGGCGGTAGTAGTTGGCGAATCCCAGGAACCGTTGGATTGCCTTCAGTCCAGAAGGAGGAGGCCAGTTGAGTATGGAGGAGACCTTCTTTGGATCCATCTGCAACCCAGTACCCGAGATGATGTATCCCAGGAAAGGGAGAGAAGACTGCTCAAAGACGCACTTCTCATATTTGGCGTAGAGACGATTCTCTCTCAGTCTTTGTAGAACCAGCTTTACGTTCTCTCTGTGGGTCTGGAGGTCCGGAGAGAAGACAAGGATGTCATCCAGATAAACTACTACACAGAGGTAGAGGAGGTCCCGGAATATGTCGTTCACCAGTTCTTGGAATACGGCAGGAGCGTTACACAGACCGAAGGGCATCACGCAGTATTCGTAGTGCCCATCGCGAGTATTAAATGCGGTCTTCCATTCGTCCCCAGAGCGGATACGAACTAGGTTGTAGGCACCCCGAAGATCCAGTTTGGTGAACACACGGGCTCCTCTGAGCCGGTCGAACAATTCGGGGATGAGCGGTAGGGGGTACTTGTTTTTTATGGTGATCTGATTCAAGCCCCGGTAGTCAATGCATGGGCGTAGGTCACCCTCTTTCTTCTTAACGAAGAAGAAGCCTGCTCCCGCAGGAGAGGAGGATCTCCGGATGAATCCCTTTGCCAGGCTTTCCGTGATGTATGTGGACATGGCCCTGGTTTCCGCTGGAGACAACGGATATATCCGTCCTCGAGGTGGTGTTGTTCCTGGGAGCAGGTCGATGGCGCAATCGTAGGGACGGTGTGGCGGAAGTACCTCAGACTCCTTCTTGTCAAAAACGTCCGCGAAGGACCAATAGGCCGAGGGCAGTTCCGGTAGGTTCTCTGGAGCCGGGGGACGTCGGATTGGTTGTAGGGACTTTAGACATCTCTCATGACAGGCAGAGCCCCAACGAGTGATTTCGCCAGTACCCCAGCTGACTGATGGTTCGTGTGTCCGCAACCAAGGAAGTCCCAGCAGGATTTGATGGGACATGTGTGGAAGAACGTAGAGAGCGATGTTCTCGGTGTGCAGAGCACCTATACGCAATTCCACCGGCTTGGTGATCCAGGAGATGGTATCAGAGAGGGGTCTCCCATCCACCGAGGCAATCATTAGGGGCTTATCGAGTGGAGTAACAGGCAGCTGGTACTTGTCCACCGTGGCCTGCTGGATAAAATTGCCTGCTGCTCCGGAGTCGAGGTATGCCTCAGCCGTGAAGCGCGTCTCTCCTGTTGACACTTGTACCGTCCACATAACTGGGTCTGAGAGAGTCCCAGCACCTAGGGTGGCCTCTCCTACCAACCCTAGGCTTTGGAGTTTCCCGGCCTTTCCGGACAGGAGCGTAAGAGATGTGTGCCCTCTCCGCAGTAAAAGCAGAGGCCTTTGGCGAGCCGCTCTGCTCTACGTTGGTCAGACTGTCGTACTCGGTCAACCTGCATGGGCTCGTGGACAGGAATCCCAGCTGTTGAAGAGTGAGGCACAGAGGACTTCTGTGGAGGAGGGGAGTGCCGTATTGCACGTCTCTCACGATACAGCTCTTTGGAGCGTTCCTGGAAACGAATGTCCACTCGAGTGGCTAGGGCAATCAGGGCATCTAGGGTGGAGGGCACGTCACGACCCGCCAACTCATCCTTGATGCGACTCGAGAGTCCTTCCCAGAAGGCGGCTGTCAGGGCCTCATTATTCCACCCGAGTTCAGAAGCCAAAGTACGGAAACGGATGGCATATTGACCCACCGTCAGTGTTCCTTGACGTAGGCGGAGGAGGGATGAAGCAGACGCAGAGGCGCGTCCCGGCTCGTCGAAGGTGCTGCGAAAGGCCTGCAGGAACTCTTGAAGGTTCTTGGTCATGGGGTCCTCCTTCTCCCACAAGGGGTTCATCCACGCCAGCGCCTCGCCCTCCAGATGAGACATTATAAAGGCGACCTTGGCTTGGTCAGAGGCGAACAGATGTGGCAGCTGCGTGAAATGAAGGGAACACTGGTTTATGAAGCCCCTGCAGGTCTTGGGATCTCCAGCATAACGAGGTGGTGACGCCAAACGGAGACGGGAAGCATCTGAAGAGGCTGCCACTGGTGCGGGAGCCATGGCTTGCATAGCTGGGGACCTGGGTGCCGCAGGCGTCATTGATGCTTGTAACGTGTACAGGCGGGTGTCCACGGAGGTCATAAATTGCAACATGCGGGTCTGGACTTCATGCTGACGTCGGAGTTCCTCTTGCAAGGCCGCTAGTGCTGCAGCGGGATCCATGGCCTGATCTTACTGTCACGGCCGGGCGGTCGGGCCGACCCAGGAGGTGGATCCACTGGACCGAACTCTTAAGATGGTGGTAGGGAGTCCGGCAGCTGAAGCACTGATGGGCAGCAGAACAGTCCGTGCAAGTGAAGGCAGCGGAGGAGTCCCTGGGACCACGGTGTCACAGATGGTAGTCCTGGTGACGTAGCTCAGGTTCGGAAGCCGAGATGATATCAGGCGGGGTCCGGAACCTCAGGAGCGAGATGACGGGTCACCGCAGGGATCCGAGATGGTACGGACTGTCAGATGGCAGACGGACAGTGTGCGGGGTTCAGGATACGGCAGACGGGATGGCGAGGCAGGTACGGCTCTACAAAGAGAGATAGGTGAGTACAGGCACATAAACACCAGGAGACCTGACTCCTAGCTCAGGGAACACGAAGATCAGGCCCCGCCCCCTTGGACACTAACCCCCTTTATACCCAGTACCTGTTCAACCTCATTTCCTGTTAATGGACGCTGGCCCTTTAAGAAAGGGTCAGTGACCGCGCGCGCGCCCTAACGCGCATGCGCGCCGCCCGGGTGCCAGAAGCCAGGGAAGGAGGCTGAGGGGAGGACGCAGGGGAGCCGGCCAGGTCCTGGGAAGCCGTCGGGCGCCGGGATCGGGGACCAGGGGGCCTGGGACGGACGGAATCCGGGGGCTGAGGAGCGGGCAGCGTGGCAGGTGAGCCGGGGAGCGGGGGTGAGGACCCGGGGAGCGTGACACATAGTTTGGTGTCATCGGCAAAGACTGACACTGTACTATCAATCCCATCCACAAGGTCATTAATAAAGAGAGTAAAAAGAATCGGTCCAAGCACAGATCCCTGCGGCACCCCACTGCTGACTATAGCCCATTTAGAGAATGTACCATTTATGACTACTCTTTGTTTCCTATCTCTTAGCCAATTCCTTACCCAGTTGCATATTGTGTCCCCTAGTCCTTGCTTCTGGAGCTTTAGTATAAGGCTATTATGTGGTACAGTATCAAATGCCTTTGCAAAGTCCAAATAAATCACATCAGCTGCATTACCAATATCCAGGTTTGCACTTACCCCCTCATAGAACCCCAACAGGTTGGTCAGACACGACTTATCTTTCATGAATCCATGCTGTTTGTCAGTTATCATATTATTTTCTGCAATATATTTTTGCATGTCATCCCTTAAAATGCCCTCAAAAACTTTGCATACTATTGATGTCAGGCTTACTGGACGGTAGTTGCCTGGATCTACCCTCTTACCTTTCTTAAATATCGGTACCACATCAGCAATCCTCCAATCCTGAGGCACCAACCCCGTTACAAGTGAGTCTAAAAAGATGAGATACAGCGGTCTGTCGATTACGGAGCTCAATTCCCTCAATATTCGTGGATGAATGCCATCTGGCCCTGGGGATTTGTCAATGTTTAATTTACTCAGACGTAGGCGTACTTCATCTTGTGTAGGCGTACTTCATCTTGTATGCACGCTCACCATGCAAGATTCCATTGCTGAACAAAAAGCAGGTTCAAGCACATGTAAAGTTTGCTCAACAACATTTAGAAAAGTCTGTGAAATACTAAGAGACTATAGTCTGGTCAGATAAGACCAAAATTGAACTTTTCAGAGGCCATAATACACATCATGTTTGGAAGCCAAAGGTCAAATTACCCCCAAAAACCCACAGTGGAGTGTGGAGGTGGGAACATCATGGTGTGGAGCTGTTTTTCAGCAGACGGCACTGGCAAACTTCATATAATTGAAGAAAGAATAAATGGACAATTGTACCAAAACATTCTTGATAAAAAAATCTGCTGCCATCTACCAGGGTGATGAATGTGAAATGAGGGAGGACATTTCACAAGACAATGATCCCAAACACATGGCCTGGGAAACACTCAACTGGTTTCATTGGTAGAAAATATCTCTGCAAGAAAGACGAAGGCGATCACGGGAGCTGAATCCAATAGAAAATGTTTGGAAGAAACTAAAGATCAGAGTTTACAGAAGAAGCCGGGACCTGCAGGATGTGGGGAGTGTGGTGTACGGAAGAATGGGCCAAAACCCACCTGAGCAATGCAGGGACTAGTTCTCCATACAGGAGGCGTCTGGAAGCTTCATCATCAACAAAGGAGAATGTACCAAGCATTAAATACATTCCAGTAACGTGTTCAATACTTTTCCCTATGTACTTTCTCATTATTATATACTAGAAGGTGGCCCGATTCTAACGCATCGGGTATTCTAGAATTTATTGTGTAGTTAATGTATGATTTTTGTTATATATATCGATGTTGTTGTGTGTAGTTGCCAGTGTTTGTGTAGGGCGCTGTTAATGTTCTGGGTGTTGTCTGGGTGTGGGGGTGTGTGAGAGCGGTGTTGTTTGTGTGTTGCGTTGTGTGTGTTGCGTTGTTTGTGCAGCGCTGTGTGTCTGCAGCATTGTGTGTGTGTGGTGCTGTGTGTGTTGTGCGGTTTGTGTGGGTGTGGAGTGCGTGGGTGTGTTTTGGGGGAGGTATGTTTTGTGCAGTGTGTGTGTTGCGCGGTATGTGCGTATATTTGTGTATGCCGCGGTGTTTGTGTGTTGGGTGTTGTGTGTGTGCGGCGTTGTCTGTGTGTGGGTGTCTGTGTAGGGCGGTGTTTGTGGTTCCCAGTGTGTGTGGTGTGTTGTGCGGTGCGCGTGTGGCAGTGTGTGTGTGTTTTGGGGGGAGGTGTGCACCCCCATCATGCTACATCCCCTTTTGCTGCGCACCTCCCATCATGCTCCATCCCCCATGCTGCGCACCCCCGATCGTGCTCCATCCCCCATGCTGCGAACCCCCCATCGTGCTCCATCCCCCGTGCTGCGCACCCCCATCGTGCTCCATCCCCCATGCTGCGCACTCCCCATCGTGCTCCATCCCCCATGCTGCGCACTCCCCATCGTGCTCCATCCCCCATGCTGCGCACCCCCCATCGTGCTCCATCCCCCATGCTGCGCACCCCCCATCGTGCTCCATCCCCCATGCTGCGCACCCCCCATCGTGCTCCATCCCCCATGCTGCGCACCCCACATCATGCTCCATCCCCCATGCTGCGCACTCCCCATCGTGCTCCATCCTCCATGCTGCGCACTCCCCATTGTGCTCCATCCCCCATGCTGCGCACTCCCCATCGTGCTCCATCCCCCATGCTGCGCACCCCTCATCGTGCTCCATCCCCCATGCTTCGCACCGCCCATCGTGCTCCATCCCCCATGCTGCGCACCCCCATCGTGCTCCATCCCCCATGCTGCGCACCCCCCATCGTGCTCCATCTCCATGCTGCGCACCCCCCATCGTGCTCCATCCCCCATGCTGCGCACCCCCCATCGTGCTCCATCCACCATGCTGCGCACTCCCCATCGTGCTCTACAATCACACATCAGACAGTATACACGCACACATCTGATCGCATACACTCACACCCCACTTCTCCCTGTGCCCTCCGGTGGGCAGTCCCAGCAGCTGTGCTGCACGCCGTGCTCCTCTACCTTCTGCCGACACTCACAGAGCCGATCGCATACACTCACACATCAGAACACACGCACACATCCGATCGCATACACGCACACACACACTGACGATATCGCACATACGCGCTCACACACTCACAACATCCGGAGATACCACATGCTTCTGGCCATGTGATCCTCCGGCAGGTCCTGGAAGGTCACTGCACGCGCAGTATGGCCGCCGAAAAGCAAGCGATATCACTGGATGTTGTGAGTGTGTGGATGCGATCTGATGTGTGTGTGAGAGTGTATGTGAGAGTGAGTGAGTGTGATCTGATGTGTGTGTGTGTTCCGCCGCTGCAGGACCTTGATGCGCTCACCTGCTCCCGGTCGGCGTCTGGTGAGTATGACTGCGGGGTCTTCTTTCTTCTGTCTTCTCTCTTCTGGGGGTGCCCACTGCCTATAATGAAGTGTCTTGCAGTGTCTTTAACTCTTTCACCACTGCATGACACTTCATTATTGACCGCAGCGTATGCCGGCTCCCTGCACATGTGTACCGGGAGCCGGTGTTCGCTGGTAACCATGATACACAACGGGTAACTAAGGGAAGCGCTTCCTATATTTACCTGATGTTTATCATGGTTACCAGCGTACACCGGCTCCGCCATGATCCCATCATCGCAAGGTGATGTCTGGGCTGGGGGAGTCGGGGCTTCGTTTGAATTCGGGGGAAGGAGCGTGGCCGAGCGGTCGATGCATGCAGAGGGTCGGGGCAAGCGGCCAATCCATGCGGGGGGCAGGGCCAGGCCGAGGCGAGCGGCCAATCCGTGGGGGGGCGGGGCCAGGCCGAGCCCAGCAGCCAATCCGACAGTTGTCACTCTAACGACACTGTCACGGTGACACTGTCACGGTGACACAATTTTGGAGCAAGACAGACAGACAGAATAAGGCAATTATATATTTAGATAACTACATTTATGGACATCTATGGTGAGTTCTTTGCCTGTGTGGATTGGATGGGAAACACCGATTTCTGGTGAGAAAATTACCTCAATAACACCTTTAGAAATAGATTTACTTAGAAAATTGGTGACAAACTCAACAGTTATTTCACCTGCTGTACATGTTAATAGATGGGTTCGCATTATAATGCTAACCCCAGGCTTTCCTCTGACCTAACTGTTTCATTAGTAAATCAGTAAATAAAGGAGTATTCCCAGCTCCAAGATCCTATCTGAATATGTAAAAGGTGTAATAATAATATTAGCAAATACCTCCAAGTAGAAATGTAGTATAGTTCTTCTGATATAGCCGTGTCTCTTACCTCATGTGCAGGGCATTGCAGCTTGAGGAACCTATTGAGAGAAGCGGCTGAGACTCCAGTCAACAAGTGACCACAACTAAGCAAATTAAATACTTGGATTTGGAACCATGATGCTTTAGCGGGCACGGGGAAGGCAGTAGTAGTCGTGTCTACTGGGGCCGCAGCGCAGCCGGTGGTTAACCCCTTGCCTCCCGGTCACCACTCTAATGCAGGGATGCTTTCGCAACAGTTCATTCATCCACTGAGACAATGAATCCGACACCATTATGCTTCTTTCAACCACTGGAACTTTACTTGTACTCAACATTGAACATCTTCAAATCGCATTATATGGGCACCGCTTCTGACCCCGACGAGGTTCCCTCTAAGCTCCATTTCGTTGTTAAATTTACCGTCTGACCGCTTTCCTGGCACCTGCGCTTCTTTGAATGCTACTAGGCCCCTCATTCCCCTGTCTGATGTCATACTTCCATGGCAGATTCAAAAAGTCTTTTGGCCATTCCATGCCACTCACAGGGATTTAGCTTGCGCTATTGAAGGGGCTTTGTTGTGAATACGTTTTCCAGTTTGGGGCTCCCTCTTGTGGTCAGTGCTGGCAGTGCAGTTGATTTGTGAAATGAAAGCCACACACCTGTAGAGGACTGGCAATCAGGGTCAGATTATGACTATATAACTGAGTAGTTTTCTCCTGTTACTTGCCGGTGCTCAATGGTCTCCTGTGTGTTAAGGACATTCTGTAACCAGCCCTGCTCTCTACCAGAACTCCTCTCAGATAAATGGTCTTTGTACCTCTGCTGTTTGTTTTCCACTTTTTTGTTGTTTTTTTTCTGCTATGATACTAATGCTTGATTCCTATTTTGTCTGTGTGGAGTTCTTAGTGGAATGGGATCATTCCCTCCTGGGAGTGTCTGTATACTTAGCTCCATGATTCTGCAAGGTATTGTGTTTGTCATGTTTGGTATTAATTCAATCCCTCATCTTTATTAGTGTTTTTGGATCCCAGTAACATCAGAGTGCTGATACAGTGGGGGAGAGGTTGTCTGACCTCAGGATTTTTCCATATCAGAAGTGCTGGTATATATTAGGGTTTTTTACAGTTGCAGACAGTGCTCCTTCCTATCCTTTCCTATAAAGATAGTTTGGGCCTCACCTTTGCTGAATCTGTCTTTTCTGGCTTTGTATTGTGTTTTTCTACATCACCGTAGCCTTTACATGTGGGGGGCTATCTATCTATCTTTGGGGACTGCTCCGAGGCAGATTAGCTTTCTGATATCTCTATCTGTGAGAATATTTAGTTCTCCAGCTGTGTCGAGACGACTAGGTTAATGTAGGCTCGTCCCATGGCTACTTCTAGTTGTGTGTCAGGATTAGATCTTCAATCCGTTAAGGTTCCAGCCACTCTGTTACCCTTTAGGATTACGTATTTTTTTATCCTCCTCGGTCCCTGAATCATAACAGGGGTTATTCTGAAAACAATCCTCCACCCGTGCTTCTGGCCAGGACCTACTCTTCTCCTTTAAGAGCCCACTGACCTTCTGTCTCTCTGGGGATTTTGTTGGGTTTTCTATCTAGGAAAATGGACGTCACCCGAACCAGTCCAGAGTATACCCTTCTTCTGCAGACGCAGTTACAACCAGTCCTCTAATGAGCAGGATCCCATGTGTCTGGTGTCAAAGGTCGACCCTTAGGATTTTGTCTAATCAATGTTTGGGTTTCTTGTCTCTTTCTCCTACTGGGGACTCTCCGCCCCTCCCTTTATATCCTGCCCTATTTATACTCTCTCTCCCTCCTTTTATTTAACCCCTTCCTACCTAGTGGTGTCAGGAAAGCAGTCACTGGGTCACTTTGCCACCTTATGGCCTCTCACCAAAGTGCACCATTATGAAAATACACTTAATAAACATATATGCATGCCAGCCACTTACAATGCAGAGCTGAATCCTAACAGTAGGTATATTATACACGCCACAAATTGTGTCAAGGATGGACAATCTCTGTAAGAACATTAACAGAAAAAAGCTTGCTGCAAAATGGCTCCAATCTAATGAAGGTAATTGTCTCCTAATTGCAGCATAAATACAGCTTTGCTGATCAGCCTTGATGGTGTCATGGCAGTATATGGCGTGTATGACCTAATCTCCATCACTTCGAGGACAAGCTGCAGCTCAAGTGTATACAGTCAGGAGCGCTCAGCCCTGAAGACCAATTATGCAGAAAAAATCCATATATTAAAAATGAATTGCAGATATCTGGATCCAACCTTTCAATAAGGTTCCACTATATTCACCGATTGTATCCGAATCTAAGAATGTGTCTTGAGCTATGGAGGCAAATATCCAGAACCATGGCTGGTCATATCCAGAACTATGGCCGGCCATATCCAGAACCAGGGCTGGCCATATCCAGAACCAGGGCCGGCCATATCCAGAACCAGGGCCGGTCATATCCAGAACTATGGCCGGCCATATCCAGAACCAGGGCTGGCCATATCCAGAACCAGGGCCGGCCATATCCAGAACCAGGGCCAGCCATATCCAGAACCAGGGCCAGCCATAGCCAGAACCAGGGCCGGCCATATTGTCATGCTCCCAGTGTCCCGGCAGCCCTCCTTACCCACTGAGCCGGTTCCTGCATCCCACCACCGCTCCGTACACACTGATCCAGTCGTACTTGCATCGCACCACCGCTCCGTACCCACTGATTCAGTCGCTCCTGCATCGCACCACCGCTCCGTACCCACTGATCCAGCCTCGCCAGCGCACCACCGCTCCTTGCCCAATGATCCAGTTCACGTGTCCACCGGTCACGCCTGCCGCTCCCGCTCATGCTCCCCTGAGTCCTGTTCCTGGTCTCAGGAGTCTGACTCTGAGTCTTAGACTCATGCTTCTGTATAGGACCGGGCCGCGCCCACTCTCCTGGTCTTATAGGCCCAGCACACCTGCAGCAGGAGATGACATGAGGTTGTGCTGGGTATATAAGACTGGCCTTTCCATGTGGGCGGGGCCTGATCAACGTGTCTTGAAGCCTTGTCTTTTGAGCTAGGTGCTCAGGTCCCCTTGTACCGTGTCCTGTTACCTGTACCATTCAAATTCAAGACACTGCACTCTCATCAGCATGAGGTAGTAGTAAAAGAAAATCAACAGATTCGTTTTTATCGTGCAAAAAAAGTGTATTTATTTATGAACAAAGTAGGTGGGAGGGACTTAAGGGACGTTTCGGCCCAACCTGGGCCTTCTTCATACCAAGTCACACTGGAAGGGGGTAAAGAAAAAGAAATCACTATTTACATATATCACAAGAAAAAAAGGCATATCTACAGATCATATACATATATACATAGTTACATGAAAAGTCATGTCCTAGTTAATTTGAAGATAAGAACAGTAATAGCATATTGGAAGTTGAAGTAACCCTCAAGTCGTTACAGAAAATACAAGTAGTGGTAATAAAATGAAAGGCAAGATCTGACAGTACATGAAGGATTTGCCTACCTCCAATCATAGATGAACTAGTATCACAGAGGGAATTTTTTTCTCTCCTTTTTAGAGGTTTTTTAGGTACAGAAATAGTGAGGAAATCCACCCAGGATAAAATGATTATGATAGTTGCAGGATGCAAGCCCTGCAGATAAAAGGCATGATTATGAAGGGGTAGTGTCTCTATAAGGGGTTTAACACTATAGGGGAGGGGAGGAAAGGGTTACCTTGCTCGTATTAGCAAATGAAATATTGCAGTTTGTCCTATTAAATTGAGAGAGTTTAATGACTCGTGGTCCCTGAAGGATGAGAAGGTTTACGGTCAGAAAGGTAAAACAAAATATATTGCACTCCCACATAGTGAATCCCCTGTATATCATTACCTTAAGTTTGCAGTAAGTGAATAGGGTCACATACAGTGAACATGTGTCTAGGAGCCTAGGGGGCTTATTTACATCTGTAATTATGAGGGACAAGTTTTAGTAACAGCATTACATACAAGAGGAGAGTATAGCGATATTTAGAAGTTCATGAAGAGACACATATTACCTGTAGGCTTTAGGGCAAGAGTGTAATGGTGGGTTATGGAATCCTCTGAAAAGCAGAAGGAGGAATATAGAGTTATCAGATTGGGGGTAAAGAGGATTAGGAACGGAAAGGATTGTTGCATACCTTTGCGGCCGTCTTCCCAGACTGTGGCTTAGAGCAGTGTGTTAACAGGTTTAGGAGCTATTTAACTCCAAAACCCGGAAGTGCACGGACACGCCGGCGCATGCGCATTGGCGATCGGCGTTTCTACTAGTGTATCAGTGGTACCGTTAAGCCTTGAATAGAGGCGCCCGCGCATGTTGGATTGTTTCCCCGACATACAATAGTCCACAGGGACATTTGATGATGTATACAACAAAATTGCTCTCGCATGTAAAGTATTCTTTTATTCAAAAGCTTTTGCCAGACCTGGGGTGTGTAAAGTGGTCTCCTTTAATCATGAACGTGACATCAAATGTCCCTGTGGACTATTGTATGTCGGGGAAACAATCCAACATGTTGGTGACCGCATTGCAAGCCATAAATCTACCATTAGGGGTGGGAAATTATGGCTACCTATTCCACACCATTTTCACGAAGCTAAGCATAATGTAGCGCAATTGCGGTACCAAGTCATTGATAAAGTATATAGACCCAGACGCGGAGGAAATCACATTGAGCTCCTCAAAAAAAGAGAGAGCTTTTGGATCCATAAACTACAAACTCTAGCACCTAAAGGTCTTAATAGAGAGATAGATTGGCTAACATAATCATAGTACTAAGCCTATTAATTTGCCCTAAACCGTACTAACTATGTTATGATACATTTTTTGCAGAAAACTTGAGAAACATCATCTTCACCTTTCCTTCTTCCATCGTACACTCACTATTAGATGGTAACGTATAAAATCAGCACTTACTATTTTAGTCAAGTCTATTTTAGTCAAGTATATATGGTAGTGTTAGTTCACTCTTATAGTATATTGGGACCCTTCCTTTTTTTGTGTGCATTAATCCTTAAAAATTCTTATTCTAGGTCATGTTCTCCTCCTATACCTCAAAATGAAGTGTATTGTATGTACACTAATCATTACTGTTCTTTGACAAAATGATGAAATTATTATGTATATGTCTGTGCTTTACGTTATATTTGCCTTCTATGTCCCTATACCTCCATGTGCTCCATGTTTTACTGCCATATACATTGACTATATAGATAATACCATCTCCCCTCTGATACCAACAGTCGTTCACTACCAACAGACTGACATGTCTAGTGTCCTCTTCTCAAACTTCCTATCCCTATATTGATTTATAACGACGCGCTTAGGATAAGCATCTTCCCACATCTAAGTATGTGTTTTTCCGCACCGCGCATGCGCGGGCGCCTCTATTGAAGGCTTAACGGTACCACCAATACACTAGTAGAAACGCCGATCGCCAATGCGCATGCGCCGGCGTGTCTGTGCACTTCCGGGTTTTGGAGTTAAATAGCTCCTAAACCTGTTAACACACTGCTCTAAGCCACAGTCTGGGAAGACGGCCGCAAAGGTATGCAACAATCCTTTCCGTTCCTAATCCTCTTTACCCCCAATCTGATAACTCTATATTCCTCCTTCTGCTTTTCAGAGGATTCCATAACCCACCATTACACTCTTGCCCTAAAGCCTACAGGTAATATGTGTCTCTTCATGAACTTCTAAATATCGCTATACTCTCCTCTTGTATGTAATGCTGTTACTAAAACTTGTCCCTCATAATTACAGATGTAAATAAGCCCCCTAGGCTCCTAGACAAATGTTCACTGTATGTGACCCTATTCACTTACTGCAAACTTAAGGTAATGATATACAGGGGATTCACTATGTGGGAGTGCAATATATTTTGTTTTACCTTTCTGACCGTAAACCTTCTCATCCTTCAGGGACCACGAGTCATTAAACTCTCTCAATTTAATAGGACAAACTGCAATATTTCATTTGCTAATATGAGCAAGGTAACCCTTTCCTCCCCTCCCCTATAGTGTTAAACCCCTTATAGAGACACTACCCCTTCATAATCATGCCTTTTATCTGCAGGGCTTGCATCCTGCAACTATCATAATCATTTTATCCTGGGTGGATTTCCTCACTATTTCTGTACCTAAAAAAACTCTAAAAAGGAGAGAAAAAAATTCCCTCTGTGATACTAGTTCATCTATGATTGGAGGTAGGCAAATCCTTCATGTACTGTCAGATCTTGCCTTTCATTTTATTACCACTACTTGTATTTTCTGTAACGACTTGAGGGTTACTTCAACTTCCAATATGCTATTACTGTTCTTATCTTCAAATTAACTAGGACATGACTTTTCATGTAACTATGTATATATGTATATGATCTGTAGATATGCCTTTTTTTCTTGTGATATATGTGTAGTGGGTGCTCATAACCCCTACAAAGGAAACATCTACCGGAAATGTTATTAATAAAAGTGTTATATTCTTTTATATTGTATTGTATTTTAATGTTAGGGCACCCCCTAGTGGCCGGGTGGGACGGCTGTTGCCACTGGGGAGGAGGAGTCGGCTGGATGGCTAGGGAAGGGCTGTGTGTGTGGAAGGGAGTCGGATCCGGGACAGCAGTGTGTGACCATCGGTAGCTGTGTGTATGAGCGGAACATCAGGGGACGCCGGAGCAACGGAGGAGTACGCAACCTCAAGGTCTGATTCCGCTTGTGTGGGTCCGGTGTGTGCTTGACCTAGGAGTGGGAGCCCGGAGAAGCGGAGTACCCAGGGCATATCCCCACCAGAGGGCGCGTTTGGGCAGGTTGTCCCCAGCTCCACAGGAATTGCCGAAATCTGCTGACCGGACTGTATTTGTGAAAAATAAATGTTATCTTTTATTGGCATCAACTCCTGCCTGAGGACTGTTTGTGCATCGCCAGACGAAGACACTGACACACACTGTCCCACCAAGCTAGTCCCCAACATTGAAGGAGTGATGAAGCCAGGGATGTGCCTTGAGTGCATTGCTGCCACGACTACACAGCCAGAGGCCTCCCTGGGCCATCACTTCATGTGGCGTAGTCGGCAGGATGCGATTCCCCTGCCAGGAACCCAAGAAGCCGGAGACCAAGTAGTGCCGAGTGCACCGTATCCGGGCTATGAGAGAAGATTTCCAGTCCCATGGTGGGAGGAAGAAGTGCCAAGGCGTTGGACCGGGCACAAGATGGCGGCGAGAGGGCCGTTATCTGTGAAGCTGAGGAAGAAAAGGCGCGAAAAGTTGGCGCCGAAAGAAGAGCCTGGGGCTGGCCGGTGCCGAGGAAGAGGCACAGAGTACTCCGCCCAAAGAGGGGAGGCGCCAGTTCCAGGGCATTGAGGACATACGAAGTGGGCGGTGTTCGGAAGAAAAAGAAGTACCGCCGCGGAGGAGTCAAGATGACGCGTGAGGCTGGGGGAGGATTCTGTTTAAGAGCGGGAAACAAAGACCCGCCTCCTCTTTCCTCAGTCTCAGCGTTGACGCCGTCGCCAGTGGTTGTACAGCAAACAGAGACAGAGACAGAGATGAACATGTCGGGACAACCGGAGGAGCTGGCCACCACCATGGCTCTGGTCAGCCTAGGCCGGGGACGGCCTAAGTTTGCTGCCGCCAGCGAGGCATCTCTTGTGGACCTGCCAATCGGACCGGGAGGTTCCACGCGGCCTGAGAAAGTATCCTGGAAAACAACGTGGGATGCAAAGACCGGAGGCACCATCACGGAGGTCCGGGCCACATATGCCACGCATGCCCCTTGGGAGCCTCCACAGCCGGGTGCCATCGCTGCTACCCCAACCGCCTCATATGGAGTGCCGGCCGAAGAGCTCGCTGAACGGCTAGAGGAAGATCATTTGGGCTTCGTATGGGAACCGGTGATTGTTCCTCCTACTGTACAGCACCCCAGAGCTCCATCCCCGGTACCTGACCCAGTCCGGGAACGTCTGATGGCTGAAACCGTCGTCCGGGAGATGTTGTCCGGTCCCGGCGGCGAGGAGCTGGCCCTGCAGTTTACTACCGGGGTGGTAGTAAAGTTTAACCAGCAGGAGGGATACGGATTCATACGAGAAGTAGAGACCGGAGACGACTACTTCTATAACAGAGTTCATCTGGACGTGGAAGGACTGCCCAAACGACTCCATACACTTTGGCCGGGCGAGAACGTTCAATTCTTGCCGGACGCAGGAAGTCGCGGCCTGTTTGCTGTTTGTGTCTCCCGAATGCCGACCGCCCGGGAAGCGGAGCAGTGGCAGCAGGAGCTGGAGTGGGAGGAACAGCAGGAGCGGCGCCGGAGCCATCCAAGACCGGTCCCGTCCGCACCCTCTCACTCCCGGTGCACCTTGTCCGCTGCACCGGAAGCATCATCTGGCCCGGCCGCTGACCCGGAGAAGGTTCCCCCAGTGGTAGCGGTGACCCAAAGCGTAACCAACAAGCCGGTCATCGTTTTAGATGTGCCGCCACCTGCACCACAACCGCCCCGGCCAGCGACGCCATCACCACCGCCGGGAGCAGAAGCAGCTGCGTCAGCGGAGCCGCCTTTCGCCCCCGTGTCCTTCCGAAGGATACGCCGCCAGCCGGGACAGTCTCTGGGAGCCTACATCCAGGCACAAGCGGAGGAGTGGAAGAGGGCCTGGCCTCCAGAGTAAGTCGTTTCAGCCAACATGTTTAAAGACCGGTATTGTTCTAAGACCGGCAGAAGTTTTTGTTAAAAGTTTTACGGGCCTGTTGCCCGCCAACTAAGACCGGGAGCGCTGTTGAGCCTCCGGGCGCCCACTAAGACCGGGAGCGCTGTTGCGTCTCCGGACGCCATCTAAGACCGGGAGTGCTGTTGAGCCTCCGGGCGCTACCTAGAGACCGGGAGCGCTGCTGCGCCTCCGAGCGCCCCTAAAGACCGGGAGCGCCGCTGAACTGGTGCCGCTGTTGTGGTGGACTGACCTAAAAGGTTTTTATGTTTTAATGTGTGTTTATAGTTAAGAGCCTTGCCGGGAGGCTCGGGTTTTAAGAGGGGAGGTATGTAGTGGGTGCTCATAACCCCTACAAAGGAAACATCTACCGGAAATGTTATTAATAAAAGTGTTATATTCTTTTATATTGTATTGTATTTTAATGTTAGGGCACCCCCTAGTGGCCGGGTGGGACGGCTGTTGCCACCGGGGAGGAGGAGTCGGCTGGATGGCTAGGGAAGGGCTGTGTGTGTGGAAGGGAGTCGGATCCGGGACAGCAGTGTGTGACCATCGGTAGCTGTGTGTATGAGCGGAACATCAGGGGACGCCGGAGCAACGGAGGAGTACGCAACCTCAAGGTCTGATTCCGCTGGTGTGGGTCCGGTGTGTGCTTGACCTAGGAGTGGGAGCCCGGAGAAGCGGAGTACCCAGGGCATATCCCCACCAGAGGGCGCGTTTGGGCAGGTTGTCCCCAGCTCCACAGGAATTGCCGAAATCTGCTGACCGGACTGTATTTGTGAAAAATAAATGTTATCTTTTATTGGCATCAACTCCTGCCTGAGGACTGTTTGTGCATCGCCAGACGAAGACACTGACACACACTGTCCCACCAAGCTAGTCCCCAACATTGAAGGAGTGATGAAGCCAGGGATATGCCTTGAGTGCATTGCTGCCACGACTACACAGCCAGAGGCCTCCCTGGGCCATCACTTCATATGTAAATAGTGATTTCTTTTTCTTTACCCCCTTCCAGTGTGACTTGGTATGAAGAAGGCCCAGGTTGGGCCGAAACGTCCCTTAAGTCCCTCCCACCTACTTTGTTCATAAATAAATACACTTTTTTTGCACGATAAAAACGAATCTGTTGATTTTCTTTTACTACCACCTCATGCTGATGAGAGTGCAGTGTTTTGAATTTGAATTCTATAGGTCGGACCTTGGTCCTCTCACTAGCACCTCAATACTACCCTTAACAGTGACAGTGTTCACACCATATATACCTTTACTGTTACCTGTACCAGCATTCTGTACCGTCTTAAAGAACTCCGTGACCCTGGTGACCTGGTTATACCTGTCCCTGCCACGCCAGTGCTCCGGCTGCCGTGTACCCTGCCCTCCGGTGGGGTGCATGGTCCAGTGGATCCACCTCCTGGGCTCACCAGTCCTCCCTGCCCTGACACATATACAGATCTGGCCCGGGCTGAGATGTCGCATGATGGATCGAGATGCTGGGTTCCAAAATCTCCTGTTACTGAAATGCATAGACTAAGCTGAATTCTGATCAGATCATAGTGGATCAATTTTAGTGAGAATTCCATTGAGATGACAGTTCAGGAGCCATAGACGAGCTCTCCGACACTGTTCACACCATGTGTTTGCCATTGTTTTGCTGCGATTTTCAGAAAATGTGGTAAAATAAATGGCAATTTTGACAATTGGCAACAGACTGTGAAGGCGGCGTCGGAGGCATTTGTCTGTGCACGGCGCCCGGGCTATGTGCTGTGATACAAGCAGTTTGGTGAAGACGTCCATGTCCTTTCTAGGATTAGACATCTTCCACCTTTGACGCATTTCACTTGTAGTATAAGAACATTAATGAGATGATCACCTGTCCGTGGTGTAGCGTGTAACTTGGTGGTCAGACCCCAGCGATTAGCACATTACGCCCTACACCACGGACAGGTGATCATCTGATAGAGATCTGCACTGATCGGCAGAATAAGGATCTTCTATCCCCATGACAAAGTGAAGCAGCAGGTGAGACGGCCGACCGCGGAGCCATTCATTCTCTATGGGGTGCTGGAAAATGCTCGGCCGCCCCCCAGCGAATGAATGGACGCTAGAGGTCGGTGTCACGGAGATTACAAAACGGATCACGTGGTCAGACCACACTACATACAGTGGTGATAGCAAGGAGTGAATGGGGCGCTGGACGTCAGTGTCATGGAGATTACAGAGCGGATCCCAGGAGTCGGACTCCACCACATACAGAGGTGATAGCAGGCAGTGAATGGGGCGCTGGACGTCAGTGTCATGGAGATTACAGAGCGGATCCCAGGGATCAGACCCCACCACATATAGAGGTGATAGCAGGCAGTGAATGGGGCGCTGGACGTCGGTGTCATGGAGATTACAGAGCGGATCCTGGGGGTCGGACCCCACCACATACAATGGTGATAACATGGAGTGAATGGGGCGCTGGACGTCAGTGTCATGGAGATTACAGAGCGGATCCCAGGGATCAGACCCCACCACATACAGAGGTGATAGCAGGCAGTGAATGGGGCGCTGGATGTCAGTGTCATGGAGATTACAGAGCGGATCCTGGGGGTCGGACCCCACCACATACAATAGTGATAACATGGAGTGAATGGGGCGCTGGACGTCAGTGTCATGGAGATTACAGAGCGGATCCCAGGGATCAGACCCCACCACATATAGAGGTGATAGCAGGCAGTGAATGGGGCGCTGGATGTCGGTGTCATGGAGATTACAGAGCGGATCCCGGGAGTCGGACTCCACCACATACAGAGGTGATAGCAGGGAATGAATGGGGCGCTGGACGTCAGTGTCATGGAGATTACAGAGCGGATCCCGGGAGTCGGACCCCACCACATATAGAGGTGATAGCAGGCAGTGAATGGGGCACTGGACGTCAGTGTCACGGATATTACAGAGCGGATCCCGGGGATCAGACCCCACTACATATAGAGGTGATAGCAGGGAGTGATAGGGGCACTGGACGTCAGTGTTATGGAGATTACAGAGCGGATCCCGGGAGTCGGACTCCACCACATACAATGGTGATAGCAGGCAGTGAATGGGGCGCTGGACGTCAGTGTCATGGAGATTACAGAGCGGATCCCGGGAGTCGGACCCCACCACATATAGAGGTGATAGCAGGCATTGAATGGGGCACTGAACGTCAGTGTCATGGAGATTACAGAGCGGATCCCGGAGTTCAGACCCAACCACATACAGAGGTGATAACAGGGAATGAATGGGGCACTGAACGTCGGTGTCATGGAGATTACAGAGCGGATCCCAGGGATCAGACCCCACCACATATAGATGTGATAGCAGGCAGTGAATGGACGCTGGGAGTCAGTGTCATGGAGATTACAGAGCGGATCCCGGGGATCGGATCCCACCACAAACAGAGGTTATAACAGGGAATGAATGGGGCACTGAACGTCGGTGTGATGGAGATTACAGAGCGGATCCTGGGGGTCGGATCCCACTACATACAGAGGTGATAACAGGGAATAAATGGGGCACTGGACGTCAGTGTCATGGAGATTACAGAGCGGATCCCGGGGGTCAGACCCCACTACATACAGAGGTGATAACAGGGAATGAATGGGGCACTGGACGTCAGTGTTATGGAGATTACAGAGCGGATCCCAGGGATCAGACCACACCACATGCAGAGGTGATAGCAGGGAATGAATGGGGCGCTGGATGTCGGTGTCATGGAGATTACAGAGCGGATCCCGGGGGTCAGACCCTACCACATACATAGGTGATAACAGGGAATGAATGGGGCACTGGATGTCGGTGTCTTAGAGATTAAAGAGCAGATCCAGGGGATCGGATCCCACCACATATAGAGGTGATAGCAAGGAATGAATGGGGCACTGGATGTCGGTGTCATGGAGATCACAGAGCGGATCCCGGGGGTCAGACCCCACCACATAAAAAGGTGATAACAGGGAATGAATGGGGCGCTGGATGTCGGTGTCATGGAGATTAAAGAGCAGATCCCGGGGATCGGACCCCACCACATATAGAGGTGATAGCAAGGAATGAATGGGGCACTGGACGTCAGTGTCATGGAGCTTACAGAGTGGATCCCGGGGGTCGGACCCCACCACATATAGAGGTGATAGCAGGGAATGAATGGGGCACTGGACGTCAGTGTCATGGAGATTACAGAGCGGATCCCGGGGATCAGACCCCACCAAATAAAGGATAGCAGGGAATGAATGGGGCACTGAACGTCGCTGTCATGGAGATTAAAGAGCAGATCCCGGGGATCAGACCCCACCACATAAAGACGTAATAGCAGGGAATGAATGGGGCGCTGGATGTCAGTGTCGTCGAGATTACAGAGCGGATCCCAGGGATCAGACCCCACCACATATAGAGGTAATAGCAGGGAATGAATGGGGCGCTGGATGTCGGTGTCATGGAGATTACAGAGCGGATCCCAGGGATCAGACCCCACCACATATAGAGGTGATAACAGGGAATTAATGGGGCACTGAACGTCAGTGTCATGGAGATTACAGAGCGGATCCCGGGGATCAGACCCCATCACATAAAGAGGTAATAGCAGGGAATGAATGGGGCGCTGGATGTCGGTATCATGGAGATTACAGAGCGGATCCCAGGGATCAGACCCCACCATCACATATAGAGGTGATAACAGGGAATGAATGGGGCACTGGATGTCGGTGTCATGGAGATTACAGAGCGGATCCCAGGGATCAGACCCCACCACCACATAAAGAGGTAATAGCAGGGAATGAATGGGGCGCTGGATGTTGGTGTCATGGAGATTACAGAGCGGATCCCGGGGATCGGATCCCACCACATACAGAGGTGAGAACGTTTTCATCACATGACCCCTGGTATTATTAGGAGAAGATAAGACGGACATTGCATGCTGACAGGTGGATTATTGCGATACCGCCATATCTGAGTGACAATCAGGGGATCCATGAAGACAATATTTGCCTGCGCAATCAGATTTCTTTAATGACTCCAATCGTCATGGAATTGCTTTTTAGCAGCCGAGCACGGTATAATGCTGTGCAATATATGTACTGTATAATCTGCATAAGCTTCCCATCTGTATGAATACAATGTGCAGCTGATTAGGCAGAATAATGTGCAATCAGGGCGGCCATCGCCATGTGGCTGAGTATTTACAGCATCATAATGAAGTGCAGTATAGAAGATGCCATATCTCCCTGCGCAGGAGAGGACAGAGACAAAGGATATATTAAGAACAATTCCCAATACAGTCAAACGTTACATCGGCGCCATAAATACGACAAAAGCGGTTACACCGCGAGACCTTCACCCATGTGTGCAGCGGTGTGACGTCAACGCTCACCACTGGTGATCATACGTGGATAACCAATTGCATAAATAGACATTTCCTAATTTATATTTTTTTTAAGGAATTGCTTTTTTTGCAAAGAGAAAAAATCCAGTGAAATCTGTCAGCAGATATAGATTTATCATTTATTGATGGCAACGTCTTATAAAACAGTGGAGCATCTGGCAACAGCAAGCAATCAGACTCCAGCTCTATAGAGAATGAGAGTAGTAGTCTTATTGATTGCTCTGGACTACTGCTCCCAACAACCACCCGCTAAGAAACCAGAAAGAAATGGACTTACTATGAGCTCCTCATTCCAGGACCGGGGACGGGGGGTCTTCTTTCCCTAGAAAATGCATTAGGGTTAATATGTCGTCCACAGAAACATGAAAATGTAGCATTGTCTTCGCAATATCGTAATCTATCCAAAGAATATTCATTCTAGAACATTCCCCAACGATGAAAACAATTATAAAGAAAATGATTGTAGTGCAAATCTACCTGATGCAGCACAGATTGTGCCGGGGCCATCAACGTCTCCTGCATCCAGAAGGGACGCACTCTACAATGTACGGCTACGTTCACACTAGTGGTTTTTAGTAGCTTTTTGGAGCAGAACACTTGGAGGAGCTAAATAGGAACCAAACCAGCGTGATCCGGAGGCGCTGCGCACAATCCTTATTATCTGGCCTCATTTCTGCAGATATCTCAATGCCGCCGTCCTGTATATCAGATTGTAATTTAGAGGAAGGGATGTGATTACAAATACAATGACCCATACAATCCCCTGTAAGCAGCTGCTGCCGGGTCTTTGTCAGTCACAGTTTACTGTCCTTTGAGGCAAATTATCCCACATCTTCTAGGCAAGTAACTCCCGATCAATAGCTGTACTAATATCCCTGGAGACCGGCGACTGGCAGCAGCGGTCACCTAAGAACGGACGTGATCAGCTGCCTGGAGATGAGGACCGGAGTCACCGCCGGTTGGAGGATTCATTGCTCATTTTATTGTCTTATCACAGTCCCGGCCTTTAGGAAAGAATAAAGTAAAATACTGGACGACCCCCGGAATCTTCTACAGAATTTGTGTTTCCCTGGAACGTCTTTCCAATAAATAAAAGGAAAAAAGCCACCTAAGGCCAGCTTCTCACTTGTGAGTTTCCCGCAGTAGTCTAATCCGAGAAAATCTTGATTTGCACTCGGACACATTATTCAATGATTCCGCTCTCATCTGCGATTTTTTTCTCAGTCCAAGTCAGACTGAGAAAAAAATCGCAGCATGCTGCTTTTTGGAGAGTTTCTCGCAGAGTCTCTCCAATGCAACTCTATGGGAGCGTGAAAAAAATGCATGTCACACGGACCGGCACTCACACCATCCTAGTGACATTCATTTTTCTAAATACATTAATCGCATGTTTCTCAAAACACTGGAAATGAGTGAGGTCTCACAATGTCGGTCAATTATAGAGATTGACCGACATTGTGAGACCTCACTCATTTCCAGTGTTTTGAGAAACATGCGATTAATGTCGGTCGGTCTCTCCCTCTCGGTCTCTATTCTCTCTCTGTCGGTCGGTCTGTCGGTCGGTCTCTCTCTCTGTCGGTCTCTCTCTCTCTGTGCATGTCGGTCTATTCCTTCCCCCCCTCTCTCATACTCACCGATCCCCGATCACCGGCGCGGCGCTGCACGGCGGTCACACTGCTCCGGTGGCTTCTCCTCTTTTGAAAAAGCCGGCCGCTCATTATTCAATCTCGTATTCCCTGCTTTCCCCGCCCACTGGCGCCTATGATTGGTTGCAGTCAGACACGCCCCCACGATGAGTGACAGCTGTCTCACTGCAACCAATCACAGCTGCGGTGGGCGGGTCTATATCATGCAGTTAAAAAAATAAATAAATAATTTAAAAAAAACGGCGTGCGGTCCCCCCAATTTTAATACCAGCCAGGGTAAAGCCACACGGCTGCAGGTTGGTATTCTCATGATGGGGAGCCCCTCATTATGCGGAGCCACCCACCCTAACAATATCAGCCAGCAGCCGCCCGGAATAGTCGCATCCATGAGATGCGACAGTCCCGGGACTGTACCCGGCCATCCCGAATTGCCCTGGTGTGTTGGCAATCGAGGTAATAAGGAGTTAATGGCAACAGCCCATAGCTGCCACTAAGTCCTAGATTAATCATGGCAGGCGTCTCCCCGAGATACCTTCCATGATTAACCTGTAAGATAAAGTAAATGAAGACATACACCAAAAAATCCTTTATTTGAAATAAATAACAAAAAAAAAACAACCTCTTTCACCACTTTATTCAAGTCCCCAAATACCCTTCCATGTCCGACGTAATCCACAGAGGTCCCTCGACTCTGTCAGCTCTGCTACATCGGAAGCTGACAGAGAGCGGTCACAGACCACGACCGCTCTCTGTGAGCTCCCCACAGCGACTGAAGTGAGTCGCGCTATCAGCGATGACGTCACTCAGGTTACCCGCGCCCACAGATCTCAGCGGGAGGACTTCTGCTGTGGCCGCGGGTAACCTCAGTGACGGCACTGCTGATCGCGCGGCTCACTGCGGTCACTCAGGGGATTTGCGGTCACCGGTGAGATCTTCACCGGTGACCGAAAATCAGGCCATGCGACACAGACAGAGCCGCAGGATGGCAATGAAGTCGGGTGACGTTCATCCGACTTCATTCTGATCGTGCGGCTCTGTCTATGTCTGCTGTCAGTGGCTATTCAGCTCTGCTACATGGCTCTGTCTGTGGCTGCTGTCAGCGGCCATGTAGCAGAGCTGCATGGCAGATGACAGTTGCTGAGAAAAAAAAGGATCACACATGGTTCACACACGCATTACACACGCTCTGCTACCCTGGAAACAATTAAAAAAAAGCATCGCACTTGCATTGCACACTGACCTAACGTGAACTAAAATCGTCCGAGTTTTTTTCAGGCAACTCGGACCGATTTTACACGCATAGGTGTGTTTCCAGCCTAAAGGGGGCTTTACACACTACGACATCGCTAATGCGAACTCGTTGGGGTCATGGAATTGGTGACGCACATCCGGCCGCATTAGCGATGCCGTTGCGTGTGACACCGATGAGCGATTTTGCATCGTTGCAAAAACGTGCAAAATCGCTCATCGGTGACATGGGGGTCCATTCTCAAAAATCGTTACTGCAGCAGTAACGAGGTTGTTCCTCGTTCCTGCGGCAGCACACATCGCTCCGTGTTACACCGCAGGAACGAGGAACCTCTCCTTACCTGCCTCCCGGCCGCTATGCAGAAGGAAGGAGGTGGGCGGGATGTTACGTCCCGCTCAGCTCCGCCCCTCCGCTGCTATTGGGCGGCCGCTCAGTGACGTTGCTGTGACGCCGCACGGACCGCCCCCTTAGAAAGGAGGCGGTTCGCCGGTCACAGCGATGTCGCCAGGCAGGTAAGTATGTGTGAGGGTCTGGGCGATGTTGTGCGGCACGGGCAGTGATTTGCCCGTGTCGCGCAACAGATGGGGGCGGGTACCCACACTAGCGATATCGGGAACGATATCGCAGTGTGTAAAGCCCGCTTTAGATAATAGCGTGGCCAAATCTGCAGTCCGGTGAAGGATTGAAAGGGAGTCTGTCACCAAAAAGTCCTAATTACCCTCTGTACAGGTGCAGGGGCAGCTCTATAAAACTCAGAACTAAGACACTAGTGGGTCAGGTGCCATAAAAAATATAGGGGTCTCCAGTACACCCTCGCCCCAGGTCAGGCACAGTCAATGCACCGTTACACCCAACAATCTGCACACTGAGCACTGCCATATCTGGTATCACAGCACTAGTGATGTGCGAGCGGGCTCTCCACTCCACTTCCACTGCTCCTTACTCCATCCATCATCAGGGTCATCCAGCATCAGGGTCCTCCGGCGCAAATCCACTACCCAGTATAATGGAAGTCAATGGTAAACGCCAGCATTTCTAACCTCCGATGTTAGCTCATAAGAGGTAGTAACCTAAGCGAGCACTGCCTGAACTCTATAGGGGGCTTTACACGCTACGATATCGTTAATGTTTTATCGTCGAGGTCACATTGTTAGTGACGCACATCCGGCGTCAATAACGATATCGTAGCGTGTGACACTGACCAGCGACCTTAAGCAACCTCTAAAATGGTGAAAATCGTTCACCATGGAGAGGTTGTCCCAAAACCAAAAATCGGTAATGGTTGATTATCGATGTGGTTCGTCGCTCCTGCGGCAGCACACATCGCTGTGTGTGACACCGCAGGAGCGAGGAACGTCTCCTTACCTGTAGCCGGCCGCAATGCGGAAGGAAGGAGGTGGGCGGGATGTTACGTCCCGCTCATCTCGCCCCTTCACTTTGATTGGCCGGCTACGTAGTGACGTCACGGTGATGTCGCTGTGATGCCGAACGTCCCTCCCCCTTGAGGGAGGGATTGTTCGGCAGTCACAGCGACGGCGCCGACCAGATAAGTGTGTGTGACGCTGCCGTAGCGATAATGTTCACTGCGGCAGCGATCACACGAAATCGCGTGTACGGCGGGTGCTTTTGCGTACGATATCGCTAGCAATTGCTAGCGATATTGTAGCATGTAAAGCCCGCTTATGGCCTGCACCTCCACGTGGACAATGCAGCCGCCGCTCAGTACTGCATAGCAGACAGAATGACACCATTTGAGCGCGGCTGCCGTGTGTGTGACGCCCTGGCCAGGCCAGGTAGTCACAAATAGGGCCCCACACTACACCCTTCCCTCACAGGTGACATCAGCCAACCTTAAAACCCTAGTCACCCCCTTAGGGCTTGATAGACACACGAGGGGGTGGAACCAGGCGGTTGGAAGACGCCCACCTAGGAGTTTTAGACAGCCCAGGGCGGGGAAAAGTCAGATTAGTTATGGAGTTCAAGGAGAGTGGAGGTCCGGCCTGTGTGTCAGGCCTGAAGTAAAACTGACAGGTACCAGGGTAGGAGCCCTGGTGCCTTTGGCTAGGAGGCAGACGGCGGTCTCCGTCTGCAGGAGACGGGAAGACGGCTTGGTGGAACCGAGGTGGAACGGGACAGGGTAGTGGCCCGCCGGCACCGACACAGGGAACCAACTCAGAAACCGGAGCATACAGGGGGGTACTCAGACCCTGAAGCTAGGTCCAGAAGTGACTGGAACTAGTTAATTAACTGATTGCGGCCAGGACTAGAAGTCCTGTCCCACCCAAGGTCCCGATTGAAGGCAACAGCCCACCGAGGGGGATAACAGGACACCGCCATGGCTCAGAGATCCCACAGGCCAGCGTCTGCGGGCAAGGGCTACTTAGGCCACATCCAGCCGGGAGCGGACTCCTGAAGTTGCAAGCACAGGCAGTCCACCGTTCTAAAACAGGTGAAGGAGAAAGACAGAGACCACTAGCCGGGTGGGGGAACCAAAACTCAGCCGGCTGTGGGCCCTGACCACCATCACCTTGGTTTACCAGAGACTCATGTGTTTTCCTAATAGTGAGTACACCAGCACCCTGCGGTCGCCCATATCACCCCTGCACCACCAAAACCTACAACGGGTCCCGGGGCCACCATCCCTGCCCACGGAGGGGTTAACAACTTGCTGCACAACATCTCCCCCCGGGTTCCCCGTAACTGCAGCGGTGGTGCCGAATATCACCACATACCATGGGCGGCGTCACGAAACTAATACGGCCCAGCCCGTACATATACGTCCATCAAATCCCCCTTTTCATTTGGAGTGTCCGCGGGATCCCCCGGGTCTGGAGACCCTCAAGCCACCCACCGGAAGGTCCAGACGTGAGCAGCGGCAGGCTGCTGGCACGGGGGTGGCACACCCTGAAACTTTGGCGTCATGAACAGGATACTTATCCATCCACTTATCTTGTGTAAGTGCGCCTTGTATTGAAGTCAGCGGTGATCCGTTGAAAAATTTCCAGAAACCGCCAGCTTGCCGCCATCTTTTGGTGCGAAGATTCCCGCCCAAGGTCTTCTTCCCCGCAAAAAGGGCGCGAAAGCTGAAGCCCCGCCCCCTGGGAACACGGCCGAAAAGCAAAGCCGGAAGTCACAAAACGAAACTTCCCGGCCTGATAGAGGAGTGCCAAGAAAAGACCAGGGGGGAGCAGATGGAGGATGTTTGCTCCTAAACCCGATGCTGGCCCCGCGCCAACTGCTGGAGCGGCGGCGCCCGCGGGGGAAGCAGCCGGTGAGAAAGCTGCTGCTCCCGCTCCGGCCGCAGGAGCGGCGGACCCCCCCAGACTCCGGTGGTGACTCCCCGTGTAGCAGCTGGCGGTGACCCACCTGCCACAGAAGGGATGTCGGCTCCGGCAGTCCGCCCGCCCACAACGGGAACGGCGCCTGGCTGGGAGATGGATGACAGTGGCTCTGAGGGTGATACGGAGTCCATCTCGGAGGACGAAGCCCCGACTACCGCAGGGGGTATGATAATACCGATCTGTGGATACTGCAGACAGCTAGGGCATTTTGCCGGTGCGTGCCCTGTGAATGGCCGATTTTAAATGAGCTCACCCACAAGTTTAAAAGTTTGCAGTTAAAAAGTTTTTAAGCAAAAGACCCGCTCCTGTTATGCTGACTCCTGACCTTTGTTGAACGTCTCAAAGTTCCCCGGGAGATGCCATCCTGCATACAGGGTGGAAGGAAAGGAGGATCTTGTCTGACTTGTTGAACACCACTGTGGTCGGAGCCCCAGAGGGCGCCATTAGGGGTCGGAGCCCCCGGTGGAGGACGACAAGAGGTTGAGTTGGAGTGAGGACAGTTCCATTTACAGAGCCCGGTTTGGAGGAGCAATCGTACCCGCACTGCAGGCAGTCGAAGACGGGGTCTTTATGGACAGTGTCGCCCGTGAATGATGGTGGCATTGGGGACCCGTGCTGCCCTGTGGTGGACCATGGGACAGTTGCCAGAGGAAGCTGTGTGGAGACACGGGGCTCAGTGGGTGCTCTTGTCGGCTGGCCCAACCGCCTTTAGAAAGACAGCATGGCTCAGGGCTCATGTCAACTGAACGCACGGCCTCCTTAACCGTGGGCGGAACACTACTCAGACAACACAGGGTGAGGGAATCACAATATTAAGACTTTATTGGATCCCCAAAATATTAATGGCACATAGCACATAACCAGCAAAACACACAAATGTAACAGGCAACAGAGTCTCACCCTTCCGCTGGCTCACCAGGGATTAGAATGTCCGTGCTTCAGACATTCTTCTATGAACCCCACTTCAACTTCCTCCTGGCTAGTCCCCGAAACAACAGGTGTGGGGAGGCTGTCCATAAGCTCCACATCAGCCTTGCTCTGGTCAGTCTCCATAATAAGAGGTATGGGGAGGCTGTTCACAAATCCCACATCGATCGCTTCCTGGTTGGTTCCCAAAATATCAGGTGTGGGGAGGCTGTCCACAAGTCTCACATCAACCTCTTCCTGGTCATTTCCCAAAATAACTAGTGTGGGGACGGTGTCCATAAGCTCCACATCAGCCTTGCTCTGGTCAGTCTCCACAATGACAGGTATGGGGAGGCTGTTCACAAGTCCCACATCGATCGCTTCCTGGTTAGTCCCCAAAATACAAGGTGTGGGGAGGCTGTTCATAATCTCCACCTCGACCTCTCCCTGGTCGGTCATTAGGTCCAACTGCACACATGCCAGAGGGCTGTCCGAGCGCTGGCCCTCAGCCAGGGAGATGGATAATTGGGAATCTGGTAAATGGTCTTCTGGGGAAACAAAAACTGGGCTTACCAGGGTGATGGAAGATCCAGTGTCTCGAAGTCCCTGAGCCTGTATATCACAGACCTTGACCGTCTGGATGTGGGGATGGAGGTTGGCTGGTGTACGGTGTCCGGCCTGCCGTAGGGTGTGGACTGGGTAAACCACGTCTTCAGCTATTGGTGTTTCTCGGAAGTAGCATTCCTCAGGTCTTGTTGGTTCATCTCGGCATATGTTGACTGGTTGGAGTGGCAGACGGGCTCCAAGCATGCGGCCTCTGTTTTGGAGACAATCTTTATCTATATGTCCATGGTGCCCACATGTATAACAGCGCCGTAGATTGGGCAAGTCACAGGCCCTGTTTGCATACCTTTGTTTTGGTGCAGCTTCTGCTGGGTAGCGGGGCCATCCTTCTCGAGCGGCTGGTGCTAGCAGTATGGCAGCTGGAACCCCATAAACATATTCCAGAAAACAAGCCCTCTCTTCTCTTGAGGATTTAGGCCCCAATGCAGCCAACATCGCTGTGGCTTGGGCCATTTTGGACCAAGTTGATTCACGATTGTCACTAGATCCATGATGTGGCACATAGTTTAAATCCTCTGGGTCAATATCGGCGGGATCCTCATCGTCTTCTGCATCATTCTGGGCATCCCAACGGACTAATTTCTGAATCAAGTCCGACCGAGTGTCAGTGTTCCTGTAGACAATCTTTCGCATCTGGCACAGATCCTGTAGCATCAATTTACTGCTGCGGCCGTAACTCCTCTCCAGTCCTTGTCCCATGGCTGAGCTGGTGGGGTTGGACATGGCAGCATCCGAAACCTGAATGCCTCCCTTATGGCCCGCTGGGTATGCTTACGTGCCTCCCTGGTTGTTGAGCCCTGGATGGTGTCCACAAACACCAGTCCTCTGCAGCTCCCCTGGGTAAACCAGGCTGAGTAGTATCCCACTGCTGCCACCAATTGTGGAAACACGGGGATCAGTGGATGCTCTTGTCCGCTGGCCCAACCGCCTTTAGAAAGACAGCGTGGCTCAGGGCTCATCCCAACTGAACGCACGGCCTCCTTAACCGTGGATGGAACACTACTCAGACAACACAGGGTGAGGGAATCCCAATATTAAGACTTTATTGGATCCCCAAAATATTAACGGCACATAGCACATAACCAGCAAAACACACAAATGTAACAGGCAACAGAGTCTCACCCTTCCGCTGGCTCACTAGGGATTTGAATGTCCGTGCTTCAGAGCTTCCAGGGCTACTTACTCCAATCCAGCAACACCCCGCTTTTGGCGGGCACCCACCGAGAATGGAATAACACCAGATTTAGGAAGCTGGCTTAGGACTGCAAAGTCTGTAGCCAGGTGACTGGATTGTCCCAACCTGGATTTCCTCCTTAAGTAGTCTCTGGTATGATGATATAATCCTGGTAGCCAGAGTGGAAATCCCTAGATTGTGGATACAGTATCCAATCGGAACCGGAGTCCTTAGATTGAAGCCATGTAGCCAAGTGATCCTCTAGTCGGAGCCAAAGTCCCTAGACCGAGTCCACAAGGTATCCTGGTTATGATCCTCTAGCCAGCTCCTAAAAGCTTAGACTGGATCATGCACATCCATCAACTACCCGATGACTTAAAGAAATCCCTTTTATAGCCATAACCTTCCCTTAGGATAAACTGTGCCCTTATCGGATTGGTTGTACAAGGTTGCTTCTCTTATTGGATGAATTTCAAGCTGCATCGATAATGTTCATTTAAATGATGTGGATAGAAAGACTGAGGGTTTTTACATAAAATCTGCAAGTCACAGACTAGACAATGGCTACTAAGGTAATTTACATTAGATTAGCAATACACAACTACATTACTATGAATGCTCAGAGGGGCCTGGCAGACACAATGGTTTAGCAAACATGAGTTAGCACACAGAAGAACAATACGTCTCTCTGAATTTTAAGAAACTTTAACCCATGCTAGGCATTGGGTGTCCATATCATCACAAGCTGTACCAGCAGTGAGTTGAGTGTTTTAAATGGACCACCCTTTTCATCATGCCGCAGTCTCTGGAGAGGCTGGTTGGAGGCAGGGCCTGCGGCAGAGTAGGCCGTGGTCCCGTCATCATGGCAACCGGTGACTACCCTCCGGGTCAGGGGTCCCCTGGATGTGGGGCCTCTGAGAGAGACTGCCGGGTAAGGAACTTATTACCCTGTGTTTGGGCAACACCCGGACCTGAACCCGTTTCCTGGACTGGGGAAAAGGGGTGCGCACCAGTGCTTAGCGGTGGCACCATGGCTAGGTTTGCTTGGGTGAGTTAAGGTGAAAAGGACCCGGTCCCGTCCCGGTTAATAAAAATGTTTTATGTAACGTTTAAGTGACCTGCCTCCCGTTAAGGGAAGAAACCAAAGCATTTCTACTCTGTAAATATGTTATTATAATTGTATGTGTTCTAAAATCTTTTTATATTTTCCAGTTAAACAAAATAAACCGGTGGTGGTCGGACAGCCTGCGGACGGTATGTGTTTAACCAAGGGGGAGTGTGACACCCTGGCCGGGCCAGGAAGTCACAAATAGGGCCCCACACTACACCCTTCCCTCACAGGTGACATCAGCCAACCTTAAAACCCTAGTCACCCCCTTAGGGCTTAATAGACACACCAGGGGGCGGAACCAGGCGATTGGAAGACGCCCACCTAGGAGTTTTAGACAGCCTGGGGCGGGGAAAAGACAGATTAGTTGTGGAGTTCAAGGAGAGTGGAGGTCCGGCCTGTGTCTCAGGCCTGAAGTAAAACTGACAGGTACCAGGGTAGGAGCCCTGGTGCCTTTGGCTAGGAGGCAGATGGCGGTCTTCGTCTGCAGGAGGCAGGAAGACGGGACAGGGTAGTGGCCGGCCAGTACCGACCCGGGGAACCGACTCGGAAACCGGAGCACACAGGGGGGGTCCTCAGACCCTGAAGCTAGGTCCAGAAGCGCCTGGAACTGGTTAATTAACTGATTGTGGCCAGGACTAGAGGTCCTGTCCCACCCAAAGTCCCGATTGAAGGCAACAGCCCACTGAGGGGGATAACAGGCCACCGCCAGGGCTCAGAGATCCCACGGGCCAGCGTCTGCGGGCAAGGGCTACTTAGGCCACATCCAGCTGGGAGCAGACTCCTGAAGTTGCAAGTACAGGCAGTCCACCATTCTAAAACAGGTGCAGGAGAAAGACAGAGACCACCAGCCAGGTGGGGGAACCAGAACGCAGCCGACTGCGGGCACAGACCACCATCACCTTGGTTTACCAGAAACTCGTGTGTTTTCCTAATAGTGAGTACACCAGCACTCTGCGGTCGCCCTTTCCCCTGCACCACCAAAACCCCCAACGGGTCCCGGGGCCACCATCCCTGCCCACGGAGGGGTTAACAACTTGCTGCACAACTTCTCCCCCGAGTGCCCCGTAACTGCAGCGGTGCTGTCCAATATCTCCACATACCGTGGGTGGCGTCACGAACCTAGTACGGTCCAGCCCGTACATATACGTCCATCAATCCCCCTTTTCATTTGGAGTGTCCGCGGGATCCCCCAGATCCGGAGACCCTCGAGCCACCCATTGGAAGGTCCAGACCCGAGCAGCGGCAGGCTGCTGGCACGGGGGCGGCACATGTGCGTGCTCGGGGCAGAGCTGATAATTGAGCGCAGCAGTACTCAATTGGGTGCTCAGTGTACAAATTCAGGGGGTGTAACTGTGGCGTCCCTGAGGCTTCAGTCGCCACAGAGTTACTGCACCTCATCCAGAGGTGTGGTATTCCATCCTGGGTAAGAAGGAGGTAAACACCAGTTCACACAAAAGCACAACACCCAGGCTCAGAAACACCTCTTCAGACATGGCAAGGGCTTGATTATACACAAAGCCAGACCGGGGGGGGGTGGAGTCTCAGGAGTGGGAACACAATTGTACAAGTGGGAACACAGTGTGAAGCGTGGAGTGAGTCTAGTCTGGAGTTGGAGAGGAGCAGTGGAGGAGCAAAGACCTGCGGCCTGGAGCTAGTGAAGCTCGGCCCGGACATAGACAGAAAGGGTCCTAGAGACCATGGGAGTTAACCTCTTGTGGCCTTGTTCCACATATAATTCACGGGTGGAAGGACTTGGTTGCAACACGGGGACTGGACCCTAGGCTAGAGGAGAAGAACTTACGGGCTCCGCTAGCAAAACCAGCGGCACCGCAGCCACATCCGCACACGAATTCGCTGGAAGGTGACCCAAAAAGGCCAAGGGATTGAGCTTCACGCCACCCAACAGGGTCCACGGGCACTGGCACAGGGTTCAGTGACTGAGGGCGCAAGGCAGGAGGGCGAAGCAAGCGCAGAGACAACCAGGGAAGAGACACTTAAGAAAGGTGCACCTGACTCGACCTCCGAACTACCCAGGATTAGCTGGAGCCCATCACAGTAAAGCCCCGGCACTCCAAAGATGGTCACCGGCATGTCATGTTACCCTGGAACCTGCTACAGTGAGTTAAAACCTTGAGACTGCATCCCTGTGTCGCTCCGTTATTTGCCTGCACCCGCCATCATAGACTACTACTACCACCCCCATCTGCCCTGGGGTCCAGCTCTACCTGTGGAGAGCTACACCATCTGAGCTGCATCACAATCTGCCCCGGGGAGCCCCATCTCGCAGCGGCGGTACCTAACTTGCAGAATACCACAGGTGGTAATAAACTGTCATCATTCTCTTCCCATTTATTAAATGTCCCCGCCGGGGTCACAAAGCTGGGCCACTGCGGCACCCCAAGAGTAGAACCACTGCCCGGTAACGAGTCACCCCACGGCCCCGGTGCGGGCGTGTCATAGCAATGCACTGAGCTCCCTCATTTGTGTGTGTATATATATATATATATATATATATATATATATAAAAGACAACTAAACCGCTAAAAGCTATACTACAGGTTTGGTTCCCATAAGTTGTAAGAGTCCTAAATATTTGTAGAAATAGTTTATTTAGTATTTTAGGGGTGACAATTTCCCTTGAAGGTTGGAATTACACAGCGATAGTAATTCTCAGACAAGTCACGTGACGCCTGTACAACTTGTTACTATTTTGCTGTGAATTGAAACCTGCCAAACTGCAGACAAGGGGCGTTCACGGTATTTGCATGCGAGTTGCATTGAATTTTTTTAAGTGATTGTGGTTCAAATTGTTACCAGTGAAAGAGAATCAAACACATGGGATCATTCACATCTCTGAGCTGTAGTCACGGCCGGTCGCCACAAGCATAGGAAATTATTATATGTAGCAATGTGACAATGTGATCTTAATATTGCATGACACAATATACCATGTATCCTTAACCTTAGGGTACGTACATATCTTGGTATAGGGTCCCCTTCACACATCCGTGGAAAAAATGCACGTATTGCACCATCTATTTTGGCCGTCCATGTGTCGTGCGTGTGATGAATTAACAGCTGGAATCAAGCCCAGGTGTTAGTAATGGAGAGGCATCTATCAGACACCCCCATTACTAAACCAGTAGACGTCCACCCATTACTAAGCCCTGGGCTGGATGCCAGCTTTAAATTCACAGCTGGCATCAAGCTCATAAACTATCACCCTGATTGCCACCGTACCAGGGCAACTGGAAAGAGATGGGTTTAGCCCAACACTTGGTGCATCTAATGGATGCACAACTTCTGGGGTGGCTGCGGCTGCTATTTTTAGGCTGGGACGGGTCCAATAAATATGGGTCTTCTCACCCTAATAATACTAGCCCTCACCTGTCTGCTGTACCTTGGCTGGTTCTGAAAAAAGGGGGGACCCTATACA
Source organism: Anomaloglossus baeobatrachus (assembly GCF_048569485.1). Taxonomy (NCBI): domain Eukaryota; kingdom Metazoa; phylum Chordata; class Amphibia; order Anura; family Aromobatidae; genus Anomaloglossus; species Anomaloglossus baeobatrachus. The sequence goes on along the minus strand of NC_134360.1, from coordinate 1,454,961 downwards.
ATTTTTTTGAATTATTAGGCCTCCATCACACCAGAGAAATGGAGGTATGAAGGAGGCCTAATAATTCGGTCATATTCTCATCCAGAAACATGGGATTAGTGAAATCCGTTTTTTATTCTATATAACACGAGTGCTTAGTGAGTGCGATTTCTTTTCTTGCCTAGCACCCATATGAGATCCGTATGATATGCGTTTTTTTTCTTGCACCCATAGACTTGCATTGGCGAGTCTTGGACATTTTAGGTGACCATCCACATGATACTTTGATCAGGCCGAATAGAGCTAAGGGAAAAAAATCACACAACAGCACTGACTCATTGATTAACATTGGCCCGAGGGCAGTGACATTTTTATCAGATTGCAGTTGGCGTATTTATACGCAGATGTGAATGAACAATGTCAGAATACTGGATATCAAGTAAAGCAGAATATGATGGCGCTACATAAATAAAAATTATTATTATTATTAGGTAGACCTTATGTCTCATTTACATTAAAACAGAAACCCCTTTAATATAATTACGAATTCTGAAAACTTTAAAAGTTCCACATTGGAATCAATGACTTTCAAGAAAACTTAATTTTTAACAGTCCTCAATTCTCAAAAACAATATTACCAGAATGCTACATAATTTCACAATAAATTCCCATTTTAGACCATTGCTGAATCACAAGGTTATGTATACTCCCGGCTCATTTTATATATATATATATATATATATATATATATATATATATATATAAAATTGCCTTATTCTGTCTGTCTTGCTCCAAAGTTGTGTCACGTGACAGTGTCACCGTAAGTGTCATAAAAGTGACAACTGTCGGATTGGCCGTTGGGCTCGGACTGGCCCCGCCCCCCCACGGATTGGCTGCTCGCCTCGGCCTGGCCCTGCCCCCCGCATGGATTAGCCACTCTGGGCTCGGCCTGGCCCCGCCCCCCCACGGATTGGCTGCTCGCCTCGGCCTGGCCCCGCCCCCCACATGGATTAGCCGCTTGCCCCTGACCTCCGCACGCATCGCCCGCTCCAGTGTACACCGGCTCCCGGTACACATGTGTAGGGAGCCGGCATACGCTGACGCCTCGCCCGCTCAGCCCCGCTCCAGCGTACCTTGGCTCCCGGTACACATGTGCAGGGAGCCGGCATACGCTGCGGTCAATAATGAAGTGTCATGCAGCGGTGAAAGAGTTAAAGACACTGCAGGACACTTCATTATAGGCAGCGAGCACCCCCAGAAGAGAGAAGACAGAAGAAAGAAGACCCCACAGTCATACTCACCAGACGCCGACCAGGAGCAGGTGAGCGCATCAAGGTCCTGCAGCGGTGGAACACACACACACGCACACACACACATAAGAACAGACACACACACATCAGATCACACTCACTCACTCTCACACACACATCAGATCGCATCCACACACTCACAACATCCAGTGATATCGCTTACTTCTCATCGGCGATACTGTGCGTGCAGTGACCTTCCAGGACCTGCCGGAGGATCACATGGCCGGAAGCATGTGGTATCTCCGGATGTTGTGAGTGTGTGAGCGCGTATGTGCGATATCGTCAGTGTGTGTGTGCGTGTATGCGATTGGGTGTGTGCATGTGTTCTGATGTGTGAGTGTATGCGATCGGATCTGTGAGTGTCGGCAGAGGTGCACGGCGTGCAGCACAGCTGCTGGGACCGATGTGTGCGTGTATACTGTCTGATGTGTGACTGTGGAGCACAATAGGGAGTGCGCAGCATGGGGGATGGAGCACGATGGGGGGTGCGCAGCATGGGGGATGGAGCACGATGGGGGGTGCGCAGCATGGGGGATGGAGCATGATGGGGGTGCGCAGCATGGGGGATGGAGCACGATGGGGGGTGCGCAGCATGGGAGATGGAGCACGATGGGGGGTGCGCAGCATGGGGGATGGAGCACAATGGGGGGTGCGCAGCATGGGGGATGGAGCACCAATGGGGGTGCACACCTCCCCCCAAAACACACACACAGCGCCACATGCGCACCGCACAACACACCACACACACACTGGGAACCACAAACACCGCCCTACACAGACAATGCCGCACACACACAACACCCAACACACAAACACCACGGCATACACAAATATACGCAACACACACACTGCACAAAACATACCTCCCCCAAAACACACACACGCACTCCACACCCACACAAACCGCGCAACACACACAGCACCACACACACAGAACGCTGTAGACACACAGCGCTCCACAAACAACGCAACACACACAACGCAACACACATACAACACCGCTCTCACACACCTCACACCTCCACCCAGACAACACCCAGAACATTTACAGCTCCCTACACAAACACTGGCAACTACACACAACAACATCGATATATATAACAAAAAACATACATTAACTACACAATAAATTCTAGAATACCCGATGCGTTAGAATCGGGCCACCTTCTAGTATATATCTAAATAAATATATATATATATATATATATATATATATATATATATATATATATATACAGTGTATACACATATATACTCACACATAAACCGGCTTCAAAGCTGTGCTGAAAGAATGACATTGTAAAAAGTAAGCCTTATCCCTACTGCCACCTAGTGGTAGCATTATGGCATAGCACAACAAAGGTACAAAAATCCATCACAATCAGCTACATTTAGAAATACGGCTTATACTTTTTATATTGACACAAAGGTTCTACTATTCACTGAATCATTCATTACTAAAAGAAAATGACGGTGGTAAGAAGATATATTTAATATTGTAGCTGTGCCGTCAGATTAACCCATAAAATAACCCCAATGTATTCATCATATACTACCATAAAGCTGTATCATGCTACCGTATCATATGGGTAAAGATGAAGCTTCTACAAATCACAAATGTGTCCCATCACTGCAAACTGATCTTGACTTATGTCTGATCTGGAAACTCTTGAACATACATGGAGCTGGCGGGGAGCTGGTAGGGAAGGTGGAGGGGGAGCTGGTGCGGAGCTGGAGGGGGAATTGGCGGGGAAGCTTGCAGGGAGCTGGAGGGGAGGTGGAGGGGGAGCTGGAGGGGGAGCTGGTAGGGAAGGTGTAGGGGAGCTGGAGGGGGAGCTTGCAGGGAGCTGGAGGGGGAGCTGGTAGGGAAGGTGTAGGGGAGCTGGAGGGGGAGCTTGCAGGGAGCTGGAGGGGGAGCTGGTAGGGAAGGTGGAGGGGGAGCTGGTAGGGAAGGTGGAGGGGGAGCTGGTAGGGAAGGTGGAGGGGGAGCTGGTAGGGAAGGTGGAGGGGGAGCTGGTAGGGAAGGTGGAGGGGAGCTGGAGGGGGAGCTTGCAGGGAGCTGGAGGGGGAGCTGGTAGGGAAGGTAGAGGGGGAGCTGGAGGGGGAGCTGATAGGGAAGGTGGAGGGGGAGCTGGTAGGGAAGGTGGAGGGGAAGCTGGAGGGGGAGCTGATAGGGAAGGTGGAGGGGGAGCTGGTAGGAAAGGTGGAGGGGGAGCTGATAGGGAAGGTAGAGGGGCAGCTGGTAGGGAAAGTGGAGGGGGAGCTGATAGGGAAGGTGGAGGGGGAGCTGGTAGGGAAGGTGGAGGAGCTGGTAGGGAAGGTGGATGGGGAGCTGATAGGGAAGGTGGAGGGGGAGCTGATAGGGAAGGTGGAGGTGGAGCTGGTAGGGAAGGTGGAGGGGGAGCTGGTAGGGAAGATGGAGGGGGAGCTGATAGGGAAGGTGGAGAGGGAGCTGGTAGGGAAGGTGGAGGGGGAGCTGGTAGGGAAGGTGGAGGGGGAGCTGATAGGGAAGGTAGAGGGGGAGCTGGTAGTGAAGGTGGAGGGGGAGCTGATAGGGAAGGTAGAGAGGGAGCTGGTAGTGAAGGTGGAGGGGCAGCTGGTAGGGAAGGTGGAGGGGGAGCTGGTAGGGAAGGTGGAGGGGGAGCTTGCGGGGAACTGAAGGGGGATCTGGCAGGGGAGGTGGAGGGGGAGTTGGTGGGGAGCTGGCGGGGAGTTGATGTGCACTGTGGCATCTAGAGATGAGTGGTTTGCTGTGGGTAGCCTCGGTCCACATTTCTGGTCACTGCCCTCTGGGTGCAGACAGGAGTTGCGCAAATTTTCTGACTTTCCAGGGTCCTTTATTGGGCATTTGAGTTGCCGGTTTCATATGTGTCCCGTGTAGCAAATCATAAGATGAGCCTGGGATATTGGAAAGTGAGGAAATTCAGGCAGCTCCAGTCCACTCCAGAGAGCACTGACCTGAGCCGTGGACTTGTGTTTCTACACTCTATCCATTCATCCATAGTTGCATTGTTAAAAGGTTTATTCCAGCTTTAAAGTGAATCTGTCACCAGGATTTTGCTAACCCATCTGAGAGACCCTGACTCCAGCAATGCATCACTTACTGGGCTGCTTGCTGCAGTTTTGATAAAAATCCCCATTTTCTATGCTGATTTATCAGTTCTTTAAATGCTGAGCTCTGAACAACCCTACACATATCACCGATTGGGAATTTTAGGTGTACAACACCGCCCACACCACTGATTGGCAGTTTTTTTTGTATAACCCCGCCCACACAACCGTTTGGCAGCTTTTTGTGTATAACCCTGACCACACGCATGATTGGCAGCTTTCTGTGTATAACCTCGCCCACACCACTGATTGGCAGGTTTCTAAACACTGTGCTTAGGCAGAAAACTGCCAATCAGTGGTAGGGGTGGGGTTAAATAGAACTCATGAATATGGAGGATTCCATGGCAGCCGGTTTACTAGTACTCTACGGATAATCTTCTGCTGATAAAACTGTGATTTTATCAAAATTACAGATAGTAACCCAGTAAGTAACACATCACAGGAATCAGGGTTTCTGTCTCTACATTATGCTGCTCTCAGATTTAGTGGCGAAACCTGGTGGCAGAGGGGCCCACCCGGAGCACCGCTGCCCTTACCTCTACTGGTGCACACAGCTGGAGATACAGGTAAGAGCTGCAATAATGCAGGTGTGGCGCCTTGTGCCTGGATCGCCACAAATCACAACTACATGTTTATTTCAATCTGTATAACATGTATTGTCAGCTTTAAAGGGAACCTGTCACCAGAATTTTCGCTATTAAACTAAAAGAATCCCCTTCTGCAGCTCCGGGGCTGCATTCTAGAGAGGCTCATCTTGCTACTGGGCCCCCCTTTCAGACCTAAATATCAACTTTATAAAATATTACCTTTTGCTATGGTAATGAGGTTTGCTGGCCCTGTGGGTGGGCTGTATTTCGTCAGTTATTCCCCCTCCTGCCGCTGTTCGTGGTCCCCCAGCGTTCATTTACATAGATGAGGCCGCCGCCCTCATGTTATGCAGTGCTCCTGAAGTCTTGCGCATGCGCAGTGGCACTATTGCGGGACTGAGCACTGTTTTCAAATCACAAGCGCCGTTGATGTTATTGCGCAGGCGCGAGATTATGGGCGGCTACTTGGATGACGCTGGTGATGACAATCACCAGCAAACCGGCAAAAATATACTGTATGTTGTCCTGGTATAGTGTGTATTATTGGTAAATGCCCACTAGGTGGCCACAGTGTGTAAGCTGCTTCCCTGGTACTCCTGGGCTAGAGGGAGTTAGTGAAGGGGAAGGACTTAGTTTGAAAAAGAGCGGTTAAGAAGTCAGTTAGGCTGGGGAGAGTCCTCGAGGAAGAGGAACAGACTGGGCCAATGAGAGGCGTGGCGGAGGAAAAACCCCAATAACTTTAATTTGGCGTGACATTATGGGTCGCATCCGGGTGCTGGACACATAGTGGGGCCCGGATGGTGGATACCGAATGAACATCCTCAGTCAGCGGAAAGTCAGTGGGCTCTTGAGAGAAGAGTGGGATCTGACTGACCGGAAAGACTGCTGAATTTGCTGTGAGCAATGAGGCTGAAGGGGACGAAGAAGAGCTTAGGGATCTCAACAGGACCCCAAGTACCAGGGAAGCAGTCGGCCAACAAAATGTACAAATTAAGAGTGCTTTGGGTCATTGTCCTGTTGTAGGATGAAATTGGCTCCAATCAAGCGCTGTCCACAGGGTATGGCATGGCGTTGTAAAATGGAGTGATAGCCTTCCTTATTCAAAATACCTTTTACCTTGTACAAATCTCCCACAACCAGCAACCCCAGACCATCGCATTACCTCCACCATGCTTGACAGATGGCATCAGGCACTCTTCCAGCATCTTTTCAGTAGTTCTGCGTCTCACAAATGTTCTTCTGTGTGATCCAAACACCTCAAACTTCGATTCGTCTGTCCATAACACTTTTTTCCATTCTTCCTCTGTCCAATGTCTGTGTTCTTTTGCCCATATTAATCTTTTCCTTTTATTAGCCAGTCTCAGATATGGCTTTTTCTTTGCCCCTCTGCCCTGAAGGCCGGCATCCCGGAGCCGCCTCTTCACTGTAGACGGTGACACTGGTGTTTTGCAGGCACTATTTAATGAAGCTGTCAGTTGAGGACCTCTGAGGCGTGGATTTCTCACACTAGAGACTGTAATGTACTTGTCGTAGGAAATCTTCAGTTTCTTGGCAATTTCTCGCAGGGAATATCCTTCATTTCTAAGAACAAGAATAGACTGTCGAGTTTCACATGAAAGTTCTCTTTTTCTGGCCATTTTGAGAGTTTAAAGGGAACCTGTCATCAGAAATTTCGCCCAAAAGCTAAAAGATTCCCCCTCTGCAGCTCCTGGGCTGCATTCTAGGAAGGTCCCTGTTATTATTGTGCCCCATGTGAGACCAAAATAAAGCCTTTATAAAGTGCTACCTTTTTGTATGCAGCTTCTGTAAATCCGTCACGGGGGCGGGCTCTCTGCCGTCCGTTATTCTGCCCCCTGGTCCTGTATGCCGCCCCCATCGCTCCTTTCCATATCTGATGCACCGCCCACTGCTCCAGCCATCCCCGCGCATGCCCAGTGCCAGTCTCACAGGACTGAGCAGTGTGACCGCTGGTGACGTGTGCGCAGGCAAGTGATTATGGACGGGACTGTGACTGTTATCAGCAAGTACCCGGCCATAATCTCTTGAGCGCGCAAACCTCTCCAGCGGTCACACTGAGCTCAGTGTAGATGCTAGACTGTATGGGCTGCTTCCAGGGATGACGTCCCTTTGTCATGTGATAGGGGCGTGTTCGAAATACTATCACATGACAAAGGGACGTCATCCCTGGAAGCAGCCCATACAGTCTAGCATCTACACTGAGCTCAGTGTGAATGCTGGAGAGGTTTGCGCGCTCAAGAGATTATGGCCGGGTACTTGCTGATAACAGTCACAGTCCCGTCCATAATAACTTGCCTGCGCACACGTCACCAGCGGTCAAACTGCTCAGTCCTGTGAGACTGGCACTGGGCATGCGCGGGGATGGCTGGAGCAGTGGGCGGTGCATCAGATATGGAAAGGAGCGATGGGGGCGGCATACAGGACCAGGAGGCAGAATAACGGACGGCAGAAAGCCCGCCCCCGTGACGGATTTACAGAAGCTGCATACAAAAAGGTAGAACTTTATAAAGGCTTTATTTTGGTCTCACAGGGGGCACAATAATAACAGGGACCTTCCTAGAATGCAGTCCAGGAGCTGCAGAGGGGGAATCTTTTAGCTTTTGGGCGAAATTTCTGATGACAGGTTCCCTTTAATGGAACCAAGAAATGTAATACTCCAGATTCTCAACTAGCTCAAAGGTAGGTCAGATATATAGCTTCTCTAATCAGCAAAACTGTTTTCAGCTGTGCTAACATACTTGTACAAGGGTTTTCAAGATATTTCTAAACATCCATTAGCCTTCTAAACACAATGTACCATTAGAACACTGGAGTGGTGGTTGTTGAAAATGGGCCTCTATACACCTATGTAGAAAAACAGATGTTTGCAGCTAGTGTAGTCATTTACCACATTAACAATGTATAGAGTGGATTTCTGTTTAATTTAATGTTAGGTTCATTGAAAAAAGTGTGCTTTCCTTTCAAAAATAAGGACATATTTAAGTGAATCCAAAATTTTGAACTATATATATATATATATATATATATATATATATACAGTTAGGTCCAGAAATGTTTGGCCAGTGACACAATTTTGGCGAGTTGGGCTCTGCATGCCACCACATTGGATTTGAAATGAAATCTCTACAACAGAATTCAAGTGGAGATTGTAACGTTTAATTTGAAGGTTTAAACAAAAATATCTGATAGAAATTGTAGGAATTGTACACATTTCTTTACAAACACTCCACATTTTAGGAGGTCAAAAGTAATTGGACAAATAAACCAAACCCAAACAAAATATTTTTATTTTCAATATTTTGTTGCGAATCCTTTGGAGGCAATCACTGCCTTAAGTCTGGAACCCATGGACATCACCAAACGCTGGGTTTCCTCCTTCTTAATGCTTTGCCAGGCCTTTACAGCCGCAGCCTTCAGGTCTTGCTTGTTTGTGGGTCTTTCCGTCTTAAGTCTGGATTTGAGCAAGTGAAATGCATGCTCAATTGGGTTAAGATCTGGTGATTGACTTGGCCATTGCAGAATGTTCCACTTTTTTGCACTCATGAACTCCTGGGTAGCTTTGGCTGTATGCTTGGGGTCATTGTCCATCTGTACTATGAAGCGCCGTCCGATCAACTTTGCGGCATTTGGCTGAATCTGGGCTGAAAGTATATCCCGGTACACTTCAGAATTCATCCGGCTACTCTTGTCTGCTGTTATGTCATCAATAAACACAAGTGACCCAGTGCCATTGAAAGCCATGCATGCCCATGCCATCACGTTGCCTCCACCATGTTTTACAGAGGATGTGGTGTGCCTTGGATCATGTGCCGTTCCCTTTCTTCTCCAAACTTTTTTCTTCCCATCATTCTGGTACAGGTTGATCTTGGTCTCATCTGTCCATAGAATACTTTTCCAGAACTGAGCTGGCTTCATGAGGTGTTTTTCAGCAAATGTAACTCTGGCCTGCCTATTTTTGGAATTGATGAATGGTTTGCATCTAGATGTGAACCCTTTGTATTTACTTTCATGGAGTCTTCTCTTTACTGTTGACTTAGACACAGATACACCTACTTCACTGAGAGTGTTCTGGACTTCAGTTGATGTTGTGAACGGGTTCTTCTTCACCAAAGAAAGTATGCGGCGATCATCCACCACTGTTGTCATCCGTGGACGCCCAGGCCTTTTTGAGTTCCCAAGCTCACCAGTCAATTCCTTTTTTCTCAGAATGTACCCGACTGTTGATTTTGCTACTCCAAGCATGTCTGCTATCTCTCTGATGGATTTTTTCTTTTTTTTCAGCCTCAGGATGTTCTGCTTCACCTCAATTGAGAGTTCCTTAGACCGCATGTTGTCTGGTCACAGCAACAGCTTCCAAATGCAAAACCACACACCTGTAATCAACCCCAGACCTTTTAACTACTTCATTGATTACAGGTTAACGAGGGAGATGCCTTCAGAGTTAATTGCAGCCCTTAGAGTCCCTTGTCCAATTACTTTTGGTCCCTTGAAAAAGAGGAGGCTATGCATTACAGAGCTATGATTCCTAAACCCTTTCTCCGATTTGGATGTGAAAACTCTCATATTGCAGCTGGGAGTGTGCACTTTCAGCCCATATTATATATAATTGTATTTCTGAACATGTTTTGTAAACAGCTAAAATAACAAAACTTGTGTCACTGCCCAAATATTTCTGGACCTAACTGTATATATATATATATATATATATATATATATACAGGCTGAAGAAAAGTGCCTATAGTTTAATGGACATAAATGTCCCAATTTATTTTTGAGATGGTGAAACAGTCCCCATCGTTCATGGCCAGAAATATATATTAAGGATGCGGATGGCCGCCCCTGTACCACCTCACCAGCATGGATTAGATGCCCCTGTACCACCTCACCAGCATGGATTAGATGCCTCTGTAACCCCTCACCAGCATGGATTAGATGCCCCTGTACCCCCTCACCAGCATGGATTAGATGCCCCTGTACCCCCTCACCAGCATGGATTAGATGCCTCTGTAACCCCTCACCAGCATGGATTAGATGCCCCTGTACCCCCTCACCAGCATGGATTAGATGCCTCTGTAACCCCTCACCAGCATGGATTAGACGCCCCTGTACCCCCTCACCAGCATGGATTAGATGCCCCTGTACCCCCTCACCAGCATGGATTAGATGCCTCTGTACCCCCTCACCAGCATGGATTAGATGCCCCTGTACCCCCTCACCAGCATGGACTAGATGCCTCTGTACCCCCTCACCAGCATGGATTAGATGCCCCTGTACCCCCTCACCAGCATGGACTAGATGCCTCTGTACCCCCTCACCAGCATGGATTAGATGTATACACCGTATTTGTGTCATATAAATGTGATCATTGTATATATTGTATGTAACTTTACCACCTGCTGCTGTCCGTAATAACGTGATGATACTTTATAACGACTAACATGTCGTTATTCAGCCACAAGAGGGCGCTGCTTCTCAGCATAGATGAAAGACTGCAATAGATGGGGGCGGAGCTACAAGCTGATATAAAATGTACATCATAGGAAGTACAGCGGCGGTCATCTTGGGGACAGTTGACAGTTGGCAGTTGTGGAGACACGGGGCTCAGTGTGTGCTCTCGTCCGCTGGCCCAGCCGCCTTTAGAAAGACAGCGTGGCCCAGGGCTCATCCCAACTGAACGCCGACCTCCTTAACCGTGGGCGGAACACTACACAAACAACATAGGATGAGGGAATCACAATATTAACACTTTATTGGATCCCCAAAATATTAACGGCACATAACACATAATCAGCAAAACACACAAGTGTAACAGGCAACAGAGTCTCACCCTTCCGCTGGCTCAGCAGGGATTAGAATGTCCGTGCTTCAGAGCTTCCAGGGCTACTTACTCCAATCCAGCAGCACCCCGCTTTCGGCGGGCACCCACCGAGAATGGAATAATACCAGATTTGGGAAGCTGGCTGAGGTCTGCAACGTCTGTAGTCAGGTGACTGGATTGTCCCAACCTGGGTTTATTCCTTAAGTAGTCTCTGGTATGATGATATAATCCTGGCAGCCGGAATCGAAATCCCTAGACTGTGGTATGGTCTCCAATCGGAATCGGTGTCCCTAGATTGAAGCCATGTAGCCAAGTGATCCTCTAGTCGGAGCCAAAGTCCTTAGACTGAATCCACAAGGCATCCTGGTTCTGATCCCCTAGCCAGCTCCTAAGAGCTTAGACTGGATCATGCAACATCCATCAACACTGGTGACTTAAAGAAGTCCCTTTTTATAGCCATAGCCTTCCCTTCGGATATACTGTGCCCTTATCGGATTGGTTGTCCAAGGTTGCTTCTCTTATTGGATGAATTTCAAGCTATATTCAAATATCCAGAGACAAGGGTGAGACAGGTACATTACATCACATCTAGCAATTCACTTAGTAACACAATGGGAAGTTCGCATAATTGAGTTATCTGGGTGTCTGGCCTTCAGTGGCCAAAACAATTACATGAGTCAACAAAAACGTCAATACTAAACTCCCAAGAGTCTTGTAGAACAATGAGGGATTATCCCCCATCTATAAACAAACTGTCTTCATGTCTGGCTGAATGTTAAGAAACTTTATCCCATGAGAGTCCATGTCATCACAGCAGTGACCGAAGACAGAGGATGCGCAGGATCTGTGTATAGACATTTATTTCCAGAGCTGTGACAGAGCGGAGCTGACCCTGTGTATATCTAAATCCTTACCAGATGGGAGAAAATTGCTGATAGCAGCAGCATCACTCATCTGTTGGAGAGGCCTCTCACCTGACTGTAAACTTCAGACATATTGTCCAGAGCAGACCCAGGTCGATAAGATAACTAAGGCCCAGTGCGCCATCACAGTGGGTAGCCGTGCATGCACCTCACAACAGTTTGGCGCTAGAATATTTGAGACTGAGTCAGTTACTGCAAGATCACCATTTGGGATCACTGTTTCCACGACTACGTCATCTAACTCTTCACCATTGCTGTTTCTGTGTGGACCACAATGATCTTACTTACACCTAGGTGTTGCTAAGGCCGATCACGGACTTTAGACCATATTTGAGCTCATCCAGGAGGAGCTTGTGAACATGTAAGCATGTGTTATTTGTTTTAAGTTTTTATTCTCCATTTCCAGCTAAGCATGTTCCAAATTATTATGCAAATTATATTTTTCTCTGATTTTCCTAAATGGTCTGTGCAAATGACAGTCAGTCTAATAAAAGTCATCACCCGTTAGAGTATACATCGAATTTTTTTGAAGAAATCTCCCAATGATAACAGTATAATCTTCAAAATTTAAAAAAATTCAAAATGCACCGTTCCAAATTATTAGGAGAGTTTCTAAACATTTTATATGTATAAAAGAACTGAAAATGCTGATTTGTGGAGTTTGCAGCATTAGGAGGTCACATTCACTGAAATAAAAAGCTATTTAAATCCAAAACATCCTAACAGGCCAAGTTACATGTAACATAGAAACCCTTCTTTGATATCACCTTCACAATTCTTGCATCCATTGAACTTGTGAGTTTTTGGAGACTTTCTGCTCCAATTACTTTGCATGATGTCAGAATAGGCTCCCAGAGCTGCTGTTTTGATGTGAACTGCCTCCCACCCTCATAGATGTTTTGCTTGATGATACTCCAAAGGTTCTCTATAGGGTTGAGGTCAGGGGAAGTTGGTGGCCACACCATGAGTTTATCTCCTTTCATGCCCATAGCAGCCAATGACACAGAGGTATTCTTTGCAGCATGAAAGGGTGCATTGTCATGCATGAAAATGATTTTTCTCCTGAAGGCACATTTCTGCTTTTTGTACCATGGAAGAAAGTTCTCAGTCAGAAACTCTATATACTTTGCAGAGGTCATTTTCACACCTTCAGGAAACTTAAAAGGGCCTACCAGATGTCTCCCCATGATTCCGGCCAAAAACATGACTCTTCCACCTCCTTGCTGACGTTGCAGCCTTGTTGGGACATGCTGGTCATCCACCAACCATCCACTACTCCTTCCATCTGGACCATCCAGGGTTGCTCGACACTCATCCGTAAACAAGACTGTTTGAAAATTAGTCTTCATGTATGTCTGGGCCCACCGCAACCGTTTCTGCTTGTGAGCACTGGTTAGCAGTGGCCGAATAGTAGGTTTATGCACTACAGCAAGCCTTTGAAGGATCCTACACCTTGAGGTTCGAGGGACTCCAGAGGCACCAGCAGCTTCAAATATCTGTTTGCTGGTTTGTAATGGTTTTTTAGCAGCTGCTCTCTTAATCCGATGGACTCGCCTGGCAGAAACCTTCCTCATTCTGCCTTTATTAGCACAAACACGTCTGTGCTCGGAATCAGCCACAAATCTCTTCAAAGTACAATGATCACGCTTAAGTTTTCGTGAAATATCTAATGTATTCATCCCTCGTCCAAGGCATTGAACTATTTGATGCTTTTTGGCAGCTTGGAGATCGTTTTTCTTTCCCATGTTACTTGAAAACTGTGGCCTGCTTAATATTGTGAAACATCCAGATTTCCTTTTATTGGGCTCACCAGCCAAACTAATTATCACAGGTATCTGAGATTGATTTCAGTGATCGAAAGACCCCGAAACACAAAACCATCAATGAGTTTCATTATTAATCGCTCGGACACTTACATCCAATCTGCATAATAATTTGGAACATGGTGTATATAGTAAGTTGTTCGGTCATTCCAGAAAAGGAGTAAAGACTCTCCATCAAAGTTCACTATAGTTTTATTGGGGCTTGGGAATATTTAGTTGAGATTTAGAGTGAATTTATTGTTAGTTTGTAAGCTATTTTGCTGTACCGCAGGTGCCCGTGTATTACACACCTATTCAATTCTTTTAGATTAAAGGTTATTAATAGGTAGTTGGCAGTTGGATTATCCAGGGACGCCTGTAGGTAACTCATAGTGTATATATTGTAGTTGACACATATTGTAAGGCGCCACGCTGTATAGCACAAGGGTCTCGGCCTCTTCGCTGATTGTCTGTGGATTTTCCCTGAGAGTTTTCCCCTGTTTTGATTGCGCTTATATCCAAATTGTAGTAAAGTACTTTTGCTGGTTAATCTAGTTTTGGAGCCGTTTAATTCCCTTCATGACTTTGCTGTATCCTAAAGAGCCCACCCAGGTAATATATATATATACATTAGATATATATATATATATATACAGTTAGGTCCAGAAATCTTTGGACAGTGACACAATTTTCGCGAGTTGGGCTCTGCATGCCACCACATTGGATTTGAAATGAAACCTCTACAACAGAATTCAAGTGCAGATTGTAACGTTTAATTGGAAGGTTTGAACAAAAATATCTGATAGAAATTGTAGGAATTGTCACATTTCTTTACAAACACTCCACATTTTAGGAGGTCAAAAGTAATTGGACAAATAAACCAAACCCAAACAAAATATTTTTATTTTCAATATTTTGTTGTGAATCCTTTGGAGGCAATCACTGCCTTAAGTCTGGAACCCATGGACATCACCAAACGCTGGGTTTCCTCCTTCTTAATGCTTTGCTAGGCCTTTACAGCCGCAGCCTTCAGGTCTCGCTTGTTTGTGGGTCTTTCCGTCTTAAGTCTGGATTTGAGCAAGTGAAATGCATGCTCAATTGGGTTAAGATCTAGTGATTGACTTGGCCATTGCAGAATGTTCCACTTTTTTGCACTCATGAACTCCTGGGTAGCTTTGGCTGTATGCTTGGGGTCATTGTCCATCTGTACTATGAAGCGCCGTCCGATCAACTTTGCGGCATTTGGCTGATTCTGGGCTGAAAGTATATCCCGGTACACTTCAGAATTCATCCGGCTACTCTTGTCTGCTGTTATGTCATCAATAAACACAAGTGACCCAGTGCCATTGAAAGCCATGCATGCCCATGCCATCACGTTGCCTCCACCATGTTTTACAGAGGATGTGGTGTGCCTTGGATCATGTGCCGTACCCTTTCTTCTCCAAACTTTTTTCTTCCCATCATTCTGGTACAGGTTGAGCTTTGTCTCATCTGTCCATAGAATACTTTTCCAGAACTGAGCTGGCTTCATGAGGTGTTTTTCAGCAAATTTAACTCTGGCCTGTCTATTTTTGGAATTGATGAATGGTTTGCATCTAGATGTGAACCCTTTGTATTTACTTTCATGGAGTCTTCTCTTTACTGTTGACTTAGAGACAGATACACCTACTTCACTGAGAGTGTTCTGGACTTCAGTTGATGTTGTGAACGGGTTCTTCTTCACCAAAGAAAGTATGCGGCGATCATCCACCACTGTTGTCATCCGTGGACGCCCAGGCCTTTTTGAGTTCCCAAGCTCACCAGTCAATTCCTTTTTTCTCAGAATGTACCCGACTGCTGATTTTGCTACTCCAAGCATGTCTGCTATCTCTCTGATGGATTTTTTCTTTTTTTTCAGCCTCAGGATGTTCTGCTTCACCTCAATTGAGAGTTCCTTAGACTGCATGTTGTCTGGTCACAGCAACAGCTTCCAAATGCAAAACCACACACCTGTAATCAACCCCAGACCTTTTAACTACTTCATTGATTACAGGTTAATGAGGGAGATGCCTTCAGAGTTAATTGCAGCCCTTAGAGTCCCTTGTCCAATTACTTTTGGTCCCTTGAAAAAGAGGAGGCTATGCATTACAGAGCTATGATTCCTAAACCCTTTCTCCGATTTGGATGTGAAAACTCTCATATTGCAGCTGGGAGTGTGCACTTTCAGCCCATATTATATATATAATTGTATTTCTGAACATGTTTTTGTAAACAGCTAAAATAACAAAACTTGTGTCACTGTCCAAATATTTCTGGACCTAACTGTATTTCAACACCACAGATATTTCACACAGATTTAACATCCTATGACCTCAAACATACTGAGAATGTCCTTTGTTGCCTATATTAACCAATCAGAGCTCAGATTAATTAACTGTAGCAAAATAGAAGCTAAGCTGTGATTGGTTGCTATTGGCAGCCTGATAAATCTCCAGGCAACAGAAAGCCCTCCCCCTGACAGTATATATTAGCTCACACATACACATATAAACAGGTCATGTGACTGACAGCGGCCGTATTTCCTATGTGGTACATTTGTTGTTCTTGTAGTTTGGCTGCTTATTAATCAGATTTTTATTTTTCAAGGATAATACCAGACCTGTGTATGTTTAGGGCGATTATGTGGTGAGGTTGGTGTATGTGTGGTGAGATGGGTGCTGAGGGTGGTATATGTGTTCAAACATGTGGTAGTGTGTGGCGCATTTTGTGTGTGTGTTCATATCCCCGAGTGTGGTGAGTATCCCATGTCGGGGCCCCACCTTAGCAACTGTACGGTATATACTCTTTGGCGCCATCGCTCTCATTCTTGAAGTCCCCCTTGTTCACATCTGGCAGCTGTCAATTTGCCCCCAACACTTTTCGTTTCACTTTTTCCCCATTATGTAGATAGTGGCCAAATTGATTGGTAAATTGGAACGCGCGGGGTTAAAATTTCGCCTCACAACATAGCACCCGGCGCTGCCCGGGATAGTAACTGTCTCTCTGTTTCTCTCCCATTCTCTGTCTGTCTCCCCCTCTGTATATATCTCTATGTCTCTCTCTCTATCTCTTTGTCTGTCTGTCTCTTTCCCTGTCTGCCTCTTTCTCCGTCTGTCTCAATCTCATTCCCTGTCTGTCTATCTCTTTCCCTGTCTATCTATCTCTTTCCCTGTCTGTCTCTTTCCCTGTCTGTCACTTTCCCTGTCTGTCACTTTCCCTCTCTTTCCCTGTCTGTCTCTTTCCCTGTCAGTCTGTCTCTTGGTCTGTGTCTGTCTCTTTGTGTCTGTCTCTTACCCTGTCTATGCCTGTTTCTTACCCTGTCTGTGTCTGCCTCTTTCCCTGTCTGTCTCTTTCCCTGGCTGCATTGTGACACGCCAACATTCCATATAAGGGCATGGCTGCGCATTCTTCTGAAGTGCTGGCTGCACTGTGGTTCCCAGGTCCATTCGCTTTAATGGAGGCAGGTTTTTTGGCGAATAACTGTAAAGAGCGGGGTTTAAATTTCCCCTCGAAACATAGCCTATGACGCTCTCAGGGTCCAGAAGTGTGAGTGTGCATAATTTTGTGGCTGTAGCTGCGACGGTGCGGATGCCAATCCCGGACATACACACACACACATACACACACACACATACACACACACATTCAGCTTTATATATTAGACTCTTTGTCTGTCTGTCTCTTTCCCTGTCTGCCTCTTTCTCCGTCTGTCTCATTCTCTTTCCCTGTCTGTCTATCTCTTTCCCTGTCTGTCTATCTATCTCTTTCACTGTCTGTCTCTTTCTCTGTCTGTCACTTTCCCTGTCTGTCACTTTCCCTCTCTTTCCCTGTCTGCCTCTTTCTCCGTCTGTCTCAATCTCATTCCCTGTCTGTCTATCTCTTTCCCTGTCTATCTATCTCTTTCCCTGTCTGTCTCTTTCCCTGTCTGTCACTTTCCCTGTCTGTCACTTTCCCTCTCTTTCCCTGTCTGTCTCTTTCCCTGTCAGTCTGTCTCTTGGTCTGTGTCTGTCTCTTTGTGTCTGTCTCTTACCCTGTCTATGCCTGTTTCTTACCCTGTCTGTTTCTGCCTCTTTCCCTGTCTGTCTCTTTCCCTGGCTGCATTGTGACACACCAACATTCCATATAAGGACGTGGCTGCGCATTCTTCTAAAGTTCTGGCTGCACTGTGGTTCCCAGGTCCATTCGCTTTAATGGAGGCAGGTTTTATGGTGAATAACTGTAAAGAGCGGGGTTAACATTTCCCCTCGAAACATAGCCTATGACGCTCTCGGGGTCCAGAAGTGTGAGTGTGCAAACTTTTGTGGCTGTAGCTGCGACGGTGCGGATGCCAATCCCGGACATACACACACACATATACACACACATACACACACACATTCAGCTTTATATATTAGATATATATATATATATATATATATATATATATCTAATATATAAAGCTGAATGTGTGTATGTATGTATGTATGCGTGTATATGTCCGGGATTGGCCGGATTCTTTTTCTGATATATAAGGGATTGGCATCCACACCGTCGCAGCTACAGCCACAAAATTTTGCACACTCACACTTCTGGACCCCGAGAGCGTCATAGGCTATGTTTCGAGGGGAAATTTTAACCCCGCTCTTTACAGTTATTCGCCAAAAAACCTGCCTCCATTAAAGCGAATGGACCTGGGAACCACAGTGCAGCCAGAACTTCAGAAGAATGCGCAGCCACACCCTTATATGGAATGTTGGTGTGTCACAATGCAGCCAGGGAAAAAGACAGACACAGACAGGGAAAGAGGCAGACACAGACAGGGTAAGAAACAGGCATAGACAGGGTAAGAGACAGACACAAAGAGACAGACAAAGAGACAGACTGCTGAATGTGTGTGTGTGTGTATGTGTGTGTGTATGTCCGGGATTAGCATCCGCACCGTCGCAGCTACAGCCACAAAATGTTGCACACTCTCACTTCTGGACTCCGAGAGCGTCATAGGCTATGTTTCGAGGGGAAATTTTAACCCCGCGCTTTACAGTTATTCGCCAAAAAACCTGCCTCCATTAAAGCGAATGGACCTGGGAACCACAGTGCAGCCAGAACTTCAGAAAAATGCGCAGCCACGCCCTTATATGGAATGTTGGCATGTCACAATGCAGCCAGGGAAAGAGATAGACAGGGAAAGAGGCAGACACAGACAGGGTAAGAAACAGGCATAGACAGGGTAAGAGACAGACACAAAGAGACAGACACAGACAAAGAGACAGACTGACAGGGAAAGAGACAGACAGGGAAAGAGATAGACAGACAGGGAAAGAGATAGACAGACAGGGAAAGAGATTGAGACAGACGGAGAAAGAGGCAGACAGGGAAAGAGACAGACAGACAAAGAGTCTAATATATAAAGATGAATGTGTGTGTGTATGTGTGTGTGTGTATGTGTGTGTGTATGTCCGGGATTGGCATCCGCACCGTCGCAGCTACAGCCACAAAATTTTGCACACTCACACTTCTGGACCCCGAGAGCGTCATAGGCTGTTTCGTGGGGAAATTTTAACCCCGCTCTTTACAGTTATTCACCAAAAAACCTGCCTCCATTAAAGCGAATGGACCTGGGAACCACAGTGCAGCCAGAACTTCAGAAAAATGCGCAGCCACGCCCTTATATGGAATGTTGGCGTGTTACAATGCAGCCAGGTGCTGTGATAGGAGAGAAAAAGCCGCAATAAGGTCTTATCCGGTTTACAGGGTGAAAAAAGAAAAAGGCAATGCACTCACCTGGCAGGGTTGTGCCAGTCACAACCCCTTTGCAGACGTGGATGAGCGCTTAGGTGGTTCAGCAGCGGCCCCGTTACAGAGCAAATTTTCAGCATAAAAAAACTGGGGAAAACGGGTTGTATGCCGCGCTAAGAGACCACAAGCATAAATATAATAATTTGTTCTTTTATTTAGGTCATTCCAACGCGTTTCGGAGACTCATCTGCCTCCTTCCTCAGGGAAAAGAATCATACAGACAATGAGGATTTGCCCTTATAAAGTAGCATACAGAAGAGAAAAAAAAAGTGTGTGCAACCAATCGTGACATCATCACTCCATGTGTTCCTGGGTGATGACTCATTGCCACATGGAATAGGACTATATCATGGTATATACATCACAGATTTCAACATACTTCACATTACAAACAACAAACAAACAAAATAAAATAAAACATTTTTTGTTTAACTGTGTATTTGTCTGTATTTCTTTTTAAAGTAAAAAGAAATATATATGTATATATATATATATATATATATATATATATATATATGAATATAAATATATATGTAAAAAAATGAAAAAAAAAAGAGTAGTTCCCGTATCCAAGACAGACTTGAACCATTGGATTTGTGTCTGTATTTTCATATGTTGTTTAAACTACCAATGCTCTACTCAGACAGCTTGGTATTGAAGAAACAACCACAGGAAGCAACCAAAATTTTTTTATTGAAAAAGATAAACAAAGAAAAAAAGAAAAAAGGAAAATGTGCGTTTATAAAAAGCATATATTGATGTGAAGTGATTCAAATATATGATATACTAATCAATATATGTAGAGAGAAAGAAAAATTGGTAGTGAATTGCATTACATTCCGGCAAACATATATTTACTATGAAGTGATTCAGATTAATAATGTGATATTTGATATATATAAAGAAAGAAAGGGATATATAGTAGTGTATTGTGGACATACAAAGGAGAAAGAATATAAAGGAAAGAAAATATATATATAAATGCCGGAGAGAAATTATATATGGGGACGTCAAAGAAGTGATTTTGTGAAGAGAAGTGACATGACAGTAGCAAAAGGAAAACGTCCGTGTGTGTCAGCTAGAACATTAATTCAGAATGAAAAGAACAACGAACAGTGACAATAGAACGAGAAAGTGCAGTGCGCATGCGTGAGGAAACAGATTCTCTATCTGGAAAGGTGATGTGAGTTCAGACCGTGGGAAAATGGAGAACTACTTTTTGCTCTCTGGGAAATTCGGAAAATTTTAAAATAAAAAACCGTTTAACATGTCAGTCCGACCACGTCATATATTTGGTGGACTGTTCATGTGGTAAACAATATGTGGGTAGGACATGTCAGGCACTTCACAATATATATAAGAATAAGGCTGCACATCAAACTTAGATAATGGTATAATGCCTCAAGCATATGGAAAAATATTGGAATATACAATGAAAAATGCTACTTGCTAATTTGAACATGTGAATAATGAATTGCATACCTGCTATGAATATTAGGAAAAAGGAGATATTTAGCAATCGCATTGATCAATGTAACTGAGCCCCAAGTCTCTGTCACTGAGGTTACCCGCTGTCACTGGATCCAGCGGTGGATGCAGCGGTGGCCGCGGGTAACCTCAGTGACAGCTCAGCTGATCGCACGGCTGTCTTCATTAGCTGCGTGGAGGTGACCGGAGCGGCTGTGTCTGCTGCAGCTCCGGTCACCTCCATGCAGCAGCGCTGGAAGCGACGCTGGAGCATCCTGGATTACGCCGGACATGGAGGGCTTTTTGGGGCTGATTAAAGTGGTGAACCAGGGAATGTGTGTGTGTTTTTTATTTCCAATAAAGGATTTTTTCAGGCGTGTGTTTATTTACTGTAATTTACAGATTAATCATGGAAGGTGTCTCATAGACGCCTGACATGATTAATCTAGGACTTATTGGCAGCTATGGGCTGCCAATAACTCCTTATTACCCCGATTTGCCAACGCACCAGGGCAAATCGGGAAGAGCCGGGTACTGTCCCAGAACTGTCGCATATAATGTATGCGGCAATTCTGGGCGGCTGTTGGCTGATATTGTTAGGCTGGGGGGCTCCCCATAACGTGGAGCTCCCCATCCTGAGAATACCAGCCTTCAGCCGTTTGGCTTTATCTGGCTGGTTTTAAAATTGGGGGGGACCGCACGCCGTTTTTTTTAATTATTTAATTATTTATTTCACTACACAGTATAGACACGCCCACCGGCTGCTGTGATTGGGTGCAGTGTGACACCTGTCACTCAGCGTGGGGGGCGTGTCTCACTGTAACCAATCATAGGCGCCGGTGGGCGGGGTAAGCAGGGAATACGAGATTGTTTAATGGGCGGCCAGCTTTTTCAAAACAGTAAAAGCCGCCGGAGCAGTGTGAATGCCGTACAGCGCCGGGGATCGGGGATCGGTGAGTATATGAGAGAGGGGGTAAGAGGGATAGACTGACATGGACAGAGAGAGAGGGACAGAGATAGTGACGGACTGACAGAGATTAGTGCATGACAGACATTGTGAGGCGCTTCAGAACGCAGCTTTTCAGCTGTGCTCTGAAGCAGACCTTTTTTAAGCTGCGGTGCAGAGCGCACACCTGCGCACATAGCATCAGACACCAAAATCGTATGAGGGATGTCACACGTTACAATTGACTAGTTTCGTACTACCAAACGTCCAATGTATGAGGAATAAACGACGTGTATGCGATCACCGTATTTTCGTTCAATATCGATCGCATGTAGGTTTCACACCCAGATACCTCACAAACGATGCCGGATGTGCGTCACTTACAACTTGACCCCGACGACGGATTGAAAGATCTATTGAAGTGTGTAAAGCAGGCTTAAAAGTTTAGATTTTAAAATCACACCCATAGAACAGATTCCCATAAGTGCGAATGACAGAGCAGAAGTCCTGAGTAGGAAAGAAACGTTTTGGATATATAGGCTTAATACACTGAAGCCTTTTGGCTTAAATGAAGTGACTGATTTGTTTTACTAACTGCTACCCTTGTTCCCCCCTGTTTTATTCTTGTGGTCCGCCAAAATTTCACATAAATTTGTTCCTGAGAGCAGAAATTTCTGTATGCCATACTCAGGTTCCCAACTGATACCTAACTCTCTTTTTTATTCTTACTTCTCCTCTTGGTTTTAGTGCTATAATTCCTTTTAAATTCATATACCCTCAAGACCCACCTCTTCCAACAAGCCTACAACCTACAATAGCCTTCAGCCCAGTAGACCACTGCGCAACCAGCTCTGTCCTTACCTATTGTACCATCACCCATTCCCTGTAGACTGTGAGCCCTCGCGGGCAGGGTCCTCTCTCCTCCTATACCAGTCTGTCTTGTACTGTTAATGATTGTTGTACGTATACCCTCTTTCACTTGTAAAGCGCCATGGAATAAATGGCGCTATAATAATAAATAATAATAATAATAATAATATATATTTACATTCCTTTAGTAACAAAAAAAAATTTTTTTTTTTTTTTTAAAAAACAAAAAATGTTTTTAATTAATTCTAAATTTTATTCAAGGTGATAATTTTACCTCCTCAGAGAGTATATATATTGTTTGTTGAATCTTGTTTTTATCGAGTATGTTCTTCATTGTGTTTTATAAGCATTTATATATTTTTTAACATTCTAACGTGGCCACAGTTTTATTTCCATTTTATCCTATATATATTTTTTTCCTATTCATATATATATATATATATTATTTTTTTCCTATCCCTATTAAGAACCTCAGTATTTTTGTATTTTTCATTTTTTTTCTATATATATTTTTTATATATTCCTACACTTTTATATATTTTTATAATTTCAGATTCATTTTTTTTTTATATATATATATATCTGCCCTGTTCCCAGACACTTTCATGCACAAATTGCACTTTATATTATATTTCCATTTTCATTTTTAATACATTCACATATTTTTGTAATTCAATCAGGGCATATTCCCAGATTCTAAATTGTCTGCCAATATTCCTGCATTTCTTTTCTTTCTTGTAACTAATATCGTGTTTTATATCCTTCCTTATGAACTTGCACTTGCGCACTCGATTTCTTTCCCACGGTCTGACCTTTCATTGCCTTCTCTGATGAGGAACTCGCTCCTTATACACATCGCGGTCATGCGCGGTTCACTTTTTTGCCTTCCTCTGGATCAACGTGTTAGGCTACGGGTTGAACTAGATGGACTTAGAGTCTCCCTTCAACCTTAAAAACTATGATACTATGATACTATGATACTATGATACATTTTCCCACGGTCTGAACTCACATCACCTTTCCAGATAGAGAATCTGTTTCCTCACGCATGCGCACTGCACTTTCTCGTTCTATTGTCACTGTTCGTTGTTCTTTTCATTCTGAATTAATGTTCTAGCTGACACACACGGACGTTTTCCCTTTGCTACTGTCATGTCACTTCTCTTCACAAAATCACTTCTTTGACGTCCCCATATATAATTTTTCTCCGGCATTTATATATATATTTTCTTTCCTTTATATTCTTTCTCCTTTGTATGTCCACAATACACTACTATATATCCCTTTCTTTATATATATCAAATATCACATTATTAATCTGAATCACTTCATATTAAATATATGTTTGCCGGAATGTAATGCAATTCACTACCAATTTTTCTTTCTGTCTACATATATTGATTAGTATATCATATATTTGAATCACTTCACATCAATATATGCTTTTTATTAACGCACATTTTCCTTTTTTCTTTATCTTTTTCAATAAAAAAAATTTTGGTTGCTTCCTGTGGTTGTTTCTTCAATACCAAGCTGTCTGAGTAGAGCATTGGTAGTTTATACAACATATGAAACTACAGACACAAATCCAATGGTTCGAGTCTGTCTTGGATACGGGAACTACTCTTTTTTTTAATTTTTTTACATATATATTTATATTCATATATATATATATATATATATTTCTTTTTACTTTAAAAAGAAATACAGACAAATACACAGTTAAACAAAAATGATTTTATTTTATTTTGTTTGTTTGTTGTTTGTAATGTGAAGTATGTTGAAATCTGTGATGTATATACCATGATATAGTCCTATTCCATGTGGCAATGAGTCATCACCCAGGAACACATGGAGTGATGATGTCACGATTGGTTGCATACACTTTTTTTTTCTCTTCTGTATGCTGCTTCATAAGGGCAAATCCTCATTGTCTGTAAGATTCTTTTCCCTGAGGAAGGAGGCAGATGAGTCTCCGAAACGCATTGGAATGACCTAAATAAAAGAACAAATTATTATATTTATGCTTGTGGTCTCTTAGCGTGGCATAAAACCCGTTTTCCCTAGTTTTTTTATGCTGAAAACAATGCAGCCAGGGAAAGACATAGACAGGGAAAGAGGCAGACACAGACAGGGTAAGAAACAGGCATAGACAGGGTAAGAGACAGACACATAGAGACAGACACAGAGACAGACTGACAGGGAAAGAGACAGACAGGGAAAGAGAGGGAAAGTGACAGACAGGGAAAGTGACAGACAGGGAAAGAGACAGACAGGGAAAGAGATAGATAGACAGACAGGGAAAGAGATTGAGACAGACAGAGAAAGAGGCAGACAGGGAAAGAGACAGACAAAGAGATAGAGAGAGAGACAGAGAGATATATACAGAGGGGGAGACAGACAGAGAATGGGAGAGAAACAGAGAGACAGTTACTATCCCGGGCAGCGCCGGGTGCTATGTTGTGAGGCGAAATTTTAACCCCGCGCGTTCCAATTTACCAATCAATTTTGCCATTAACTACATAATGGGGAAAAAGTGAAACGAAAAGTGTTGGGGGCAAATTGACAGCTGCCAGATGTGAACAAGGGGGACTTAAAGAATGAGAGCGATGGCGCCAAAGAGTATATACTGTACAGTTGCTAAGGTGGGGCCCCGACATGGGATACTCACCACACTCGGGGATATGAACACACACACAAAATGCGCCACACACTACCACGTGTTTGAACACATATACCACTCTCAGCACCCATCTCACCACACATACACCAACCTCACCACATAATCGCCCTAAACACACACAAGTCTGGTATTATCCTTCAAAAATAAAAATCCGATTAATAAGCAGCAAAACTACAAGAACAACAAATGTACCACATAGGAAATACGGCCGCTGTCAGTCACATGACCTGTCTATATGTATATGTGTGAGCTAATATATACTGTCATGGGGAGGGCTTTCTGTTGCCTGGAGATTTATCAGGCTGCCAATAGCAACCAATCACAGCTTAGCTTCTATTTTGCTACAGTTAATTAATCTGAGCTCTGATTGGTTAATATAGGCAACAAAGGACATTCTCAGTATGTTTGAGGTCATAGGATGTTAAATCTGTGTGGAATATCTGTGGTGTTGAAATATATGTTGTGAAATGCATCTATTAGCTTAGTTTTTGCCTTTTAATAATTACATTTCTATCTATTTGTTTTGTGGTTTTTGTGTGCAGAATAAATTTTTGTTAATACATTCTATTTTGTTAACAGCAGTTATTAACCCGGGCACAGCCGGATAGTACAGCTAGTGTGTATATATATATATATATATATATATATATATATATACAGGCTGAGGAAAAGTGTCCATATATTAGTGGGCATACTTGTCCCAATGGATTGATTATATCGAGAGATATTTTGCATATTAATAGTTAGCTCCTGACGAAGATGCTTCATACAGTGAAAGGCATGTTGAGGTTTCTTACTGATGCTTCTATGTCTATCCATTATTCTCAAGATTGTTTAATTTCTGACTCACTTGGAAAACTCCAGTTTTGTTTGAAATCTGCAGCATATCAATTTTATCAGCATTTTTGCAGCATTTTCTCACCCATGGAGAGCAATTAATTAAATTACAAAGCTTCTCCTATACCTTGCAAAGTTAAACACGAACAGCACGCGGACTGTACATGAACTGTTCATGGGCTGTACATGGACTGTACATTGATTGTACGCTGATTGTACATGGACTGTACACTGCACGCTGATTGCACGCTGATTGTACATGACTGTACACTGACTGTACACTGATTGTATATGGACTGTACACTGTACACTAATTGTATGCTGATTGTACATGGACTGTGCATTGATTGTACGCTGATTGTATATGGACTGTACACTGACTGTACACTGATTGTACATGGACTGTACACTGCACGCTGATTGCACGCTGATTGTACATGACTGTACACTGACTGTACACTGATTGTATATGGACTGTACACTGTACACTAATTGTATGCTGATTGTACATGGACTGTGCACTGATTGTACGCTGATTGTACATGGACTGTACACTGATTGTATATGGACTGTACACTGTACACTAATTGTATGCTGATTGTACATGGACTGTGCACTGATTGTACGCTGATTGTACATGGACTGTACACTGACTGTACACTGATTGTACATGGACTGTACACTGCACGCTGATTGCACATGACTGTACACTGACTGTACACTGATTGTATATGGACTGTACACTGTACACTAATTGTATGCTGATTGTACATGGACTGTGCACTGATTGTACGCTGATTGTACATGGACTGTACACTGACTGTACACTGATTGTACATGGACTGTACACTGCACGCTGATTGTACATGACTGTACACTGACTGTACACTGATTGTATATGGACTGTACACTGTACACTAATTGTATGCTGATTGTACATGGACTGTGCACTGATTGTACGCTGATTATACATGGACTGTGCACTGTACAGCTGTAATCTGTTCCTTCAGATTTGACCAGCTTTTCAGAGTGGTGAGTTCAGGAGAAGTGGCTCATAAGTTATTAATAAAGCATGTACGTAATTAACTCATACTTTATTTCGCTGAAGGCAATTAGAGGTAACCGATCCGGTCCATGAACATTTTCCGATTTCATACAAATAATAAAGGTTGGCAGCAGCTTCCAAAGCAAAGTGCGGCTCATTACACCTTCATCCACATATTGTAGATGACAGAATGTGAGTCAGCCGGCTATACCTGAGCCTCCCGGGGTCTTCATTCTGTCAGAACCAAAGTAGTGACTACGATATAAACTCTACTTAACTGAAGACCACCATTATTCTGGATTAATGGAAAACTCTGGAAAAAGAAGCAAAGTGGCCTGCCGTTAGCAGGTATTCTCCAAGCATTATAACACACACGACATCCACAGTCCCGCATTTCAGCTCCTTCTGCCTCTTGGGTGTATGAATCATTCCAGCTTGTCAAAATACTTTACATTAAAAAGATATTTTTTAATATAAAGTCCTGGGAGGGACTTGTACAGTCTTAAGAGATGGGTGACGAGGGGGGGAATGTCACTAGGTGAGTAGGTGAGTTCACTTTTCTATGTATACTGTGGTCTGTGTTAGCTAAACGCAATGGTGGACAACTCCTTGCCGTACATATAACAAGTCCAGATCTTATTCCTTGCCCAACGGCTGATTGATAAAATTCCACCTGTTTTGCTTGTACACTTTGCTTTTCAGCTTGGGTAATTGGTTAATGGCGCCATCTCCTGAATACGATGGCGGATTCCGCTGGTGTTAGCAGCTCGGAGCAGGGCGCTCGTGTTCTCACTCTGACCAATTATCTTGGATGGATGAGCTGGTGGTGATGGAACTGTTATTCCTCCATTACAACCATCATGACAATATAATTTGTCACCAGGCGCTCAGACATATCATAATGTCAACATTTTCCGCTGCTTGCTTCCAAATTAAATGATAGAAACGCACGTAAGGGAATCATTGTTCTCTTTCCATGACCTGCTGATCAGATAAGCCTCCACTTTGATCCTGTAAAAAGATTGCTGGGATGAAAATTTACTGAAGAACGCAAAATATGTGTAAAAACTGCACATTATAGAGTAAAAACAACAAAAAAAGAATTTGCAAGCCGATGTAGACCTTATGATCGATAAGAGCCTTCCCTGCTCGCTGAGCTGTCATTAGCAGTGGTCACATATGTGACATCGGGAAGGGTGGTCCTGTCAGAGCACGCAATTAATTATCCATTGCATAATATGTGCAAATTAGTTTGAAAACATGAAACTTGCAGTATAAAAATCAATTCTCAAGAGGAACGAACTGATAGCAACATGGAGTTTAAAATGCTTCTTTCTTATCCCATGATATCCCCAATTCAGAAATCTTTCGTTTTCTCTAACTGAAGCTTTGGCCTTCCACCTGTGTATAAAAGGAGATAATGTTCAGAAATTCACTACTTACCACCCCACAGGTCTTATTTCCCTCCTATAAGCTAATTTAAGGAAAGCATGGAACCATAGCAATGGTCACATGTGTGTGTATGGGCGCAGGATCCCTTAGAGATGGAGAACACTTCACCAACAAGATCTAAATGCTGTATCTATAGAGTCAGCCTAAAAAAGGTGCAACTTGGTACCTACCTTGTTGATCCACTGTGTGTGTGTAGCTCTCTTTGTTTAAGAAACTGCCCGGAGCATCATATCCTATTCCTATATAGGGGACTTTCTCTAAAGTATCCAGATTCTGGTCCAGCATCTATGGTATCATTGCAACTCTCTTTAAAGTGAATCTGTCACTAGGATCAACTTTCCCAAACCGTCTATATGGGCATGCTGGTCATACAAAGCTTAATAAGATTAAATCTGTGGTCCGCTGTCTTATTACAGAGAAATTAATGTTTTTTCTTCTATACAAATCAGCTGTTCAGAGCTATAAGCTGGAGAAAGATCTCCCTGAGACTCCGCCTCCACAGCTTATTTTAAATAATGGGGGCGTTACCAGTATGAGACATGTAATGACTGACAGTCTGCTCTTCTGATCACTGCAGAGCTGTCCTGATTATAATTAACATAGTACAGCAGAGATAAGTTTTGTCTTATTACAAACACATCTGCAGGTGTCCTAGTGTAGGGGGAAGGGCAGGACAGCAGAGCAAAATGTGTTTGTAATAAGACAACGTTCTGCTGTACTGCCCCTTCTTTTCACTGGCTGCCAGTGAGATAGAAGTAATTGTGTGAGATTAACCCCATACCTGTAAGTATTAATTGTAGTCAGTAGCAGCTCAATACCAGAATTGACAGCTCTCACCTTTCAATTAAAATAATCTCTGGAGGCGGATTCTGAGGGAAATCTATTTCCCCATAGATCTTAACATCTCTGGAAAAATATAACGGATTGCAGATATATCACGGGGGTGTCACATGTGACAGACAGGTCATATGGTTTCTGGCCATAGAAGGTCACAGTGTCTGGCTGTGCAGAATGCTCCCTGACCTATTCTTCCTGCTGTCAGTATTCATTGGTATAGGTAGCTGCTTTCCTGCTGGATTCATCTCTCTCCCTTTTGGACCCAGCAGGAGCTCAACTTACACCCAGCTGTTGATCATCAGTATACCCTTGGTGCTTAAATACCCCTTCCTTTCTTGGACTGGTGCTGGTGATATTTTTTAGTTCCTTGAAAGCAGGTGGCTTTTACTCCTCTGTGGTATCGTTGCTGTAACATTGTTGAACTTCTACCTGAGTCATCTAATGATAAGTAGTTCATGATTTTCCCCGTGTGTCCTCCTTGTGTCTTCTATAATTGTTTAGTGAGGTTGACGAAGAGCTCATCCCATCCATTCCCTAGGTGCGGAACCTATCTAGGGTGGTGAGGGACCCCAAGGACCAGCTGTAGGTTCAGTCAGGCCTCATCTTCTTCCCTTTCTCTAGACGCAGGGTTTCCTTTACCTTACCTTTCGCTGTGCACTTGGTACTTCCCTGTATCTAGCTTGACAAGATATCAAGGCATTTTAGGAGGGTTGATCATATTGACAGATTCCTTTTAATGCCACATTATGCCCTGATCCCTGGTTTTCCCTTCTACATCACAATACATTAGACCTCATTCAATAATAATTTGACATCTTATTTCTGTCTGCAATACAGACTATTGTGAATTAATGGAAGGAAAGATCTTTTCTTTTTATAGAGAATGTTGGTTCCAGAATGGACAAATGTATAATGAATGAAAAACATCCAACATTTTACTAGATAAACATGACAAATTGTCAAGCTCTGGACACCATGGACAGAATATGCATGTGGATATGTGATAGATATAAAGGTGATAACTATGGGATGTGTGTGGAGATATAAGGCCAATCCATGAAGGCCTCACACCAGAATTAATACATCTTAAAGGATTTGCTGCTAACTCACTGCCAAACCCCAGCGGACACCTTCAGAGGTCTGGTGGAGTCCATAGCTTGAGGAGTCAGAGCTGTTTTCATGGTGCGACTTATTGTCATGTTTCTGAATGGAGCTTTATTAGTATACTGTATACGCTCACGGCAGTAAGATTACATTACAAAAATCAATGCAGAACTGAGGAGCCAGAACACAGCGAATAGAGGAATTAGATGCCCTAGGTAATAGAAACACAAGCAGACAATGAATAGGTAAATACCCGAAATGACATCGTATTCTTCAATCTTGCCCTTACTCCGCAGGCTCCATTTAACATCCACATCTCATTGTGCTGATGGATCCATTTATTTCTGAAAGCGAAAACATCACTTCTCTTTCCAAATCTTACCAGGAAAAGCCTTGTCAATAATCCTGCACCTGAAATCCAGAGATCGATGAAGTGTTTCAGGCTGGTGGACACTTTTCCTTTTGTATCTGTGATCTTATGGTCATGAGTCCGCTCTGTTATTACCGCACACTGAAATTTATTAACGATTTAAGTGTCTATGTCACGCTCAGTAAGCACGGGACGCTGCGTTTCATCAAAGTCCAACCTTGTAAGTGGCGGTAAATTAATCCGCACAACACGCAGTTGACAGTTTTCTAAGAGGATGATACAGTCAGGTGGAAATAAAAGTCCACAGCAGCTAAAACATAAAACAGCTAAATTAGCGCAGGTCTGGAGAAGAAATCCATGAGAAAATGGAAGCAAAACAGCAAAAACACAAACACCTAATATTACTAAGAATTATTGAACTGTCTATAAAAGTCCATTTAATGCCAGGGATGTTCTAGGCTAATGTGATAGATCTGCTCTTCTACATACAGTGGAGATACGCTGGAATTTTGGCTTACAAGATCCAAAGCATTTTTTTGCTCTTATTTTATTCCTGATGCTGCACTTAGGGTTTTTCTGTTTTGTTTTGTTTTGTTTTTTTTAAATCTGCCCTCTGGTTCCAGAGGTATGGTACAATGGAACCTCGGTTTACGAGTAACCCGGTTTTCGAGCATTTCGCTATACACTGTATACAGAATTATTAGGCAAATGAGAATTTTGATCACATGATACTTTTTATACATGTCGTTCTACTCCAAACTGTATAGGCTTGAGAGCCAACTACCAATTAAGTAAATCAGGTGCATCTCTGTAATGAGGAGGGGTGTGGTGTAATGACATCAACACCCAATATAAGGTGTGCTTAGATATTAGGCAACTTCCTTTCCTTTGGCAAAATGGGTCAGAAGAGAGATTTGACGGGCTCTGAAAAGTTCCAAATTGTGAGATGTCTTGCAGAGGGATGCAGCAGTCTTGAAATTGCAAAACGTTTGAAGCGTGATCACCGAACAATCAAGCGTTTCATGGCAAATAGCCAACAGGGTCGCATGAAGCGTGTTGAGCAAAAAAAGCGCGAAATAACTTCCCATGAATTGAGGAAAATCAAGCGTGAAGCTGCCAAAATGCCATTTGCCACCAGTTTGGCCATATTTCAGAGCTGCAACGTTACTGGAGTATCAAAAAGCATAAGGTGTGCCATACTCAGGGACATGGCCAAGGTAAGGAAGGCTGAAAAACGACCACCTTTGAACAAGAAACATAAGATAAAACGTCAAGACTGGGCCAAGAAATATCTTAAGACTGATTTTTCAAAGGTTTTATGGACTGATGAAATGAGAGTGACTCTTGATGGGCCAGATGGATGGGCCCGAGGCTGGATCAGTAAAGAGCAGAGAGCTCCACTCCGACTCAACCGTCAGCAAGGTGGAGGTGGGGCACTGGTATGGGCTGGTATCATCAAAGATGAACTTGTGGGACCTTTTCGGGTTGAGGATGGAGCGAAGCTCAACTCCCAGACCTACTGCCAATTTCTTGAAGACAACTTCTTCAAGCAGTGGTACAGGAAGGAGTCAGTATTGTTCAAGAAAAACATGATTTTCATGCAGGACAATGCTCCATCACATGCATCCAGCTACTCCACAGCGTGGCTGGCCAGTAAAGGTCTAAAAGATAAAAAAATAATGACATGCCCCCTTGTTGACCTTATCTGAACCCCATAGAGAACCTGTGGTCCCTCATAAAATGTGAGATCTACAGGCAGGGAAAACAGTACACCTCTCGGAACAGTGTCTCGTGGCTGTGGTGGCTGCTTGTCTGAGCTTGAATTATTTCCTATGGGAAATTTTGCTGTGCTAGACAAGTACCTTGGTTTACAAGCACACTCCCAGAACGGACTGTTCTCGTAAACCAAGGTTTCATTGTACTTTTTATTTAATGCTAGGGCCTTAACCAAGGTAAGAATGCTCACACAATTCTCAGGGGGTCTTTAGTCTGCTTTGCGTAATTATACTGTGAGCAATGTCCACTTTGTAAAGATCATAAAAATTAACACATTGATCTCTGAAAATATATGGTTGATTTAAAAAAAAAAAGAAAGGAAAGAAAAGTAAAACAAAAAAACAAACAGAATATTCAGGAACACAGCTGCGATAAGAGGTAAAACTGCCCACTTTGAATCTGGAGGTCTTCTTTAAATTGAGCCAGGACTCTGGCAGCCATGATGTGTGCCACATTTATTGAGGGGGTTTTTTTTAGCACTTTTTGAGTCTGTTTTAAAGAGCAGCATGGTTTACTGTGAAATGGTGCATCAATATGCATTAAATAAGCTATGTATATTTGACCATAAAACTGGTTTAAAGTAAGGGGCACTTTGCACACTATGACATCGCAAGCCGATGCTTGCGATACCAAGCACGATAGTCCCCGCCCCCGTCACAGCTGCAATATCATGGTGATAGGTGGCGTAGCGAACATTCTGTAGAGCCAGATGCCAGTTAGTGCCTGAAACTGTTACAGCTGCCACTCACTGTGTACTGAGCGTTAACTGACAGACAGTTCTGCACTGATGCTGTGCCTAGCTGGATGACAGTCAGTAGCGGAAGCGGTTACAGCAAATCGCTGCCCGTGGCGCACAACATCGCTTACACCCGTCACGCGGACTTACCTTCTCTGCGACGTCGCTGTGGCTGGCAAACCGCCTCCTTTCTAAGGGGCGGTATGTGTGGTGTCACAGCAACGTCATATGGCAGCCGTCCAATAGAAGCGGAGAGACAGAGATGAGCGGGACAAACATTCCACCCACCTCCTTCCTTCCTCATTGCGGCCGGCCACAGGTACGAGGTTGTTGCTCGTTCCTGCGGTGTTACACATAGCGATTTGTGCTGCCGCAGGTACGACAAACAACCTCGCTACTGAATAGGCAATGATTTTTGGTAAGTGAACGACGTCTCACATACCAACGATTTTTGCCTGTTTTGCGATCAATTAAGGTCGCTCATACGTGTCACACGCTGCGACGTCACTAACGACGGCGGATGTGCATCACAAACATCGTGACCCCGACGATATATCGTTAGCGATGTCGCAGCGTGTAAATGGTCCTTTATTCTGAGTCTCAAGGACCAGATCCATTTTTAAAACTGATGTGTGTATGGATCAATAATAGGTCCGAGTGCTGTCGGAGAGCAAAAGAGACAGTGCAAAATGTGTGAATGCAGCCAAAGGAGTTTACAGTCACTGACTAAGTTCACACAAGCATATAAAATTCTGAACAAAATGGATGATTTTTTTCATCTGTGTTTTCACCTGTTTGACACCCATTTTTATTCATCATTAGCTATTATAATTTACAAGACTAAATACACTTTCCTATGTTAAAGTATTGCAATAATGTGTCTGTAAAAATCACATGGTACATAACTGATCTGTACTTATAAACGTGAATAGGCGAGTCTCATTCTAAATGCAGAGAAGGCTAGTGCATGTTGCAATGTATTTCATGCAGATGTTCAGTCCGTGAGAAATGAAGCTCATCTAAACAGCCCAACTGAACAACATTGTTATGAGTGCAGACAGTTTTCTTACGTCCCTCACTTGGTCCAAAAATCTATAGTTAAGTAAAAATCTGTAATTAAGTAAAAATTTGTAGTTAAGTAAAAATCTGTAATTAGATAAAAAAATCTCTACTTAAGTAAAAATCTGTAATTAGGTAAAAATCTGTAATTAAGTAAAAATCTGTAAAGTAAAAATCTGTAATTAGGTAAAAATCTGTAGTTAAAGGGGTTGTTCGACATAACAAAAATGTTTGAGTTTAAGCTAATCTGTGCTGTATTGTCATATAAATCACCCCTACATTGTTATTTTTTATTTTCTAACTTTTGTTCCTCTTGAATTCACTTTTTATTCTCTGCAGCTCTCTGTTTACATTCAGCACAAGCAAACTGACCACTTCCTGTGCCACACCTCCCAGTCACAGCTGGCACCGCCCGGCCTCACTGTCCAGCCCCACCCCAGTGTCCAGCCTCGCCCCCTGCCCGCCCCCTGCACACACATTCCCTGTCAGTATATTCTGCCCCAGCACTGACCTGTTATCACTACAGCATTGCAAATAACAGCCCCACATCGGGCTCTGCACCGCATACACACATCGGGCTCTGCACCGCATACACACATCGGGCTCTGCACAGCATACACACATCGGGCTCTGCACCGCATACACACATCGGGCTCTGCACCGCATACACACATCGGGCTCTGCACCGCATACACACATCAGGCTCTGTACTCAACACACACATCAGGCTCTGCACCGCATATACACATCGAGCTCTGCACCGCATACACACATCGGGCTCTGTACTCCACACACACATCAGGCTCTGCACTGCATACACACATCAGGCTCTGCACCACATACACACATCGGGCTCTGCACCGCATACACACATCAGGCTCTGCACCGCATACACACATCAGGCTCTGCACCGCATACACACATCAGGCTCTGCACCACATACACACATCAGGCTCTGCACTGCATACACACATCGGGCTCTGCACCGCATACACACATCGGGCTCTGCACCGCATACACACATCGGGCTCTGCACCGCATACACACATCAGGCTCTGCACCGCATACACACATCGGGCTCTGCACCGCATACACACATCGGGCTCTGCACCGCATACACACATCGGGCTCTGCACCGCATACACACATCGGGCTCTGCACCGCATACACACATCAGGCTCTGCACCGCATACACACATATCAGGCTCTGCACCGCATACACACATCAGGCTCTGCACCACATACACACATCAGGCTCTGCACCGCATACACACATCAGGCTCTGCACCGCATACACACATCGGGCTCTGCACCGCATACACACATCGGGCTCTGCACCGCATACACACATCGGGCTCTGCACCGCATACACACATCGGACTCTGCACCGCATACACACATCGGGCTCTGCACCGC
This sequence comes from Anomaloglossus baeobatrachus, assembly GCF_048569485.1. NCBI lineage: Eukaryota > Metazoa > Chordata > Amphibia > Anura > Aromobatidae > Anomaloglossus > Anomaloglossus baeobatrachus. The sequence goes on along the minus strand of NC_134360.1, from coordinate 1,419,022 downwards.
ATACACACATCGGGCTCTGCACCGCATACACACATCGGGCTCTGCACAGCATACACACATCGGGCTCTGCACCGCATACACACATCGGGCTCTGCACCGCATACACACATCGGGCTCTGCACCGCATACACACATCAGGCTCTGTACTCAACACACACATCAGGCTCTGCACCGCATATACACATCGAGCTCTGCACCGCATACACACATCGGGCTCTGTACTCCACACACACATCAGGCTCTGCACTGCATACACACATCAGGCTCTGCACCACATACACACATCGGGCTCTGCACCGCATACACACATCAGGCTCTGCACCGCATACACACATCAGGCTCTGCACCGCATACACACATCAGGCTCTGCACCACATACACACATCAGGCTCTGCACTGCATACACACATCGGGCTCTGCACCGCATACACACATCGGGCTCTGCACCGCATACACACATCGGGCTCTGCACCGCATACACACATCAGGCTCTGCACCGCATACACACATCGGGCTCTGCACCGCATACACACATCGGGCTCTGCACCGCATACACACATCGGGCTCTGCACCGCATACACACATCGGGCTCTGCACCGCATACACACATCAGGCTCTGCACCGCATACACACATATCAGGCTCTGCACCGCATACACACATCAGGCTCTGCACCACATACACACATCAGGCTCTGCACCGCATACACACATCAGGCTCTGCACCGCATACACACATCGGGCTCTGCACCGCATACACACATCGGGCTCTGCACCGCATACACACATCGGGCTCTGCACCGCATACACACATCGGACTCTGCACCGCATACACACATCGGGCTCTGCACCGCATACACACATCAGGCTCTGCACCGCATACACACATCAGGGTCTGCACCGCATACACACATCAGGGTCTGCACCGCATACACACATCAGGGTCTGCACGCACACACGGCGCTCTGTACCTACCCCCCGTACTCCCATAGGGAACACATGTAGGGAGTACATACTCACCCGTCCTCGGTCCCCGCCGCTCCTGCACGTTCGCGCCCTGTCTGTGCTCTGGCCATATCAGCACAGGAGTGACGTCACCACTGTGCTGAAGAGAGCACAGACAGCGGGGCAGTGATGAGAAGCGCAACGCTCCTTCTCATCAGCGCTTTCAAATATACCGGCATCTGTGATCTGTGATGCCGGTATATTTGAATGTGCGATCTGAGCAGGGGCCCGGTGCTGGCGCTAACACCACGGCAGCCACCGCCAGGCCCCTCCCCCAGGTCACGGACCCCACAGCAGTGCAGGGGGAGATTGCGGGGAGAGTAAGGGGTGCGGGGGAATGTGTGGGAGGGTGCAGGGACGGAGGCGGGGACTCCACGCACAGTACCTGCCCAGCAGGGAGGCGACATGCTGTTTTCAGATTTGCATGTCAACATGGCCCTGCCCATGTTGACATGAAATGACCGGAAGCAGCAAAATCGCGGCAGGAGCGGTCACATGACCACTCTGAGCCGGGGGAGAGGGGCTGACGGCAGGGCAGGTAAGTGGTCTCTATCTATTTACCTGCCCCAATGTAGCCCAATAGGGTAATAATGAAAAAAACTCAAAATAAGCCGGATAACCCCTTTAAGTAAAAATCTGTAATTAGGTAAAAATCTGTAGTTAGGTAAAAATCTGCAATTAAGTAAAAAATCTATAGTTAAGTAAAAATCTGTAATTAGATAAAAAAATCTCTACTTAAGTAAAAATCTGTAATTAGATAAAAAATCTCTACTTAAGTAAAAATCTGTAATTAGGTAAAAATCTGTAATTAAGTAAAAATCTGTAGTTAAGTAAAAATTTGTAATTAGGTAAAAATCTGTAATTAAGTAAAAATCTGTAATTAGGTAAAAATCTATAGTTAAGTATAATCTGTAATTAAGTAAAAATCTGTAGTTAAGTAAAAATCTGTAATTAGGTAAAAATCTGTAGTTAAGTAAAAATCTGTAATTAGGTAAAAATCTGTAGTTAAGTAAAAATCTGTAATTAAGTAAAAATCTGTAGTTAAGTAAAAATCTGTAATTAAGTAAAAAATCTGTAGTTAAGTAAAAATCTTTAATTAGGTAAAAATCTGTAAATAGGTAAAAATCTGTAATTAAGTAAAAATCTGTAATTAAGTAAAAAATCTGTAGTTAAGTAAAAATCTGTAATTAAGTAAAAATCTGTAGTTAGTTAAAAATCTGTAATTAGGTAAAAATTTGTAATTAGGTAAAAATCTGTAATTAATTACATAGTTACTTAGGTTGAAAAAAGACCTAGGTCCATCTAGATCAACCTTCCTCCACCAGTTCTACATTTGGTCACTAAGTCATTTATAACCAACAATGTTTTGTGTAGTGAGGAAATTTATCAACATTAAATCTCATTTGCCAAGTATCTGCCCATTCTGACATCTTATCCAGATCTTTTTGTAATATTGTACTATCAAGGTCAGTTTTTAATATCCTAAATAGTTTGGTGTCATCAACAAAGACTGACACTTTACTATCAATCCCATTCACAAGGTCATTAATAAAGAGATTAAAAAGAATCGGTCCTAGCACAGATCCCTGCGGCAACCCACTGCTGACTATAGCCCATTTAGATAATGTACCATTTATGACTACTCTTTGTTTCCTATCTTTTAGCCAATTCCTTACCCAGTTGCATATTGTTTCCCCCAGTCCTTGCTTCTGGAGCTTTAGTATAAGGCTATTATGTGGTACAGTATCAAATGCTTTTGCAAAGTCCAAATAAATCACATCAGCTGCATTACCAATATCCAGGTTTGCACTTACCCCCTCATAGAATCCCAACAGATTGGCTAGACACGACTTATCTTTCATGAATCCATGCTGTTTGTCAGTTATCATATTATTTTCTGCAATATATTTTTGCATGTCATCCCTTAAAATGCCCTCAAAAACTTTGCATACTACTGATGTCAGGCTTACTGGACGGTAGTTGCCTGGATCTACCCTCTTACCTTTCTTAAATATTGGTACCACATCAGCAATCCTCCAATCCTGAGGCACCAACCCTGTTATAAGCGAGTCCAAAAAGATGAGATACAGCGGTCTGTCGATTACGGAGCTCAATTCCATCAATATTCGTGGATGAATGCCATCTGGTCCTGGGGATTTGTCAATGTTTAATTTACTCAGATGTAGGCGTACTTCATCTTGTGTTAAATTAATTATATCGGGTGGTGAACTTTGATTTTTCACTTGTTGAATGATCCCTGGTACAGTCAGTTCCTTGGTGAACACAGATAAGAAATGCTTATTTAATATCTCAGTCTTTTGTTTGTCCTCTATAACTAATATGTAATTATATTTTAAGGGGCCGATACTATCCTTTGTTTTCCTTTTGGCATTAATGTATTTATAAAAGATTTTGGGATTTATATTAATGTCATTGGCAATTTTTGTTTCAGTAGCTAGTTTTGCTTGTTTGATTTCTTTTTTTACATTTCCTATTGATATCTTTATACTTCTGAAATGCTATTTCTGTATTCTCAGCCTTTAAGATTTTAAACGCCCTTTGTTTTTGTTTTATTATACTTTGTACAGTCTTATTTATCCAGAGTGCTTTCTGTTTATTCCTGAACATTTTTTTACCAGAGGGTATAAGTTTTTTACAGGACTCTAGTAGTATATCCTTAAACTTACCCCATTTATGTTCGGTATCCCCAGTTATCATGACTTTTTTCCAATCTACACCTTTAAGCTCTTCCCTTAATTTCTTAAATGTTACAGGTTTTAGCATTTCCCCTTTGAAATGTTCTATTGCATATTACGTTGAAGCTTACCATATTATGATTGCTGGTGCCCAAGTGCTCCCGGACCTGTAGATCTGAAATTGTATCCGGTCTATTTGACAGGACCAGATTTAGCAGATTATCTCCCCTCGTCGGTTCATCTACCTTCTGAGAGAGGAAATTGTCTTGAATAGTAGATAAGAACTTACAGCTTTTAGCAGAACCAGAAGATTCTATGTCCCACTGTATGTCTGGATAGTTGAAATCCCCCATAATAAGAACCTGATTATTATTATTAGCTGCCTTTTCAATTTATTCCAGCATTTTACCCTCTATTTGTTCAGGTATGTTAGGAGGCTTATAGCAAACACCAATCAGCATTTTTCCATTATTCCCCTCCCCATGTACATTTACCCATACTGACTCTACATTGTTGCAGTTCCCCCCAATGTCATCATACAACACAGGTTTTAGGTTAGATTTGATAAATATACACACCCCACCACCTTTTTGGCCTTTCCTGTCCTTTCTAAATGTACTATAACCCTGTATGTTTGTCACCCAGTCATGGTTTTCATCCAGCCAGGTTTCCGTAATGCCCACCACATCATAATCCATGGTTGACATAAGAGTCTCCAATTCATTCATTTTGTTTGCAAGACTTCTTGCATTTGCCAGTAGACATTTAATACTATTAACACCTTTATTACTCCTAGCCTCCCTACGTTCCTTGCATGCCCCATCCCCCATAATCCTTCATTGACCCCTACCATCTCACTGTCTCCATCTGCTCTATCTATCCCCTTATTTGCTCCACTACCCTCCCTCCCCCCAGATCCTAATTTAAAAGTTCCTCCATCCGTCTGACCATTTTCTCCCCCAGCACAGCTGCACCCTCCCCATTGAGGTGCAGCCCGTCCCTACCGTAGAGCCTGCCAGTAATCCATGAACCCGAACCCTTCCTTCCTGCATTAATTTCTAAGCCACATATTTTGCACATGCAGTTCCAGCAAAGGAAATAGATTTTTGATAACAATGAAAGATAATTACCTTTCACAAATGGTACAGGACCCCACAAGAGGGGGAGCACTACTAGACCTTGTACTAACCAATAGGCCAGACCGCATATCAAATATACAAGTTGGGGGTTACTTGGGGAATAGTGATCACAAAATAATAAGTTTTCATTTATTCTTTAGTAAGATGTCTAGTACAGGAGCTACAAGGACACTAAACTTCAGGAAAGCAAATTTTAAACGGTTGAGAGATGATCTTAGTGCAATAAACTGGGATGATGTACTAAGTAATAAAAGTACACAAAGCAAATGGGAGACTTTTATGAGCATCCTGAATAGGGCTTGTGCAGAAAATATACCCTATGGGAACAAACATGCTAGAAATAGGAGGAAACCCCTATGGCTAAATAGAGCTGTAAGGGAAGCAATAAAAGAAAAACAGAAAGCCTTAAAAGAATTAAAGAGGGTAGGTAGTGATGAGGCATTATATAATTATAGAAAATTAAATAAAATATGTAAAAAGCAAATTAAGTTAGCTAAGTTTGAGACAGAGAGACTCATTGCGAGAGAAAGTAAAAATAATCCTAAAATATTCTTTAACTACATAAACAGTAAAAAACTGAAAAGCGATAGTGTTGGCCCCCTTAAAAATAGTCTTGGTGAAATGGTGGAAGGGGATGAGGGTAAAGCCAACCTGCTGAATGACTTTTTTTCTACGGTTTTTATACAAGAAAATGCCATGGCAGATGACATGACCAGTGATACCATAAATTCACCCTTGAATATTACCTGCTTAACCCAGCAGGAAGTACGCCGCCGCCTCGAAATCACTAAGGTTGACAAATCTCCGGGCCCGGATGGCATACACCCCAGAGTACTACAGGAATTGAGTTCTGTGATAGATAGACCATTATTTTTAATCTTCTCAGATTCCTTAATAACAGGGTCGGTACCGCAGGACTGGCGCATAGCAAATGTGGTGCCAATATTCAAAAAGGGGACAAAAACTGAGCCGGGAAATTATAGGCCGGTAAGTTTAACCTCTACGGTTGGTAAAATCCTTGAGGGTTTCTTGAGAGATGCTATACTGGAGTATCTCAAGAAAAATAACCTTATGACAGAGTATCAACATGGGTTTATGAGGGATCGATCCTGTCAAACAAATTTGATCAGCTTCTATGAAGAGGTAAGTTCAAGTCTGGAACAGGGAAATGCAGTGGATGTTGTGTATATGGACTTTTCAAAAGCTTTTGATACGGTGCCACACAAAAGGTTGGTACATAAAATGAGAATAATGGGGATAGGGGAAAATATGTGTAACTGGGTTAAAAACTGGCTCAGTGATAGGAAACAAAGGGTGGTTATTAATGGTACGTACTCGGACTGGGTCTCAGTTCATAGTGGGGTACCACAGGGGTCAGTATTGGGCCCGCTTCTTTTCAACATATTTATAAATGACCTTGTTGGGGGCATGCGGAGTAGAATTTCAATATTTGCAGATGATACTAAACTCTGCAGGGTAATCAATACAGAGGAGGATAATTTTATATTACAGGGAGATTTATGTAAATTGGAGGATTGGGCTGAGAAGTGGCAATTGAAGTTTAATGTAGATAAATGTAAGGTCATGCACTTGGGTAGAGGAAATAACATTTATGATTATGTACTTAATTGTAGAACACTGGGTAAAACAGACACAGAAAAAGACTTGGGTGTATGGGTGGATGGTAAACTTCACTTTAGTGGACAGTGTCAGGCAGCTGCTGCCAGGGCTAATAAAATAATGGGATGTATTAAAAGAGGTATAAGTGTTCATGAAAAAAATATAGTTCTACCTCCGTACAAGTCACTAGTGCGACCGCACTTAGAATACTGTGTACAATTCTGGTCACCGATATATAAGAAGGACATAGCTGAACTAGAGAGGGTGCAGAGAAGAGCGACCAAGATTATTAGAGGAATGGGTGGGCTGCAATACCAAGACAGGTTATTAAACTTGGGGTTATTTAGTTTGGAAAAATGAAGGCTTAGGGGGATCTAATCACAATGTATAAATATATGAGGGGACAGTACAGAGACCTTTCCAAAGATCTTTTTACACCTAGGCCTGCGACTGGAACACGGGGGCATCTGCTACGTCTTGAGGAAAGAAGGTTTAATCATAATCACAGACGAGGATTCTTTACTGTACGAGCAGTGAGACTATGGAACTCTCTGCCGCATGATGTTGTAATGAGTGATTCACTACTAACATTTAAACAGAGCCTGGATGCCTTTCTTGAAAAATGTAATATTACAAGTTATGTATATTAGATTTTATGACAGGGTATTGATCCAGGGAACTAGTCTGATTGCCGGATGTGGAGTCAGGAAGGACATTTTTCCCCATTGGAACTTGTTTGCCACATTCGGGTTTTTTTTGCCTTCCTCTGGATCAACATGTTAGGCTACGGGTTGAACTAGATGGACTTAGAGTCTCCCTTCAACCTTAAAAACTATGATACTATGATACTATGATATTTATCTCCCTAAGCTCCTGCTGTCTTTCTAGTGACGCTCGTGGCACCAATAGTATTTATGAAAACACCACCTTGGAGGTCCTGGACTAATTAGGTAAATCTGTAGTTAGGTAAAAATCTGTAATTAGATAAACATATGTAATTAAGGTAAATCTGTAGTTAGGTAAAAATCTGTAATAAGGTAAAAACCTGCAATTAGGTAAATCTGTAGTTAGGTAAAAATCTGTAATTAAGTAAAAACCTGTAATTAGGTAAAAATCTGTAATTAGGTAAACCTGTAGTTCGGTAAAAAACTGTAATTAGGTAAAAATCTATAATAAGGTTAAAACCTGTAATTAGGTAAAAATCTGTAATTAGGTAAAAAACTGTAATTAGGTAAAAATCTGTAATTAGGTAAAAATATGTAATTAGGTAAAATATATGTAATTAGGTAAAAATCTGTAATTAAGTAAAAATCTGTAATTAGGTAAAAATCAGTAATTAAGTAAAAATCTGTAGTTAAAGGAGTTGTCCGACATTAACTTACCAAAAAATTTTGAGTTTATCTGTGCTGTATTGTCATATAAAACATCCCTGCATTGTTATTTTTTGTTTTCTAACTTTTGTTCCTCTTGAATTATGACTTTATTCTCTGCAGCTTTTTGTTTACCTTCAGCTTCAGCAAACTGACCACTTCCTGTGCTAAACCTCACAGTCAGAGCTGGCACCGCCCAGCCTCAGTGTCCAGCCCCGCCCCCCGCCAGCCCCGCCCTCTGCCCGCCCTCTGCACACACATTCCCTGTCAGTATTCTGCCTCAACACCTGACCTGTTATCACTCTAGCAATGGAAATAACAGCCGCACATCGGGCTCTGCACCCCACACACACACACATCGGGCTCTGCACCCCACACCACATCAGGCTCTGCAACCCTCCCCCCCCACACACACGGCGCTCTGTACCAACCCCCCCATCGTTCTGCACTGACTCCGCCCCTCACAATCATTCTGTACCGAACCCTACCCCCATAGGGAACACATGTAGGCTACATTCACATGACTGTTCCGTTTTTGCGGTCCGCAAAAAAGATCAATTTTTTTCATGGATGCATCTGTGTGTCATCCGTTTTTATTGCGGCCCGCAAAAAACGGAAGCAGCAAGAAAGATAAATTGATGAGTAGATATAGAGATGGATAGATAGATATAGAGACAGAGAGATAGCGGGATGAATGAATGAATAGAGGGAGGGATAGATAGATAGATAGACAGATAGATAGATAGATAGATAGATAAATAGATGAGAAAGGCATATATGTATAATGTCCCACCCCCTGCATATTCTAAGCTGGCACCCTTTTGTGACTTTCATGTGGCACTAAAGGGTGCTTAGCCTTGTATTTAGCCAAAAAATAAATAGATAATTAAAAAAAAAACGATGTGGCGACCCCCCTATCTTTTGTAGCCAACTAGGGTAAAGCAGATGGCTTCAGAATGCAAACCACAGCTGGCAGCTTCACCTTGGCTGGTAATCCAAAACAGAGGGCCCCCCATGCTGTTATTTTAAATTAAATAAATAATTTAAAACAAAAAACGTCGGGTCCCCCCCCAAATTGGATTACCAGCCAAGGTAAAGCAGACAGCTGTGGTCTGGTATTCTCAGACTAGTGAGGTCCACTGTTATTGGACACTCCCAAGCCTAAAAATAGCAGGTTACAGCCGCCCCAGAAGTGGTGCATCCATTAGATGTGCCAATCTGGCGCTTCACCCCAACTCATCCCGTGCCCTGGTGCGGTGGCAAACGGGGTAATATATGGGATTGATGCCAGATGTGTAATGTCACCTGGCATCAAGCCCTGGGGTTTCTGATGTAATGGCGTCTATCAGATACCCGACATCACAAACTCAGTCAGTAGTTAAAAAAAAAAAGACAACAAAAAAAGTTTTATTTGAAAACACACTCCCCAAAACATTCCCTCTTTCACCAATTTATTGAAAAGAAAAACAAATCCGGGTCCGGCATAATCCAATAAGGGGGTCCCACGACGATCCATACCATATTCAATGTCCCATTCAATGAAGAACAGAATGTTCCCCATTGACTGGGAGTGTAAAGCAGTGACCTGAGCTAACATCAATAGATCAGCCCAGGTTACTGCAGGGGATGACCAGCGCTGCTGTTAGGTTAGATGAGATCATTACCTGCTGTGACGATCTCCTGCTCTCCTGACGTCAGCGCTGTCACTGACTACTATGCCCGCCGCGTTCTCAGAAGTATCGCCCGTGACGTCACCGCTAGTGACGTGAGAACGCAGCAGGCACAGAAGGCAGTGACAGCGCTGACGTCAGGAGTGAAGCGAAGATCGTCACAGCAGGTAATGATCTCATCTAACCTCCTGACAGCAGCGCTCGTCATCCCCGCGGCTGCCCGCACTGCAATGTGAGAAGTTGCTGATACTGCAGTGCACTCTTGCAGTATCAGCACTCCGGGGCTGGAGAGGACACAGACCGCACGGGTACTCCTGCTATCCTGAGCAGGGGGCCCGGTTCTGGCGGTGACATCGTGGGCGTGGAGAGTACGGGGTGAGGGGGAATGTGTGGGAGGGTGCAGGGAAGGGGGTGGAGACTCCATGCACTGTACCCGCCCAGCAGGGCGGTAACAAGCTGTTCACAGATTTGCAAGTCAACATGGTCCTGCCCATGTAGACATGAAATGACCGAAAGCAGCAAAATCACGGCAGGAGCGGTCGCATGACCGCTCTGAGCCGGGGAAGAGGGGCTGACAGCAGGGCAGGTAAGTGGTCACTATCTACTTACCTGCCCCAATGTAGCCCAATAGGGTAATAATAAAAAAAGTCAAAATAAGCCGGATAACCCCTTTAAATAAAAATCTGTAGCTAAGTAAAAATCTGTAATTAGTTAAAAATAAGTAATTAGGTAAAAATTTGTAATTAAGTAAAAAACAGTAATTAACCCCTTCAACCCCCGGGCATTTTGTGTTTTTCCGTTTTGTTTTTTTCCTCTCTTTCTTCCGAGAGTCATAACTTTTTATTTTTCTGTCAATCTTGCCATATGAGGGCTTGTTTTTTGTGGGATGAGTTGTACTTTTAAATGAAACCATAAATTTTACCATATAATATACTGGAAAACGGCAAAAAAATTCCAAGTGCGGTAAAATTGCAAAAAAAGTGTGATCGTACAATAGTTTTTGGGATATTTTATTCAAGGTGTTCACTATATGGTAAAACTGATGTATCTATGTGATGCCTGAGGTCAGTGAGAGTTTGTAGACACCAAACATGAATAGGTTTACTTGTATTTAAGGGGTTAAAAAAATTCACAAGCTTGTCCAAAAAAAGTGGGGCACGTTTTGCGCCATTTTCCAAAACCTGTAGCGTTCTCATTTTTCTTGATCTATGGCTCAGTGATGGCTTATTTTTTGAGTCTCGAGCTGACGTTTTTAACTGTACCATCTTTGCGCAGATGCTACGTTTTGATTGCCTGTTATTGCATTTTGCGCAAAATTTGCGGCGACCAAAAAACGTAATTTTGTCATTTGGAATTTTTTGCCGCTATGTCGTTTACTGATCAGATTGATTTTATATTTTGATAGATCGGGCATTTCTGAACGCGGCAATACCAAATATGTGTATATTTTTAATTTTTTAACCCTTTAATTTTCAATGGGGTGAAGGGGGGTGATTTGAACTTTTAGGTTTTTTTATAAATTTTTTAAAACTTTTTTTTTACTTTTCTTTTATTTTACTAGACCCCCTAGGGGGCTATAGCGATCAGCAATCCGATCGCTCTGCCCTATCTGCTGATCACAGCTACAGAGCTGAGAACTGCAGATTTGGTGCTTTACTTTCAATGCCGGCTGTATTCCGGCATTGAGAGGAAGTGACTCATGTTAGCTACAAGCGTCATCACATGACCCTGTGCTACCATGGCAACCACCGAAAGTCACGTGATCATGTCACGTGACTTCCGATGGGGGCGGGGTAAGTCACTGTCATGGCGGCGCGCATATACATCTCGCTGCCAGATTTTGGCAGCGAGATGTAAGGGGTTAATGGCCACGGGTGGAAGCGATTCCACCCGCGGCTAGCAGGCACACATGGCAAGGGGCGGGGATTAACCTCACACGATCCATGTAATTAGGTAAAAATCTGTAATTAGGTAAAAATCTGTAATTAGGTAAAAAGTATGTAATTAGGTAAAAATCTGTAATTAGGTAAAAAACAGTAATTAAGTAAAAATCTGTAATTAGGTAAAAAACAGTAATTAAGTAAAAATCTGTAATTAGGTAAACATCTGTAATTAGGTAAAAATCTGTAGTTAAGTAAAAATCTGTAATTAAATAAAATAAGTAATTAGGTAAAAATCTGTAATTAAGTAAAAATCTGTAATTAAGTAAAAGTCTGTAATTAGGTAAAAATCTGTAATTAGGTAAAAATTTGTAATTAGGTAAAAATCTGTAATTAAATAAAAATAAGTAATTAGGTAAAAATCTGTATTTAAGTAAAAATCTGTAGTTAAGTAAAAATCTGTAGTTAAGTAAAAATCTGTAATTAGGTGAAAATCTGTTACTAGGTAAGAATCTGTAGTTAGGTAAAAATCTGTAATTAGATAAAAATATGTAATTAAGTAAAATATGCAGTTAAGTAAAATCTGTAGTTAGGTAAGAATCTGTAATTAAACATATGTAATTAGATAAAAATACCGTATTTTCGCTTTATAAGATGCACTTTTGTTCCCCCAATTTTCGGGGGAAAGTAGGGGGTGCTTCTTATAAGCCGACTATACGGGGGGGGGTGTATATATATATATATATATATATATATATATATACACTGCAGGGTCCAGGGGAGGTGGGGGTGCTGCTGGGGGCAGGTGAACGCTGCGGGCTGCAGCGTTAGATCGCCTGCTCCCGCTCATATAATATGCACAGCCGCTGTCCATCTCTGGTGGTGCTGAAATCGCACCGCAGTGACGGACTGGGGGAGCGGTGCATATTATTTGTCCCTGCACCCCCCTGTGATGGCACATGCCCCCCCCTGTGTTAGATATGGCCCCCATGCAGATGCTACGTTTTGATCGCCTGTTATTGCATTTTGCGCAAAATTTGCGGCGACCAAAAAACGTAATTTTGTCGTTTGGAATTTTTTTGCCGCTACGCCGTTTACTGATCAGATTAATTGATTTTATATTTTGATAGATCGGGCATTTCTGAATGCGGCGATACCAAATATGTGTATATTTTTTATTTTTTTAACCCTTTAATTTTCAATGGGGTGAAGGGGGGTGATTTGAACTTTTAGTTTTTTTTATTTTTTTTAATTTTTTAAAACTTTTTTTTAACTTTTTTTTATTTTACTAGACCCCCTAGGGGGCTATAGCAATCAGCAATCTGATCGCTCTGCCCTATCTGCTGATCACAGCTACAGAGCTGAGAACTGCAGATTTGGTGCTTTACTTTCAATGCCGGCTGTATTCCGGCATTGAGAGGAAGTGACTCATGTTAGCTACAGGCGTCATCACATGACCCTGTGCTACCATGGCAACCACGAAAGTCACGTGATCATGTCACGTGACTTCCGATGGGGGCGGGGTAAGTCACTGTCATGGCGGCGCGCATATACATCTCGCTGCCAGATTTTGGCAGCGAGATGTAAGGGGTTAATGGCCACGGGTGGAAGCGATTCCACCCGCGACTAGCAGGCACACATGTCAGCTGTTGAAAACAGCTGATATGTGTGCGGATCGCTGCCGCCTTCCCATGCCAGGGGGCGGGGATTAACCTCACACGATCAATGACGTTAGGAAAATGTTTGGTTAGCTAAAAATCTGTAATTAGGTAAAAACCTGTAATTAGCTAAAAATTTGTAATTAGGTAAATCTGTAATTAGGTAAAAATCTGTAATTAAGTAAAAACCTGTAGTTAGGTAAAAAACTGTAATTAGGTAAAAATCTGTAATTAGGTAAAAATATGTAATTAGGTAAAAAAAATGTAATTAGGTAAAAATCTGTAGTAAAGTAAAAATCTGTAATTAAGTAAATATCTGTAATTAGGTAAAAATCTGTAATTAGGTAAAAAACAGTAATTAAGTAAAAATCTGTAATTAGGTAACAATCTGTAATTAGGTAAAAATCTGTAATTAGGTAAAAAGTATGTAATTAGGTAAAAATCTGTAATTAGGTAAAAAACAGTAATTAAGTAAAAATCTGTAATTAGGTAAAAAACAGTAATTAAGTAAAAATCTGTAATTAGGTAAACATCTGTAATTAGGTAAAAATCTGTAGTTAAGTAAAAATCTGTAATTAAATAAAATAAGTAATTAGGTAAAAATCTGTAATTAAGTAAAAATCTGTAATTAAGTAAAAGTCTGTAATTAGGTAAAAATCCGTAATTAGGTAAAAATTTGTAATTAGGTAAAAATCTGTAATTAAATAAAAATAAGTAATTAGGTAAAAATCTGTATTTAAGTAAAAATCTGTAGTTAAGTAAAAATCTGTAGTTAAGTAAAAATCTGTAATTAGGTGAAAATCTGTTACCAGGTAAGAATCTGTAGTTAGGTAAAAATCTGTAATTAGATAAAAATATGTAATTAAGTAAAATATGCAGTTAAGTAAAATCTGTAGTTAGGTAAGAATCTGTAATTAAACATATGTAATTAGATAAAAATACCGTATTTTCGCTTTATAAGATGCACTTTTGTTCCCCCAATTTTCGGGGGAAAGTAGGGGGTGCTTCTTATAAGCCGACTATACGGGGGGGGTGTATATATATATATATATATATATATATATATATACACTGCAGGGTCCAGGGGAGGTGGGGGTGCTGCTGGGGGCAGGTGAACGCTGCGGGCTGCAGCGTTAGATCGCCTGCTCCCGCTCATATAATATGCACAGCCGCTGTCCATCTCTGGTGGTGCTGAAATCGCACCGCAGTGACGGACTGGGGGAGCGGTGCATATTATTTGTCCCTGCACCCCCCTGTGATGGCACATGCCCCCCCCTGTGTTAGATATGGCCCCCATGCAGATGCTACGTTTTGATCGCCTGTTATTGCATTTTGCGCAAAATTTGCGGCGACCAAAAAACGTAATTTTGTCGTTTGGAATTTTTTTGCCGCTACGCCGTTTACTGATCAGATTAATTGATTTTATATTTTGATAGATCGGGCATTTCTGAATGCGGCGATACCAAATATGTGTATATTTTTTATTTTTTTAACCCTTTAATTTTCAATGGGGTGAAGGGGGGGTGATTTGAACTTTTAGTTTTTTTTATTTTTTTTAATTTTTTAAAACTTTTTTTTAACTTTTTTTTATTTTACTAGACCCCCTAGGGGGCTATAGCAATCAGCAATCCGATCGCTCTGCCCTATCTGCTGATCACAGCTACAGAGCTGAGAACTGCAGATTTGGTGCTTTACTTTCAATGCCGGCTGTATTCCGGCATTGAGAGGAAGTGACTCATGTTAGCTACAGGCGTCATCACATGACCCTGTGCTACCATGGCAACCACGAAAGTCACGTGATCATGTCACGTGACTTCCGATGGGGGCGGGGTAAGTCACTGTCATGGCGGCGCGCATATACATCTCGCTGCCAGATTTTGGCAGCGAGATGTAAGGGGTTAATGGCCACGGGTGGAAGCGATTCCACCCGCGACTAGCAGGCACACATGTCAGCTGTTGAAAACATCTGAGATGTGTGCGGATCGCTGCCGCCTTCCCATGCCAGGGGGCGGGGATTAACCTCACACGATCAATGACGTTAGGTAAATGTTTGGTTAGCTAAAAATCTGTAATTAGGTAAAAACCTGTAATTAGCTAAAAATTTGTAATTAGGTAAATCTGTAATTAGGTAAAAATCTGTAATTAAGTAAAAACCTGTAGTTAGGTAAAAAACTGTAATTAGGTAAAAATCTGTAATTAGGTAAAAATATGTAATTAGGTAAAAAAAATGTAATTAGGTAAAAATCTGTAGTAAAGTAAAAATCTGTAATTAAGTAAATATCTGTAATTAGGTAAAAATCTGTAATTAGGTAAAAAACAGTAATTAAGTAAAAATCTGTAATTAGGTAACAATCTGTAATTAGGTAAAAATCTGTAGTTAAGTAAAAATCTGTAATTAAATAAAAATAAGTAATTAGGTAAAAATCTGTAATTAGGTAAAAAACAGTAATTAAGTAAAAATCTGTAATTAGGTAAAAATCTGTAATTAGGTAAAAATCTGTAGTTAAGTAAAAATCTGTAATTAAATAAAAATAAGTAATTAGGTAAAAATCTGTAATTAAGTAAAAATCTGTAATTAGGTAAAAATCTGTAATTAGGTAAAAAACAGTAATTAAGTAGAAATCTGTAATTAGGTAAAAATCTGTAATTAAATAAAAATAAGTAATTAGGTAAAAATCTGTAAATAAGTAAAAATCTGTAGTTAAGTAAAAATCTGTAATTAGGTGAAAATCTGTTACTAGGTAAGAATCTGTAGTTAGGTGAAAATCTGTTACTAGGTAAGAATCTGTAGTTAGGTAAAAATCTGTAATTAGATAAAAATATGTAATTAGGTAAAAATATGTAGTTAAGTAAAATCTGTAGTTAGGTAAGAATCTGTAATTAAACATATGTAATTAGATAAAAATACCGTATTTTTCGCTTTATAAGACACACTTTTGTTCCCCCAAATTTTGGGGGAAAGTAGGGGGTGCTTCTTATAAGCCGAATATACGGGGGGGGGGGGGGTGTATATATATATATATATATATATATATTCACTGCAGGGTCCAGGGGAGGTGGGGGCGCTGCTGGGGCAGGTGAACGCTGCGGGCTGCAGTGTTAGATCTCCTGCTCCCGCTCATATAATATGCCCAGCCGCTGTCCATCTCCGGTGGTGCTGAAATCGCACCGCAGTGACGGGCTGCGGGAGCGGTGCATATTATTTGTCCCTGCGCCCCCCTGTGATGGCACATACCCCCCTGTGTTAGATATGGCCCCCATGCTGCTACTCATTCTAAAATAAAAAAGCTTTACTTACCCCCTCCAGCGTTTGTCCCCGGTGTCCCTGCTTCCACTGTGATCAGGCACGCAAAGATCTCAGTCTGCTGTGCCGATCACATGACCGGCACGAAGAACCAGGAAGTGGAAGAACAGAAGCACGGATGGAGACAGGAGGGAGATCAGCGCTGCAGGAGGTAAGGAAAGAGTGTTTTATTTTACTATGGGCAGCAGCCTGGGGGCGATATCTAACACAGGGTGACTTGTGTGATCTATATAGGGGCCATGGGCAGCACCATGGGGGCGATATCTAACACAGGGGGACTTGTGCGATCTATATAAGGGCCATGGGTAGCACTATGGGGGCGATAGCTAACACAGGGGGACTTGTGCGATCTATATAGGGGCCATGGGCAGCACTATGGGGGCGATATCTAACACAGGGGGACTTGTGCGATCTATAGGGGCCATGGGCAGCACTATGGGGGCGATATCTAACACAGGGGGACTTGTGCGATCTATAGGGGCCATGGGCAGCACTATGGGGGTGATATCTAACACAGGGGGACTTGTGCGATCTATATAGGGGCCATGGGCAGCACTATGGGGAGATATCTAACACAGGGGGACTTGGCGATCTATAGGGGCCATGGGCAGCACTATGGGGGCGATATCTAACACAGGGGGACTGGTGCGATCTATAGGGGCCCTGGGCAGCACAGGGGAATGTGTGCCATCACAAGGGGGCTATATTCAATATAAGGAGGCCATATCCAGATTAAGCGGAGCTAATTTTAGAATGGGGGGCTATGAGGGACATATACCCTATATGATTTGTTAGAGGGACACTGGCATTATAAGATGGACCCCATTTAACATTAAAAATAAAAATTCTCTTTTCCTTCACCAAATTTGGGGGTGCGTCTTATAATCAGGTGCGTCTTATAAAGCGAAAAATACGGTATATAATTAGGCAAAAATCTGTAGTTAAGTGAAAAGCTATAATTATATAAAAAATCTGTAATTAGGTAACAAAATGTAATTAGGTAGAAATCTTTAGTTAGGTAAAAATATGTAAATAAGTAAAAATATGTAATTAGATTAAAAAAATCTGTAATTAGGTAAAAATCTGTAGTTAGGTAAAAATCTGTAATTTGCTAAAAATATGTAGTTAAGTAAAAATCTGTAGTTAGGTAAAAATATGTAATTAGGTAAAAATATATAATTAGGTAAAAATATGTAGTTACCATATTTTTCGGATTATAAGACACACTTTTGGGAGAAAAGTGAGGGGTGCATCTTATTACCTGAATGTAGCTTACTGGGGCAATAGAGAGGGGTCGCATGAGGCCGGGGGAAGGCTGCAGCGGCTGTACAGGGGCTGCGGTGGCTGAGCTGGTGCTGCAGTGGCTGAGCAGGGTCTTTGGAGGCTGTGCAGGGTCTTCAGCGGCCATGCGGTGTCTGTGGTGGTTGATGCTGTGGCGACTGTTTGGGATCTGTGGTGGCTGGTCCTGCAGCGGCTGTGCGGGGACTCCGGCAGCTGGTGTGGTTGTGTGGGGTCTCCGGCGGCTGGAATGGTGCTGCGGGGTGGGCGGTGAGGAGGACTTCAAATAATAACGCCTAGAGTCGGCGCATACACAGATGGAGCTCTCAGCTCAAGCTCTCATCTGCGCACATGCCGCCTCCGGGCTATTGATCTCCCAGCAGAGGACTTAAGGAAAATGGTGCCTGGAGGTAGCATTGGGTTGATAAGATCTTGGCTTGCCATTAAGCTGTGAGCTCACTTTGCACTGAATCCGGGTGCCATTTCTTTGAAGCCCTCACCACCCGCAGCCCTAGCACCAGCACGGCTGCCCCAGCACCAGCACAGCTGCTGCAGCCCAAGCCCCAGCACAGCTGCCACAACCTCCACACAGTCCCAGCACAGCTGACAGTTTCTGGGACACCCACTGCCCCTGCCTCCTGTGACTCCACTCCACCACCACTGCTGCCTTCTCCGGTAAGACATCACCGAATTATAACATAGACCTCATTTTTTCACCTTTTTGCTCTGAAATTGGAGTGCGTCTTATAAACCGAAAAATATGGTAGGTAAAAATCTGTAATTAGGTAAAAATCTGTAGTTACGTAAAATTGCATAATTAGGTAAAAATATGTAATTAGGTAAAAATTTGTAACTTACCGTATTTTTCGTTTTATAACTCGCACCGGATTATAAGACGCACCCCAAATTTGAAGGAGGAAAATAGGAAAAAAATAATTCTTACTGTTAAAATGAGAGTCCATCTTACAATTCTAGTACCTCTTAAATTACCTCACCAGGGGGAGCAGCGGTGGTGAAGCGACTCAGGAAGATCACAGGAGGCAGGGTAGGCGATGCTGCGGGCTCAGAGGAGGAGGTGTTGCGGCTCAAGAGAGTAATGCGGTAAGTAAAAATCTGTAGTTAAGCAAAAATCTGTAGTTAGGTAAATCTGTAGTTAGGTAAAAATCTGTAATAAGGTAAAAACCTGCAATTAGGTAAATCTGTAGTTAGGTAAAAATCTGTAATTAAGTAAAAACCTGTAATTAGGTAAAAATATGTAATCAGGTAAAAATATGCAATTAGGTAAAAATCTGTAGTTAGGTAAAAATATATAATTAGGTAAAAATATGTAATTAGGTAAAAATATGTAGTTAGGTAAAAATATGTAATTAGGTAAAAATATGTAGTTAGGTAAAAATATGTAATTAGGTAAAAATATGTAGTTAGGTAAAATATGTAATTAGGTAAAAATATGAAATTAGGTAAAAATCTGTAGTTAGGTAAAAATATGTAATTAGGTAAAAATATGTAATTAGGTAAAAATATGTAGTTAGGTAAAAATATGTAATTAGGTAAAAAATATGTAGTTAGGTAAAAATATGTAATTAGGTAAAAATCTGTAGTTAGGTAAAAATATGTAATCAGGTAAAAATATGTAATTAGGTAAAAATATGTAATTAGGTATAAATATGTAATTAGGTAAAAATATGTAATTAGGTAAAAATCTGTAGTTAGGTAAAAATATGTAATCAGGTAAAAATATGCAATTAGGTAAAAATATGTAGTTAGGTAAAAATATGCAATTAGGTAAAAATCTGTAGTTAGGTAAAAATATGTAATTAGGTATAAATATGTAATTAAGTAAAAATATGTAATTAAGTAAAATTCTGTAATTAGGTATAAATATGTAATCAGGTAAAAATATGCAATTAGGTAAAAATCTGTAGTTAGGTAAAAATATGTAATTAGATATAAATATGTAATTAGGTGAGAATATGTAATTAGATAAAAATCTGTAGTTAAGTAATGTTTTTGTCACTTCCTAGTCTACTTAACAACATGTAAGTGTCAGGCTTCCGGGATTTCCAGTTCTCTTTTGAAAGAGCTTGCCCTTGGTTAACATGGAGTTTGCTGTTCTGTTGCCCTACTTCCTGTCCAGCTGTTTAAAAGGCCGTCTCTAAGCTTAGTCCAGTGCCTGAGTATACTGCTTGCTGTGTACTCCTGCTTTGCTGCTCTTGGTTCCTGATTGACATTTTGGATCCTCCTGAAAAACAACCGACACCGACTCTGGACTTTACCCGGTCTCATCAAGCTGTGCCCGGACTCCGTCTGCCGTCTTTGGTCAGCACTTCTGCCCGGTTCCTTCCGGTTCGTAACCACTCTGGACTCTCATCCCGTGCGGACATTTTGGACTTTACCTATTGCCCCTTGTGTCCCGGCTGCTGCGCATTTAGGCCTTCTGGGGTGATTGCCAGACAGTCCCTGTATAGGGGTTCGCTCTTGGTGGTCTCCCTGGGGGAGTCCGGTGCGTGGCCCCGGGAATTCCCTTCGCTCCGATCCTGGAAGGTATTTCTTGTGTTTATTGTTCTACTGGGTTTTGTTCCGTTTGTGTACCTACCGTTGGTTACATATTATAAACATCTCTGCACCAAGAACTCGTCTCTGGTTGTCATTGCCCTAACGCTATCGAAATCCTCAGTACATACAATAGTATTACATTATACTCAGGCCATAAAAGGATTTCGCTGGGGCAATGACTGAGACACGAGTAGATCAGCTCTTTTCCATGATTAACTCCTTGCAGCAGGAGATGGAGGCGGGGCAGACTAAACTTAGAGATGTGGAGGCACAGCTGGGCCATGATCACCAGGTACTGGGTCCGGCTATTCAGGATTTGCAAGTCAGAGTGGAGGCTCAGGAAGCTGCCCCCACTACGTCCGTATCAGCTGCCGGTATGCCTAGGTTACCCCCATTTCGTTTCAGTGGTGATCGTAGTCAGTTTCGTGGATTTGTTAACCAGTGTATACTGTTTTTTGATGTACATGCTGATTATTACCGTTCTGACCGGTCAAAAGTGTTATGTATAATCATGTTGTTAACCTCACGAGCACTGGCTTGGGCTAATCCTATGATAGAGAATCGGGATATCCGTTTAAATCACCTGGATGACTTTCTGACCGCAATGGCGCAAATGTTTGATGATCCGAATCGCCGTGCTACCGCTGAATCGGCTCTCCTTTCCTTACGTCAGGGAAAGCGGTCTGTCGTTGAATACGCCACTGAGTTCAAGAGGTTAGTGGTAGACACCGACTGGGGAAACAATGCGTTATTGTCAGTTTTCAGAAAAGGTTTGTCCGGTACCATCAAGGACGAGTTAGCTCGTTCCGAATCTCCAGGGGATTTTGAACTGTTTCTCCAACACTGTGTGCGTATCGATACCCGCTTGACGGAACGTAGACAGGAAAAATGGGCAGCTGTAAACCGGGTAACCAACTTTGCGTTTCCTTCCAGAGAACCCGCTCTCAGGACGCCACGGGAGGCCGAGGACGTTCCTATGCAAGTGGACTCTCTGCAAAAGCGAGAGACCAACGAACGTTGTGAACACCGGCTCCGTGAGCGTTTGTGTTTCTATTGCGGTCAATCGGACCATTTCTTGATTGACTGCCCAAGACGTCCAAATCGCCCAAATAAGGTATTGGCAGCCATGGCAGAGTGTGACAACACGGACGCAGAGTCCGATATCTCTGAGGCAAGTGGACACCTGGATGCGGTATTTCCCTTGACTGTAATGTCAACATCACCTAAGGACTCAGAAGGGAAAACACCCATTGCTCGCTTCCCATTCAGATTCGGTGGGAGGGACAGTTAATACCTACATCTGCTATGATAGACTCTGGGGCAGGGGGTAATTTCATGGACTCTTCTTTTGCCAGGAAACACGGTATCCGGACTCAACAAAGATCCTCACCGGTTACCATGGAGACGGTAGACGGATCTCCGTTAGTTTCTGGACCAGTTGATCGGGAAACAGTACCCCTAGAATGTGTGATGAAGCCAGGTCAGCAGGAGACCCTTGTTTTCATGTTGATTTCTTCTCCCCATTTTCCGATTATTTTAGGAATTCCGTGGCTACGGTCTACAAATCCAGTCATCGATTGGGAGACTAAGGAAATATCCTTCCCACCGCAGAGTGGTCCGACCATTAGTCCAACTGTACCGGTTCCAGTAACACCGAATGCGGAGGGCACTGTACAGGTACCTGTTCTACCCCCGGTTTATCATGACTTCGCTGATATATGCGACAAAAGAAAAGCAGATCGGCTTCCCCCGCATAGACCGTATGATTGTCCCATAGACTTACTCCCAGGGGCGGAGATCCCGTTTGGTCATGTCTACCCGTTGGCGGCACCTGAGCTAGAAGCACTAAAGGATTACATCGATGAAAGTCTAGCCAAGGGATTTATTCGCCCTTCTACCTCACCAGCAGGGGCACCCATCTTTTTCGTGAAAAAGAAAGAGGGGACTCTGAGACCTTGTATTGACTACCGGGAACTAAATAAGATAACCATCCGGAACCGGTATCCGTTACCGTTGATTCCTGAGCTATTGGAGAGAGTCCAACAGGCAAAGATATTCACTAAATTGGATCTCCGTGGGGCATATAATCTACTCCGCATACGTCCCGGAGATGAGTGGAAGACAGCGTTCAGATGTCGGTATGGACATTATGAGTATTTAGTGATGCCTTTTGGACTTTGTAACGCTCCTGCGGCTTTCCAACACCTAGTCAACGATATTTTTAGGGATATAATGGACCAATTCATGGTGATTTATCTGGATGATATCCTGATCTTTTCTGATTCCCTACAGGAACACCAGGAGCACGTCAAGACAGTACTTACCCGTCTGAGGGATAACCACCTGTACATTAAACTGGAGAAGTGCGAATTCCATTGCTCACAAATACAATTTTTAGGATATGTTATCTCTCCTCAGGGACTGAACATGGAGTCTGGCAAGATACAAGCAATTCTAGACTGGCCGGAACCGGGAAACATCAAGGAGGTACAACGCTTTGTCGGTTTTGCCAACTTTTACCGACGCTTTATCCGTAACTTTTCAGAGATCGTCCGTCCCATCACTCTGTTAACCAAGAAAGGACAGAAGTTTGT
The DNA here is from genome assembly GCF_048569485.1 of Anomaloglossus baeobatrachus. Taxonomy (NCBI): domain Eukaryota; kingdom Metazoa; phylum Chordata; class Amphibia; order Anura; family Aromobatidae; genus Anomaloglossus; species Anomaloglossus baeobatrachus. Next base: position 1,396,254 of record NC_134360.1, on the reverse strand, counting down.
GTGGTCCGCCCAGGCCCAGGAAGCTTTCAATCGTCTCAAGGTTTGTTTTACCTCAGCGCCAATACTAGTACACCCGAATCCCGCACTCCCCTTTATTGTGGAAGTCGACGCTTCCGATTATGCATTAGGGGCAATCCTTTCTCAGAGGACTGGGGACAAGAGTCTCTTGCATCTGTGTGCTTTCTTTTCTCGCCGGTTGTCCCCTGCAGAAAGGAACTATGACATTGCGGACAAGGAATTGTTGGCGATTATTTCAGCTTTTAAGGAATGGAGACACCACTTACAGGGAGCTGCGCAGCAAGTGATAGTACTCACAGATCATCGTAACCTGGAATTTCTTAAGTCTGCCAGGTGCCTGTCTCCACGGCAAGCCCGTTGGAGCTTATTCCTTAACCAGTTCAATTTTATCGTTACATACCGTCCAGGTTCACGTAATGGGAAAGCCGATGCCTTGTCCCGAATCCACGCCATGGACTCCGTGCCTGGAACCCCGTCTCAGACCGTGTTATCAGATGCCAATTTCGTTGGAGTAATCCAGGACCAGGACTTGTGGAAGGACATCAAGCTGGCCTATGATGGTGACGTATTTCTTGCTGCCCCCCCGAATGATGTGACTCTTGTTCTTCGGAATGGTGTGTGGTTGAGAGAGCAACGTATTTATGTCCTGGAGGCCGTAAGACTTCGGGTTCTCAAGTTGGTCCATGACTCCGTGTTGGCTGGTCATAGGGGGGTACAGAAGACGCAGGAATTTCTGAGCCGTTTTTTCTGGTGGCCTACCTGTTTAAAGGATGTAAAAGACTATGTCCACTCATGTGTGGTTTGTGCCCGGTGCAAGGTCCCTCGTGTGGCTCCTACGGGACTCCTCCAACCGTTACCCGTTCCATCTCGCCCTTGGGGATCCATCTCAATGGATTTTATTGTGGAGTTGCCAGTCTCAGGCGGTCACAATACCATTTTAGTGGTGGTGGATCGGTTGACAAAAGCTGCTCACTTTATTCCGTGTACCGGTCTTCCCTCAGCCGCAGAGACAGTGGATTTGGTTATCCAGAACATATTCCGTTTGCATGGGGTACCAGATGAGATCATCTCTGACCGAGGCGTGCAGTTCACGTCTAAGTTCTGGAAGGGGTTTTGTTCGGCACTCCAGATTGATGTCTGTTTATCTTCTGCATACCATCCTCAGACAAATGGGCAAACCGAACGGACTAATCAAACCCTGGAACAGTACCTCCGATGTTATGTCAGCCATCTGCAGGACGATTGGTTGAAGATGCTTCCTTTGGCGGAGTTCTCGTATAACAACACTCAGAGCAGCTCCACTAAGGTAACGCCCTTTTTCGCTAACTTGGGTTACCATCCGAATGTTTTGCCTAGGTCACCGGTTGCGGTTTCAGTGCCAGCGGTGGAGGACAGATTGACGGAGCTACGACAGAATCTGGAGGTTCTAAAGGACACTGTGGCTTCGGCTCAGGAGCGTTACAAGAGGTCGGCAGACACTCACCGGAAACAGGCACCCATGTATAAGGTAGGGGACTCGGTGTGGTTATCCACCAAAAACCTGAGATTGGGTGTTCCTTCGCAGAAGCTGGGACAGAAATTCATCGGTCCGTTTAAGATCACCGGGATCATGAGCCCTGTGGCCTGTCGGCTGCGGTTGACGCACCATTTAAAGGTACACCCGGTCTTTCATGTTTCTCTCCTCAAACCCGTTTCCCCTAATACGTTTCATGGTCGTGTCGTGCCTCCTCCTCCGCCTGTGATGGTTGACGGCGAGGAGCAGTTCGTGGTTGAGGACATTATTGACTCCCGGCTACATCGTCATCGGCTTCAGTATCTGGTACGTTGGCAGGGGTACTCCCCCGAGGACGATTCCTGGGAACCGGTGGGTAACATTCGGGCGCCCCGAAAGATTGCTCAGTTTCATCGGCGGTACCCGGACAAGCCAGGCCCTGATGCGTCCTGAGGCCGTTTCTGGGGGGGGGGAGTACTGTCAGGCTTCCGGGATTTCCAGTTCTCTTTTGAAAGAGCTTGCCCTCGGTTAACATGGAGTTTGCTGTTCTGTTGCCCTACTTCCTGTCAAGCTGTTTAAAAGGCCGTCTCTAAGCTTAGTCCAGTGCCTGAGTATACTGCTTGCTGTGTACTCCTGCTTTGCTGCTCTTGGTTCCTGATTGACATTTTGGATCCTCCTGAAAAACAACCGACACCGACTCTGGACTTTACCCGGTCTCATCAAGCTGTGCCCGGACTCCGTCTGCCGTCTTTGGTCAGCACTTCTGCCCGGTTCCTTCCGGTTCGTAACCACTCTGGACTCTCATCCCGTGCGGACATTTTGGACTTTACCTATTGCCCCTTGTGTCCCGGCTGCTGCACATTTAGGCCTTCTGGGGTGATTGCCAGACAGTCCCTGTATAGGGGTTCACTCTTGGTGGTCTCCCTGGGGGAGTCCGGTGCGTGGCTCCGGGAATTCCCTTCGCTCCGATCCTGGAAGGTATTTCTTGTGTTTATTGTTCTACTGGGTTTTGTTCCGTTTGTGTACCTACCGTTGGTTACATATTATAAACATCTCTGCACCAAGAACTCGTCTCTGGTTGTCATTGCCCTAACGCTATCGAAATCCTCAGTACATACAATAGTATTACAGTAAGAAGAGATAATCCGTCCATATCAGCAGCCCTTTCTACAACTTGTCTCATCTATTTATAGATTCTTCTAAACATGTCCTTCATATTGATTAAGGTCTTATAATGCTAAACACCACGTTCATAAAAAAAACTCCCATATAAGAAGGAACATATACCACAAATCTTTATACCGCTACAACACACTTGAGGACAATGCTGCTGTGCCAATGTAATAAATTGGAGTCCAGGACCACAGAGAAGCCTGGTGTGTAATGAAGCTTGTAAAACAAACACAATCTGGAGACAGACAAGCTCCGTACCCACCAAGATTTGCACCTCACGGTGGGCTATATCTAATATTGAAATCAGGCTCATGGACTAAAGGGGTTATCCTACTAGGACAACATTGCCCATTTAACCGACTGGGGCATACAGACATCATAGAAGGGGCTCTGTCCTTGATTATCCTCAACCAAAAGCTGCAACCAAGCCTCGTTCTCTCAGCTTGGTTGCCTATTTATTATATAAATTGGAAACTTCTTAAAGGGAATCTATGATCAGGTTTTTGCTATGTGATATGAGAGCAACATGATGTAGGTGCAGTGATCCTGATTTCAGCAATCTATCACTTACTAAGTTGTGTTTTGCTGTTTCAATAAAATAACTGTTTTATCAGCAGGAGATTATCACTACAGGACTAGTTGTCTCGTGCCTCCAGGTCCAACCCCATCCTCAACACTGATTTACAGTTTTATTAAAATATAATGTACACAGGAACTGGCCAGAAGTGTGTGCGCAGAGTTATACACAGGAAACTGCCAATAATTAGTATGGGTGGGGTTAAATACAGAAAGCTACCAATCAGTGGTGTGGGCAGAGTTATACAAAGCTCAGCGTTCTGAGCTCTGCTGGATCTACAGCAGACAAAACTGTGATTCTTTCATAACTGCAGCACACAGTAATCTAAGTGACACATCACTAGAATCAGGGTCACTGACCCTACATCACACTGCTGTCAAATTACAAAAACTTGTTGAAAGATTTCCCTAAATAGTTGCTATGAAATAATCATGTAATGGCATTGTTACCTGCAAAATTGCTGTCACCACAGCTATGATATGGATAGTTCTACTATGATATTACTGTGATGATGTCATAAAAAATAAAAAAGACTAGAGGCATTGAGAACAAAGAACCTTAGGTTCTAAAGGTATTATTCCAAAATATTAATTTATTACTTATCCACAGAACAGGTGATAAATATCAGATTTACAGGAGCCCAAATTCTAAAAAACCCTATGTTATGATTCAGGGACCGGGGAGGATCAAATAATGCGGAATCTCAAAAGGTAACAGAGTGGCTGGAAACTTAACGGACTGCAGACCTAATCCTGACACACAACTAACAGTAGCTGCGGAGCGTGCCTACGATGACCTGGACACGTCGACAAAGCCAGAGAACTAAATAATCTCACACATAGAAATACAAGAAAGCTATTCTGCCTCGGAGTAGTCCCCAAAGATAGATAGATAGCCCACCACATGTAAAGGCTACGGTGATATAGAAAAACACAATTGAAAGCCAGAAAGGACAGATTTTGTGAGGCCCAAACTATCTTTATAGAAAAGGATTGGAAAGAGCAACTGTCTGCAGCCGTAAAAACCCTAATACATACCAGCACTACTGATATGGAAAAATCCTGAGGTTACTAAACTTCTCCCCCACTGTATCAGCACTCTCAGATGTTGCTGGGATCCTAAAAACACTAATACAATGAGGGACTGAATAATAGCAAGCAAGACAAACACAATACATTGCAGAATCATGGAGCTAAGTATACAGACACTCCCAGCAGGGAATGATCCATTCCACCACAAAAACCAAACAGACAAATTAGGAATCATGCATAGTATCAAAGCAGAACAACAACAAAAGATGGTAAACAAACAGCAGAGGTACAAGACCACTTATCTGAGGGAAGTTCTGAAAGTGAGCAGAGCTGGTTACAGAATATCCTTAACACACAGGAGCAATTGACCACCGGCAAGTAACAAGAGAAAGCTACTAAGTTAAATAGTCCAATCTGACCCTGATTGGCAGCCTCTGTAGGTATGTCACTTCCATTCCACACATCAACTGCACTGCCAGCACTGACCACAAGAGGGAAAACGTACTCACAACACCCTAATAATTTCTGTTCTGAGCATGCCCAGCGCTGCTCTACACAAAATCTAAGGGATTGTTGATTTCCAACAATCCCGAGAGGAGTCTCACAATCACAAAGACCGTGAACTCCTAGAGCGTCATGCTTAATAGTTGGTTCTTCCATACTGTGGTCTTTCTGGAAAGATATATAAAGCTCAGAACCCCCATCTTAGTGGTCATGTGCGTCCCAGTGGTGGCGCCCCCAGCAGTGACATTTATCACCTCTCCATAGTAGATATTAAATGTTCATCTTAAAAACATCAAATTTTCAAGTAGATGGAAACAGAACCACTACATTTCTCTGTATAGCCATAGCCTTGGGGTGAATTCCCATCATAATGTTCTCCAATGAGCATTCTGTCTGTCAGAGAGGTTCTGTTTGATGAGCCAAAAAAACATTATTCAGACTGTCACCCCTCCCCCTCCCATTTATTTAAATGAAGCAATAGGTGTTCAAAATATTAAAATTCAAAATATTAAAATTCAAGGCAAAAAATAGGTCAAAAGGAGTCCAAAGTTTTACCTTTTTTGTTAACCGTTTGCTTCATGTCAAAATACTACTTTGGCTACTCAAATTCAACCGTGGACGGGGGATTCAACGCTATGTGAAATCCCCCCTTCACTGTGAAAGAACTTACAAACGATATGGACACAAATCATCATCCTCCATGAATCAAGATGTTTCTAAACACCATGCATGGATCCAATACATTGACGAATGTTATGAATCAGCTGCAATGATAACTCTCACTGATCATCTTCATACTGGATATAGTGATAGCACATAGAGATCATGACATTCAGTTTCACATTACAACTATTCAATACCTCACAAACGTACAACCAAGAAAGTACAATTCACAAAAAGTAATACAAAGCTAGTAAGATGCAATTTGCATTCAGATGTTTTCTAAGTGACTACACCATTCTCCAGTGTAATATCGGCGTGTTTCACGCATGACTTACAACTTGCTTCAATAAAATATTCATCCAAACACAAAGCGGTGGGTTTCTACCTCAGATGCAAAGTACATGAAGCAGTTATTTTCTTGCACCTCTTAGTGATGAGCAGGAGATCATGGTTATTTCTTGGATGTTGTGTATAGTAAATATGCTATATATGGTATATATGGGGAGTATAGCAAATATGCTGTGTATATATATATATATATATATATATATATATATATACACAGTATATATATATACACACACACACCTTAATTTACATAGAAAGCATGGACATTCTTCAGGTTTAAAAATAAATAGCCAACATCTCAAACAATTGCAAATAAATATAAAATAAGCATGTACATTACTGGCCAAAAGTTTGGACACACCTTCTCATCTCTAGAACAACTATTAAGAGGAGACTTTGTGCAGCAGGCCTTCATGGTAAAATAGCTGCTAGGAAACCACTGCTAAGGATAGGCAACAAGCAGAAGAGACTTGTTTGGGCTAAAGAACACAAGAAATGGACATTAGACCAGTGGAAATCTGTGCTTTGGTCTGATGAGTCCAAATTTGAGATCTTTGGATCCAACCACCGTGTCTTTGTAGAAAAGGTGAACAGATGAACTCTACATGCCTTGTTCCCACCGTGAAGTATGGAGGAGGAGGTGTGATGGTGTAGGGGTGCTTTGCTGCTGACACTGTTGGGGATTTATTCAAAATTGAAGGCATACTGAACCAGCATGCCTACCACAGCATCTTGCAGGGTGTGCTATTCTATCCGGTTTGTGTTTAGTTGGACCATCATTTATTTTTCAACAGCACCATGACCCCAAACACACCTCCAGGCTGTGTAAGGGCTATTTGACTAAGAAGGAGAGTGATGGGGTGCTACGCCAGATGACCTGGTCTCCAAAGTCACCAGACCTGAACCCAATTGAGATGGTTTGGGGTGAGCTGGACCGCAGAGTGAAGGCAGAAGGGTCAACAAGTGCTAAGCATCTCTGGGAACTCCTTCAAGACTCTTGGAAAACCATTTCCGGTAACTACCTCTTGAAGCTCATCAAGAGTGTGCAAAGCAGTAATCAAAGCAAAAGGTGGCTACTTTGAAGAACCTAAAATATAAGACATATTTTCAGTTGTTTCACACTTTTTTAAGTATTTCATTCCGCATGTTTTAATTCATAGTTTTGATGCCTTCAATGTGAATTTACAATTTTCAGAGTCATGAAAATAAAGAAAACTCTTTGAACGAGAAGGTGTGTCCAAACCTTTGGTCTGTACTGTACATGAAATTTTGGAAATCTCATTCACTTTCCTGGTACTGTAAAACACAGCAAAATGCAGCAAAAATGCCAGGTGTAAACTGGATTCACACAGCCAGGTGTCATGTTCCAAACACAGACTGCAATGCATGGGCTGGCCATGAGTCTCCAGTTAAAAAAATCAAGGCAAAGGCAGACTGCCAGCTCACTGAGAAATCAAATTACAGCTGCCCATTGAATTCTATGGAAAGGGGGAGAGGGACGGCGACTGCGAGGCGCAGACAGACATACATAGAACTCTCCTGCTGCTTTCTAGTAAGTCCAGTCTTGCACCTGTTTACACTTGTCCTATTCTGTTTGGAGGTGCTGAGTTTTAAAACATTTATAGTACATTCCTTTCTGACTGACCACTTTCCCCATCAGTCTAAGGCATTTTCAATTTAAGCTGGATCCTGCCTGGCCATAGAATTGTAGGCTTTCAGCCCGGATAGAGGCATGTTAGGTTATGGTCCTAACAAAGAGATACGCCTTGTCACTGGCTGTTGAGCTCTCATGAATTGGCCAATTTGTGCACTAAGTATCTAATTTTTTAACATGGTTTCAATAGCAGTATTGTCGTTCCAAATTACTATATTCTATAGGGTGCTTTACACGCTGCGACATTGCTAGCGATGTTGTGTGCGATAGCACCCGCCCATGTTGCTGTTTCGTCATGGGGGTGATCGCTGCCATAGTGAACATTATCGCTACGGCAGCGTCACACGCACATACCTGCTTAGCGACGTCGCTGGAGACACCGAACAATCTCTCCTTTAAGGAGGCGGTTCGTTTGGCGTCACTAAGCGGCCACCCAATAGCAGAGGAGGGGCGGAGTTGAGCGGCCGGAACATGCTGCCCACCTCCTTCCTTCCTCATTGCTGGTGGACGCAGGTAAGGAGATGTTTGTCGTTCCTGCGGTGTCACATAGGGATGTGTGATGCCGCAGGAACGACGAACAACCAGCGGCATGCACCATCAACGATATTATGAAAAGGAGCGACGTATCAACGATCAACGATTTTTGACGTTTTTGCGATCATTGATCACTGCTCCTTTTAGTAACACACAACGATATTGCTAATGGCGCCGGATGTGCGTCACTAAAGACGTGACCCCGACTATATATCGATAGCGATATCATTGTGTGTAAAGTACCCTTATGTTTGCATGTTATAGCATTTCATAGAGCAGCTCATATTTTTTGATTATATGAATTCTAGTCTTGTACCTGTTCAAACCTGTCTTATTCTTAAGCGGGCTTTACACGCTGCAATGTATCTTACAATGTGTCGGCGGGGTCACGCCGTAAGTGACGCACATCCGGCATCGTAAGGTACATTGCAGTGTGTAACAGCTACGTGCGATTGCGATTGAACGGTAAAACGTTCATCGCAGGCACATCGTTCATTCCTCATGAATTGAACGTCAGATTGTTCATCGTACCCGGGGTAGCGCACATCGCAGTGTGTGACACCCTGGGAACGATGAACAGATCTTACCTGCATCCTGCGGCTCCCGGCCAGCAATGCGGAAGGAAGGAGGTGGGCGGGATGTTTACGTCCTGCTCAGCTCCGCCCCTCCGCTTCTATTGGCCGGCTGCCGCGTGTCGTCGTAGTGACTCCGAACGTCCCTCCCACTCCAGGAAGTGGACGTTCGCCGCCCACAGCGAGGTCGTATGGACGGGTAAGTACATGTGATGGGGTTACTCGTTTGTGCGGCACGCACGTTCAACAAATTGATCATGCCGCACATACGATAGGGGCGTTGCAAATCGCATACGATATCGTATGCGAAAATTGCAATGTGTAAAGCAGGCTTTATTCTCTCTCATGTACAGCTCACATTCTCCATCTATATCAGCCTCTCTTATCCCCTTTCTTATTTATGCCTCATATTCTTCATCCATATCAGTCCCTCTCCTCCTCTTTCCCATGTACAGCTCACATTCATCATATATATATATATATATATATATATATATATATATATATATATATATAACAGTCCATTTTTCTCTTCTTTCCTATGTATGGCTCACTGATATGATTCAGTGAATGAGAAGGATCAGAAAAAGGACAAAAATTTGGAAACCCAAAAAATAACCAGAGTGGCTGGAACCTTAACGGACTGCAGACCTAATACTGACACACAACTAGAAGTAGCCGTGGGGCGTGCCTACGATGACCTGGTCGCCTCGACACAGCCGGAGAACTAAATATTCTTACAGAGAGAAATATTGGAAAAGCTAATCTGCCTCCGAGCAGTCCCCAAAGACATAGATAGCCATGTTATCATGTAAACAGGTAAAAACTACGGTGATATAGGAAAACACAATACGTAGCTAAAAAATAGATTCAGCAAAGATGAGGCCCAAAATATCTGCATAGGAAAGGATAGGAAAGAGCACTTACTGCAGCCGTAAAAACCCTAGTAAATAACAGCACGCCTGATATGGAAAAATACTGAGCCTATACAGGCTCTCCCCCATTATATTGGTACTCTAGTGTTACTGGGATCCAAGAAAAACACTGATATAGAGGAGGGACTGAATCTAGTACCAAGCATGACAAAACACAATACATAGCTGAACATGGAGCAAGGTACACAGATACTCCAAGCAGTGAATGATCCTACTCCACCAAGAACTCCACACAGGCAAAATAACAATAAAGTGAAAACCATAAGCAGAGGTACAAATACCAACTTATCTGAGAGAAGTTCTGGTAGACAAAGAGAAAAGGGCTGGTTTCAGAATGTCCTTAGCACACAGGAGATACACTGAGCACCGGCAAGGAACAGGAGGAAACTACTCAGTTATATAGGCCCAATCCCAATGGCCTGATTGCCACTCCTCCTCAGCTGTCTGTTTCCCATTCAGCAAGTCAACTGCACTACCAGCACTGACCACAAGAGGGAGCCCCAAACTGGAATCTAATTCAAATGTATTCACAACAGCTCACATTCTCCATCCATATGAGTCTCTTTCTCCCCCATGTACACCACACATTCTCCATCCATATCAGTCCCTCTCTCCTCTTCTCTCCCATGTACAGATCAAAGTCTCCATCCATATCAGTCCTTCTCTCCTTTCTCATGTACAGATGACATTTTCCATCCATATCATATCATAGTATCATAGTATCATAGTTTTTAAGGTTGAAGGGAGACTCTAAGTCCATCTAGTTCAACCCGTAGCCTAACATGTTGATCCAGAAGAAGGCAAAAAAACCCCAATGTGGCAAACAAGTTCCAATGGGGAAAAAATTTCCTTCCTGACTCCACATCCGGCAATCAGACTAGTTCCCTGGATCAAAACCCTGTCATAAAATCTAATATACATAACTGGTAATATTAAATTTTTCAAGAAAGGCGTCCAGGCTCTGCTTAAATGTTAGTAGTGAATCACTCATTACAACATCATGCGGCAGAGAGTTCCATAGTCTCACTGCTCGTACAGTAAAGAATCCTCGTCTGTGATTATGATTAAACCTTCTTTCCTCAAGACGTAGCGGATGCCCCCGTGTTCCAGTCGCAGGCCTAGGTGTAAAAAGATCTTTGGAAAGGTCTCTGTACTGTCCCCTCATATATTTATACATTGTGATTAGATCTCCCCTAAGCCTTCGTTTTTCCAAACTAAATAACCCCAAGTTTAATAACCTGGCTTGGTATTGCAGCCCACCCATTCCTCTAATAATCTTGGTCGCTCTTCTCTGCACCCTCTCCAGTTCAGCTATGTCCTTCTTATATATCGGTGACCAGAATTGTACACAGTATTCTAAGTGCGGTCGCACTAGTGACTTGTACAGAGGTAGAACTATATTTTTTTATGAACACTTATACCTCTTTTAATACATCCCATTATTTTATTAGCCCTGGCAGCAGCTGCCTGACACTGTCCACTAAAGTGAAGTTTACCATCCACCCATACACCCAAGTCTTTTTCTGTGTCTGTTTTACCCAGTGTTCTACAATTAAGTACATAATCATACATTTTATTTCCTCTACCCAAGTGCATGACCTTACATTTATCTACATTAAACTTCAATTGCCACTTCTCAGCCCAATCCTCCAATTTACATAAATCTCCCTGTAATATAAAATTATCCTCCTCTGTATTGATTACCCTGCAGAGTTTAGTATCATCTGCAAATATTGAAATTCTACTCCGCATGCCCCCAGCAAGGTCATTTATAAATATGTTGAAAAGAAGCGGGCCCAATACTGACCCCTGTGGTACCCCACTATGAACTGATACCCAGTCCGAGTACGTACCATTAATAACCACCCTTTGTTTCCTATCACTGAGCCAGTTTTTAACCCAGTTACACATATTTTCCCCTATCCCCATTATTCTCATTTTATGTACCAACCTTTTGTGTGGCACCGTATCAAAAGCTTTTGAAAAGTCCATAAACACAACATCCACTGCATTTCCCTGGTCCAGGTTTGAACTTACCTCTTCATAGAAGCTGATCAAATTAGTTTGACAGGATCGATCCCTCATAAACCCATGTTGATACTCTGTCATAAAGTTATTTTTCTTGAGATACTCCAGTATAGCATCTCTCAAGAAACCCTCAAGGATTTTACCAACCGTAGAGGTTAAACTTACCGGCCTATAATTTCCCGGCTCAGTTTTTGTCCCCTTTTTGAATATTGGCACCACATTTGCTATGCGCCAGTCCTGCGGTACCGACCCTGTTATTAAGGAATCTGAGAAGATTAAAAATAATGGTCTATCTATCACAGAACTCAATTCCTGTAGTACTCTGGGGTGTATGCCATCCGGGCCCGGAGATTTGTCAACCTTAGTGATTTCGAGGCGGCGGCGTACTTCCTGCTGGGTTAAGCAGGTAATATTCAAGGGTGAATTTATGGTATCACTGGTCATGTCATCTGCCATGGCATTTTCTTGTATAAAAACCGTAGAAAAAAAGTCATTCAGCAGGTTGGCTTTACCCTCATCCCCTTCCACCATTTCACCAAGACTATTTTTAAGGGGCCCAACACTATCGCTTTTCAGTTTTTTACTGTTTATGTAGTTAAAGAATATTTTAGGATTATTTTTACTTTCTCTCGCAATGAGTCTCTCTGTCTCAAATTTAGCTAACTTAATTTGCTTTTTACATATTTTATTTAATTTTCTATAATTATATAATGCCTCATCACTACCTACCCTCTTTAATTCTTTTAAGGCTTTCTGTTTTTCTTTTATTGCTTCCCTTACAGCTCTATTTAGCCATAGGGGTTTCCTCCTATTTCTAGCATGTTTGTTCCCATAGGGTATATTTTCTGCACAAGCCCTATTCAGGATGCTCATAAAAGTCTCCCATTTGCTTTGTGTACTTTTATTACTTAGTACTTCATCCCAGTTTATTGCACTAAGATCATCTCTCAACCGTTTAAAATTTGCTTTCCTGAAGTTTAGTGTCCTTGTAGCCCCTCTACTAGACATCTTACTAAAGAATACATGAAAACTTATTATTTTGTGATCACTATTCCCCAAGTAACCCCCAACTTGTATATTTGATATGCGGTCTGGACTATTGGTTAGTACAAGGTCTAGTAGTGCTCCCCCTCTTGTGGGGTCCTGTACCATTTGTGAAAGGTAATTATCTTTCATTGTTATCAAAAATCTATTTCCTTTGCTAGAACTGCAAGTTTCTGTTCCCCAATTTATATCAGGATAGTTAAAGTCCCCCATAATAATTTCCTCTCCGAGACTCGCTGCTTTATCAATTTGCTTTATGAGGAGATTTTCTACCTCTTCCATAATATTCGGCGTCTTATAACACACCCCTATCAGTATTTTATTATTCATTCCCCCCCCCCTTATCTCCACCCATAGGGACTCTACATTCTCAGTACCCTCACATATGTTGTCACGCAGGATGGGTTTTAAGGATGATTTTACATATAGACACACACCTCCCCCTCGCTTATTTGTACGGTCATTCCTGAATAGGCTATAACCCTGTAAATTAACATCCCAGTCATAGCTCTCATCCAGCCATGTCTCTGATATCCCCACTATATCATAATTTTCTTCCAACAATATTAATTCTAATTCCTCCACCTTATTTGTGAGGCTTCGGGCATTAGTGTACATGCACGTTACGTATGACTCTGTACCTGTATTCCTGCTTACTGTATTAACTGTCCTAACCCTTCCCCCCGTACCACCCCCAATTTCATTACTTGTGCCCTGGTCACTATCTGCACTACATTCCCCTTCTATAAAGTGAATACCCTCGCCCCCCATTCCTAGTTTAAACACTCCTCCAACCTTTTAGCCATTTTCTGCCCCAGCAGAGCTGCACCTTCCCCATTAAGATGCAGCCCATCCCTAGCATAGAATCTGTAGCCAACTGAAAAGTCGGCCCAATTCTCCAGGAACCCAAAACCCTCTTTCCTACACCAATTCCTGAGCCACCTGTTAACCTCCCTGATCTCTCTTTGCCTCTCTGGTGTGGCTCGTGGCACAGGTAGTATTTCCGAAAATACCACCTTTGAGGTCCATGCTTTAAGCTTACAACCTAATTCCCTGAAATCATCTTTAAGGACCTTCCACCTACCTCTAACTTTGTCATTTGTGCCAATGTGTACAATGACCGCTGGGTCCTCCCCAGCCCCTCCCAGTAATCTGTCAAGCCGATCAGCGATGTGCCGAACTCGAGCGCCAGGAAGACAACACACTGTTCGGCAATCCCTGTCTTTGTGACAGATTGCCCTATCTGTCCCCCTAATAATTGAGTCCCCCACTACCAGTACCTGTCTTGCCTGCCCTGCACTCCTATTCCCCCCCTTACTGGAGCAGACACTCCTCTGGCGTTCAGAGGTCATGCCTTGCTGCAGCAATGCTACCCCTGTAATGACATCCCCCTCATCTGCCAAGTTTGCAAACCTATTGGGGTGTGTCAGTTCAGGACTAGCCTTCCTAGCACTTTTCCCTTTACCCCCCTTTCTAACTGTCACCCAGCTACCTACCTCACCGTCCTGCCGCTCCCTACTACGATCCTCCCCCACATCTGACCCAGCAAGCTGCTGCTCAGTGAGCAGCACACTCCTTTCCACATTGCTAATGCATCTCAGAGTTGCCAGCTGCTCATTTACATCCAGTATCTGGGCTTCCAAATGTGCAACGTGCGCACATCTCCAACAACAGTATGCACCCTCAAACGGCTTTTCAAGGACTGCATACATGAGACAAGATGTACACTGGATCGCATTAGCAATAGTGGAGCACATTTTCTAATGGGGATAGCACTAAACAAATGTTAAGTAATTAAACAACTAAATACAAACAATTCTACTCACACTTACTTTTGCTCACACTTTGCTCACTCACGCTCACAATGAAGAAGACAGGCTAAAATTAGCGGCGCGCGGCTTTCAGAAGTCTTCCTTCCGGCTGTAACGGCCAAAACCCGGTTCTCCTTGAGCTCGCGGTGACTCTTCACTTATCCCAGAAGGCACTGGGAATATGCAAATTATCCTCGCAAGACTCCTTCCCTTGCTTTCAGAAGTCTTCCTTCTGGCTGTAACGGCCAAAACCCGGTTCTCCTTGAGCTCGCGGTGACTCTTCACTTATCCCAGAAGGCACTGGGATATCAGTCCCTCTCTTCTCCCCTTTCCTATGTATAGCTCATATTCTTGATCCATATTAGTCTCCATATCCTCCACTTTCTTATGTACGGCTCAAATTCTCCATGAATATCAATCCCTCTTTCCTTCCCTCTCTCATGTACAGCTCACAGTTTCCATCCCTATCAGTCCCTCTCTCCTCCCCTCTCCAATGTACAGCTCACATTCTCCATCCATATCAGTCCCTCTCTCCTCCCTTCTCCTATATACAGCGCACATTCTCCATCCATATCAGTCCCTCTCTCCTCCCCTCTTCTATATACAGCTCACATTCTCCATCCATATCTGTCCCTCTCTCCTTCCTTCTATGTACAGCTCACATTCTCCATCCATATCAGTCCCTCTCTCCTCCCTTCTCCTATATACAGCTCACATTCTCCATCCATATCAGTCCCTCTCTCCTCCCTTCTCCTATATACAGCTCACATTCTCCATCCATATCAGTCCCTCTCTCCTCCCTTCTCCTATATACAGCTCACATTCTCCATCCATATCTGTCCCTCTCTCCTCCCTTCTATGTACAGCTCACATTCTCCATCAATATCAGTCCCTCTCTCCTCCCTTCTCCTAAATACAGCTCACATTCTCCATCCATATCCATCCCTCTCTCCTCCCCTCTTCTATATACAGCTCACATTCTCCATCCATATCAGTCCCTCTCTCCTCCCTTCTCCTATATACAGCTTACATTCTCCATCCATATCTGTCCCTCTCTCCTCCCTTCTATGTACTGCTCACATTCTCAATCCATATCTGTCCCTCTCTCCTCCCTTCTATGTACAGCTCACATTCTCCATCAATATCAGTCCCTCTCTCCTCCCTTCTCCTAAATACAGCTCACATTCTCCATCCATATCCATCCCTCTCTCCTCCCCTCTTCTATATACAGCTCACATTCTCCATCCATATCAGTCCCTCTCTCCTCCCTTCTCCTATGTACAGCTCACATTCTCCATCCATATCTGTCCCTCTCTCCTCCCTTCTATGTACAGCTCACATTCTCCATCCATATCAGTCCCTCTCTCCTCCCTTCTCCTATATACAGCTCACATTCTCCATCCATATCCATCCCTCTCTCCTCCCTTCTATGTACAGCTCACATTCTCCATCCATATCAGTCCCTCTCTCCTCCCTTCTCCTATATATAGCTCACATTCTCCAACCATATCCATCCCTCTCTCCTTCCTTCTATGTACAGCTCATATTCTCCATCCATATCAGTCCCTCTCTCCTCCCTTCTCCTATATACAGCTCATTCTCCATCCATATCCGTCCCTCTCTCCTCCCCTCCCCCATGTACAGCTCACATTCTCCATCCATATCAGTCCCTCTCTCCTCCCTTCTCCTATATACAGCTCACATTCTCCATCCATATCAGTCCCTCTCTCCTCCCTTCTAGGTACAGTTCACATTCTCCATCCATATCAGTCCCTCTCTCCTCCCTCCTCCTAAATACAGCTCACATTCTCCATCCATATCCATCCCTCTCTCCTCCCTTCTATGTACAGTTCACATTCTCCATCCATATCAGTCCCTCTCTCCTCCCTTCTAGGTACAGCTCACATTCTCCATCCATATCAGTCCCTCTCTCCTCCCTTCTCCTAAATACAGCTCACATTCTCCATCCATATCCATCCCTCTCTTTTCCCTTCTATGTACAGTTCACATTCTCCATCCATATCAGTCCCTCTCTCCTCCCCTCTTCTATATACAGCTCACATTCTCCATCCATATCAGTCCCTCTCTCCTCCCTTCTATGTACAGCTCACATTCTCCATCCATAACTGTCCCTCTCTCCTCCCTTCTATGTACAGCTCACATTCTCCATCCATAACTGTCCCTCTCTCCTCCTCTCCCCCATGTACAGCTCACATTCTCCATCCATAACTGTCCCTCTCTCCTCATGTATCTAACTATTCCCATTTTGCACTTACAATTTTTTTCCCCCAAATTTGGTCTTTTTTGTTTATACACCTTCAATGCACTTAATAGCTCTTTGTACCTGCACTTGTACATATTGGCTGGTGACCGGTTCATGCAGCGTTATGTGAATTCCCTATTTATTATATTGATAGATGGACCACACAACACAAGCACTTTTTTTCATTTACCTTCTGTGCCCCCTATTCCCTCGTGGATTGTAGCTTGCGAGCAGGACCCGCACTCCTCCTTGTTTCTGTTAAGGGCCCGTTACACGCTACAAATTATCTGACGATCGCATGTGCGACGTGACACGCCCAGATCGTATTAACGATTTGCCGGTATCACTTATAGGTCATTTATTTGCTGTCACACGTAACGATCTCAAAATCTAAGCATCAGTGATCAACGATATATTGTTGGACCCTGGAGGTCGTTTGAATGTTGTTCGTCGTTGGCAGGGTGTCAAACGGAGCAAAATGTCGGCTGCTTCCCCAAAATGAACAATTTTTTAAAAATGAACAACGTGTCAACGATCCACGATTTTCATCCTATTTGCAATCGTTAAGAGTCGCTCGTAGGTGTCACACGCAACGACGTTGCAAACGATGCCGGATGTGCATCACAGAATCCGTGACCCCTGACGACATATCTCCCAATAAATCGACGCATGTAACGGGCACTTTACTCCGTAATGTAGCCTGTAAATGTCCTCTCTGAATTGTAAAGTGCTGTGGAATATGTTGGCATTAAAGAAATAAAAATTATTAGTATAATTATTGTTATAATTTTCTGTAAATGAAACCTCAATGTTCCCGTAGTTTTTTCTCCACTATTCAAAGGATCTTTCTCGTCTTCTAGATATCTCCATTGTGTTACAATTCTCTGTCCGTCCGGTTCTGGCAATGCCGCGACCACATGCCCGTCTGGCTAAGTGAGGAACCATGGATGTGACAGCTAGCCCGAGGACCACTGGAGGAGTATATTAAATTAGGCATACTGGGCAATACGTAAAAAAAATCAGGGGTGGACAACTCCTTACAGTGTAATATTGTTTTATAATCTAATAATGAAATCTGGCTATAACTATATCTGAACTGGAAGTTATTTATTTGCTATGGATGACTGAGCAGTAATTCATCAACTGGTGAGAAAATAACACTTACAGCAATCGCCTCATAATACATTGAAGCTTATTATTAGGTGAAGGGGAAAGGTTAGAAATATTATGCATATTATCTGTAGCTACAAGCCCAAGACATAATTAAGGGGAAAATAGGAACAGTTTCATGACAGCAAATTCATTGAGAATATGTTTGTGAAAATAAATTATTTATTAACTTGTATTTTTTTATAAAAAAAGTTTGCAGATTTTTTTATATCACAATCTGTTTAAAAAAAGAAATAAATTAGTAGTCTGGTTTTTTCACACTAACCACTGGGGATTTTTTAGACTTCTACTTCCTGTCCTTTCAGGAGGCTTTTACAGCAATTTCCTTATCATCAGAGGCAGAATTACAATGTCAGGTAACATCTCTTTACTCAGCTGATAACAAAGGATCCATCAATCACAATAGATGTCACACCTCACCTCCTCTTCTTGCACAATGACTGATAACACCTCTGTACAAAGCTGATAACACAGGACCCACCAATCACAATTGGTGATGTCACAGCTCACCTCCTGTTCTTGCACAATGACTGATAAGACCTCTGTACACAGCTGATAACACAGGGTCCACCAATCACAATAGGTGATGTCACAGCTCACCTCCTCCTCCTATACAATGACTAATAATACCTCTGTACACATGTATAACACAGGACTCACCAATCACAATAGGTGATGTCACAACTCGCCTTCTCCTCTTCCTGTACAATGACTGATTACACCTCTGTACACCGCTGATAACACAGGATCCACCAATCCCATTAGTAGATGTCACAGCTCACCTCCTCCTACACAATTACTGCTAACTCCTCTGTACACAGCTTCAATTCAAAAGATAAGGTCAAAGTCTGTTCATTGTGACTAATATACACATGGAGCCTAAATAACGTCTAGCCGGCCGGTGGGAAAATTGTAAGATTTTTATTTTCTAATTTTCCAAATATTTAAAAAAAATGTATATTTGACACAAAACCTGAGTTAAACAATAGGTAATTGTCTAATGACGCCTCCCCTGTGATCTGACAGGTTCAATTTACATTATTGCAGTGAACAAAGAAGAACAATCTTCAAAAAAATGACTCAATGAGACAAAATTGTCACTTTTCTTAACATGTCCTTCTACAAATAAATCTCTTTCCCTTTCATCCCCTTAATTGCAGAATGAAATAATGAGGATACATGAAACACCCAGGCAATTATCACTTGCTGGGTTAACAGTTGGTGTGATGGGTACTTCATGACATGTTGCTGATGTGTGTGAAGCTCTGTGGAATTAATGGCGCTATATACTGTAGTGTATGTGATATGTGAATATTATTCTCATTATTAAAGCGTGCTTTTCCGCTCCTTTAGAAACGCTGCTCTCTGCCCAGAAAAGCGTCACCTGCTGTCGGTGCACACAAGTCTGATATGTCCTGGAGCTGCCATGATTCTCTTGGTCTGTACTTGTCATCACTATTTTCAGTAGTCAGCTCTTCATCAGAATTTTGGCAACACTATTGGTGCTGGACCTTAATTTCCCCTCACTCCCCATCACATATTGCTCCTGCCATTGTTATGCTTCTATGCAGATTGACAGACAGGAGACCAAGTGCAAGAGTAAGGGTGGTCCGAGGTATTAGCCGCAGTCGAGGGATACCCTCGTGTTATCTGTGCTTCGGCCATCCCCACAGAACAAGGAGGTTTGTGTCATCGGTGGTGTTCCTGGTGGGGTGTGTGGACTTTATGTACAAGCCATACCTGTGCTTATGCCTTCGTGCGGACCAGGATTTTATACAGACACAGATTCCTGTTTCTGTTACTAACAGTCACGCACGGTATTTCTGTCACACCATTACTGTAGGCAGAACACACTTTTATTGCCGAATGCTCCATATTTCCTGGTACTACTGCTGCTGATTGATCGTCCTCCTCTTCACTGTTTGGCACCATGGTTTCTCTCAATAGAGTCATAAATTCCCGCATGGCCATGGTCTCATCCCATCGATAGACACCCGCTACTATTAACGGTTTCGACCACCATCAGACAAAGCACGTCTACTGATGATTCAGTGTGAACCTGTTCGCCCAAGTCTACGCCAAACCAGCGTTTGGGCCTGCTACTCACTGCTGTGGGATAGGGATGATCCTTTTTCCCGTCTTCAACTTAAGTCATCCTCCTGTTCTGGATTCCCTGGGGTGACCCAGACGGACTGGTCGAATGGACTTCGCCACAGACAACCCAAATTCTCCATTTGCAGGTTCCTGTCTGCCCATAAATTGTAGGTTTTTTGAACCCAAAGAGAGGCATTATTTTGATAGGGATCCAACAAAAAGAGGTCGCTTTGCCATTGGCTGTTGGGCTCACATAAAACTGTCCATTTTTGTATGCTAAGTATCTAAATTTTTACATGTTTTTAACCCCTTCACGACCTTTGACGGATATATCCGTCATGGAGCGTGTGACGTTAAGCCCCGCCCCCTTCTGCGGGTAGGATGCAGCGATCCGTGCACATATCAGCTGTTTTCAACAGCTGACATGTGTGCCTGCATGTTACAAGTGGAATCACATTCCACCCATTAGCATTAACCCCTTACATCTCGCTGCCAAAGTCTGGCAGCAAGATGTATATACGTGCGGCCATGATCACGTGAATTTCGGTGGTTGCCATGGTAGCACAGGGTCATGTGATGACGCCTGTAGCTATGACGGGTCACTTTTGTTTTCACTCGGCCCGGAGCCGAATGAATCAGGAAGTGACCGTATCTGCTGTTTACAGCTGTATAGCTGTGATCAGCAGATAGTGCAGAGCGATCGGATTGCTGATCGCTATAGCCCCTTAGGGGGACTAGTAAAATAAAAAAAAAGTAAAAAAATTTTTAAAAAGAAAAAAAACAAAAAAACCCCTAAAAGTTCAAATCACCCCCCTTTCACCCCATTGAAAATTAAAGGGTTAAAAAAAATAAATATACACATATTTGGTATCGCTGCGTTCTATCAAAATATAAAATCAATTATTATGATTGGTAAATGGCGTAAAAAATTACAAACGCCAAAATTACGTTTTTGGTCGCTGCAAGTTTTACGCAAAATGCAATAACAGGCGATCAAAACGTAGCAGCTGCGTAAAAATGGTACCGTTAAAAATGTCAGCTCGAGACGCAAAAAATAAGCCGTCGCTGAGCCATAGATCCCAAAAAAATGAGAACGCTACGGGTTTCGGAATATGGGGCAAAACGTATGCCACTTTTATTGGACAAGCTTGTGAATTTTTTTTAACCCCTTAGATACAAGTAAACCTATACATGTTTGGTGTCCACAAACTCGCACTGACCTCAGGCATCACACCCACACATCAGGTTTAACAATATAGTGAACACGGTGAATAAAACATCCCAAAAACTATTGTACCATCACACTTTTTTTGCAGTTTTTCCACACTTGGAATTTTTTTGCTGGTTTCCAGTACACCATATGGTAAAACGTATGGTTTCATTTAAAAGTACAACTTGTCCCGCAAAAAACAAGCCATCATATGGCAAGATTGACGGAAAAATAAAAAAGTTACGGCTCTCGGAAGAAGGGGAGCAAAAAACAAAAACGGAAAGTGCCCCGGGGGCTGAAGGGGTTAATAGCAGTAATGCATGTCTATATTTCCATATTCATTATTTTACATATCTTAGCACTACAGAATACTTTTTTTGCCACAGACATATACTAACAACTGTATGGCCAAATGTGTTGTGATTAGATATCTTTATGTCAGCAACGATACCTTGCAGCCCAGAGATCCTCATGATTAATTGGATTCTTATGAAATTGGCCCTAAGGACTGATAGAAATGATTAGTGTACATTGGAGCTTTGTAGGGAGCTGAGCTTTTTCCAATGTGAATTAAAAAGAGTGTTTTTTCCAAAGTGTTACCTTGTGAGATTGGGGTGGGCTTACACGTGTTGGTAAGTTTATATATGCCTACTGCTAATGGTGTTCACTAGTGATGAGCACACGTTGTCTGCACTGCTTGATACTCTATGGAGCTATGCAGTGCTCGGGTACGCTCGTCACTAGGCCAAGTATCGCGGGTCCCCGGGTGCTATGCTTGAGTCCCCATCAAAATGCGGGGATAGCCTGCCATATCAATATGCGGGGATTGCCTGCCATATCAATATGCGGGGATTGCCTGCCATATCAATATGCGGGGATTGTCTGCCATATCAATATGCGGGGATTGCCTGCCATATCAATATGCGGGGATTGCCTGCCATATCAATATGCGGGGATTGTCTGCCATATCAATATGCGGGGATTGCCTGCCATATCAATATGCGGGGATTGTCTGCCATATCAACATGCGGGGATTGCCTGCCATATCAATATGCGGGGATTGTCCGCCATATCAATATGCGGGGATTGCCTGCCATATCAATATGCGGGGATTGTCTGCCATATCAATATGCGGGGATTGCCTGCCATATCAATATGCGGGGATTGCCTGCCATATCAATATGCGGGGATTGCCTGCCATATCAATATGCGGGGATTGTCTGCCATATCAATATGCGGGGATTGCCTGCCATATCAATATGCGGGGATTGTCTGCCATATCAACATGTGGGGATTGCCTGCCATATCAATATGCGGGGATTGCCTGCCATATCAATATGTGGGGATTGCCTGCCATATCAATATGCGGGGATTGTCTGCCATATCAACATGCGGGGATTGCCTGCCATATCAACATGCGGGGATTGCCTGCCATATCAACATGCGGGGATTGTCTGCCATATCAACATACGGGGATTGCCTGCCATATCAATATAAGGGGATTGTCTGCCATATTAACATGCGGGGATTGTCTGCCATATCAACATGTGGGGATAGCCTGCCATATTAACATGTGGGGATTGCCTGCCATATCAACATGTGGGGATTACCTGCCATATCAACATGCAGGGATTGCCTTCCATATCAACATACGGGGATTGCCTGCCATATTAACATGCGGGGATTGTCTGCCATATCAACATACGGGGATTGCCTGCCATATTAACATGCGGGGATTGTCTGCCATATCAACATACGGGGATTGCCTGCCATATCAACATGCAGGGATTGCCTGCCATATCAACATGCGGGGATTGCCTGCCATATCAACATGTGGGGATTGCCTGCCATATTAACATGCGGGGATTGTCTGCCATATCAATATGCGGGTATTGCCTGCCATATTAACATGCGGGGATTGCCTGCCATATCAATATGCGGGGATTGCCTGCCATATTAACATGCGGGGATTGTCTGCCATATTAACATGCGGGGATTGCCTGCCATATCAATATGCGGGGATTGCCTGCCATATTAACATGCGGGGATTGTCTGCCATATCAACATGTGGGATTATCTGCCATATCAATATGCGGGGATTGCCTGCCATATTAACATGCGGGGATTGCCTGCCATATTAATATGCGGGGATTGCCTGCCATATTAACATGCGGGGATTGTCTGCCATATTAACATGCGGGGATTGCCTGCCATATCAATATGCGGGGATTGCCTGCCATATCAACATGCGGGGATTGTCTGCCATATGAACATGCGGGGATTTTCTGCCATATCAACATGCGGGATTATCTGCCATATCAACATGCGGGGATTGTCTGCCATATCAATATGCGGGGATTGCCTGCCATATTAACATGCGGGGATTGCCTGCCATATCAATATGCGGGGATTGCCTGCCATATTAACATGCGGGGATTGCCTGCTATATCAATATACGGGGATTGCCTGCCATATTAACATGCGGGGATTGTCTGCCATATCAACATGCGGGGATTGTCTGCCATATCAACATGTGGGGATTGTCTGCCATATCAACATGCGGGGATTGCCTGCCATATCAACATGCGGGGATTGTCTGCCATATCAACATGCGGGGATTGTCTGCCATATCAATATGCGGGGATTGCCTGCCATATCAACATGTGGGGATTGTCTGCCATATCAATATGCGGGGATTGCCTGCCATATCAACATGCGGGGATTGTCTGCCATATCAACATGCGGGGATTGCCTGCCATATCAACATGTGGGGATTGTCTGCCATATCAATATGCGGGGATTGCCTGCCATATCAACATGCGGGGATTGCCTGCCATATCAACATGCGGGGATTTCCTGCCATATCAACATGCGGGGATTGTCTGCCATATCAACACGCGGGGATTGTCTGCCATTTCAACATGCAGGGATTGCCTGCCATATCAACATGCGGGGATTGTCTGCCATATCAACATGCGGGGATTGTCTGCCATATCAACATGTGGGGATTGCCTGCCATATCAACATACGGGGATTGCCTGCCATATCAATATGCGGGGATTGCCTGCCATATCAACATACGGGGATTGCCTGCCATATCAACATACGGGGATTGCCTGCCATATCAACATACGGGGATTGCCTGCCATATCAACATGCGGGGATTGTCTGCCATATCAACATGCGGGGATTATCTGCCATATCAACATGCGGGATTATCTGCCATATCAACATGCAGGGATTGCCTGCCATATCAATACGCGGTTATTGCCTGCCATATCAATATGCGAGGATTGCCTGCCATATCAACATGCGGGGATTGCCTGCCATATCAACATGCAGGGATTATCTGCCATATCAATACGCAGTTATTGCCTGTCATATCAATACGCGGTTATTGCCTGCCATATCAACATGCGGGGATTGCCTGCCATATCAATATGGGAGGATTGCCTGCCATATCAATATGCGAGGATTGCCTGCCATATCAATATGTGAAGATTGCCTGCCATATCAATATGGGAGGATTTCCTGCCATATCAATATGCGAGGATTGCCTGCCATATCAATATGTGAGGATTGCCTGCCATATCAATATGCGAGGATTGCCTGCCATATCAATATGCGAAGATTGCCTGCCATATCAATATGTGAGGATTGCCTGCCATATCAATATGTGAGGATTGCCTGCCATATCAATATGCGAGGATTGCCTGCCATATCAATATGTGAGGATTGCCTGCCATATCAATATGCGAAGATTGCCTGCCATATCAATATGTGAGGATTGCCTGCCATATCAATATGTGAGGATTGCCTGCCATATCAATATGCAAGGATTGCCTGCCATATCAATAGGCGAAGATTGCCTGCCATATCAACATGGGGAGATTGCCTGCCATATCAATATGCGAAGATTGCCTGCCATATCAATATGGGAGGATTGCCTGCCATATCAACATGTGGGGATTGCCTGCCATATCAATATGGGAGGATTGCCTGCCATATCAATATGCGAGGATTGCCTGCCATATCAATATGCGAGGATTGCCTGCCATATCAATAGGCGAGGATTGCCTGCCATACATAGTAATGCCATAGCCATGTAGACTACTGGCATGGCTGTGATTGGCAGGCCACATCACCTCATCGGGTCTTATATAAGATCCAGGGGCTCGATGCTCGGCACACTGTCCTCTAGAAGCAGTTCAGGAAGAGTCAATCAAAAAGGGACAGCTTACTGTAGAATAGAGCAAAGTTTATACACTTACACCCTTTAATGCCTTTCATGTGGCACAATAGGTTGTTTTAAGCCATGTTTAACCGAATAAAGAAATATATAACTTAAAAAAACTATGTGATTTCCCCCATATTTTTGATAACCAGCGCAGCCAAAGACGACAGTTGCAGGCTGGTTGTCACGTCCCCACCAGAGTCTACTCCTGCGACTTCTGCTTTGATCACCAGGCAGCGCCGTGTTCCTGCTGTGGATAGTGCTGGTGATAGGAGAGGAGTCAGTGCCAGTGGCTCTGTTGGACGCAGGCTCCGCTTATCCACTAAGCTGGGTTTCTCTGGTACCTGCAGTACCGCTGGCTGACTGTAGGTGGCATGTCTTCCAGCTGAAGTTACCACCATTAAGCTACAGCCAATGGGAAAATACCACACCCTTCTAATTCTTCCTCCTGTCTGCTGGTCACTGTCAGAGATAGTTCTGAATTCCTGCTTCCTGGTTCCCATCCCGCTCTGTTCTGTATAGTGATCCCTGTGTTTTGATTTCTGCCTGTTTTCTGACTACCCTCCTGCCTGTTATTTTTGCCCCTAGCTGCCCTATCCGGATTTGACCTCTGCTTTGCTTTCTGATTACGTCCTTGCCAGCCTGACTTTGTCCCTGTTCTGCATTTCCTGGTTTGACCCTGTCTGACTACTACTCTCATCGGACTGCAGCCTACCACAGGTAGTGATCTTCGGGGCCCTGTGTAATTCGAAATCCCGAGATAGGGGTTAAAAGGTTTCAGGGTTTGCGGGGTCTTGCTTTGTGAGCGTCTTTCCTCTAGCCTGTCCATTACACGTTACAGCCAGTCTGAGTCTGTGGTTCCAGGTAGGCGTTACACTAGTATTATCAGGCTGGAAAGGTCCATGGATATTGGCCCCTTTGCAGCCTAAAGATAGCACTCTGCAGCTGCCCCAGAAGTTTAGTATACTCCACTTCTGGGGTGGCTATGGACTGCTATTTTTAGGCAGGGAAGGGGCCAAATAACCATAGACCTTCCCAGCCTGATAATATCAGGCTCCAGTTGTCTGCTTTAACTTGGCTGGTTATCAAAAATGGGGGGACCCAAAGTCATTTTTTTACATTTGTCATGATTGACTCCTGGCTCAGCTGGAGCTGAGCCTTTTTTTTAGTTTCACTTCTGATGCAAGTTACGTTAGGGGTTAATCCTTTCTGCCTCGTTCTGGAGGTCAGGCTGCTTTATTAGGGCACTGTTTCTCTTGGACTTCGCCAGTGATACTTCTGGCTCTGCTGTGTTCTGCTCTTGAGTGACCTGTTGTCTGCCCTGCCCCCTCCTGACCTCCGTGTTCACCTGACCTGTTAACCTCCTCTGTTGTCTGTTTCCATCAGTGTCTCTCCCGCTGTCTCCCTGTTCGTTCCTTATCTGTTTACCTTTATTCTGTCTTGTCTTCCCACTCCCCCTCGCTTCTAGGTTCTGATTTCCCAGCTCCTGACTATTTGCTTCCCTCTGACTACGTTTAGACTTTGCCCTTGTGTACTTACAAGACCTCATGTTGTGACACGGCTTTCTGACGATTCTACTGCCATCTGGTGGGCTTGACTAGTATTACCTCTGCTAGGGAATTCCCTGCTCATACGTTTCCTCCACTTTTACGCCCCCTAGTGGTTTACCAGCTACCTTCTCAGATAGTTTCAGGAATCCTCTCAGTCCCACATTACTGCGCTGTACTGCTATTGTACATCTTAGAGTACAGCGTGACAACATTATTCATTTATTTAGTTCTTAGCAGCGACCTTGGAGTCAGAGATGAGTCTAGGCGCTGTTTCCATCCATTTCAGTGATTTTCCAGCCCCCTAGCCCTCCTGTTAGGGTATTCTGGATGAATACTCGAGTTTCATTTTACTCGTTACTCGAGTAGAGCCTCTCCAAGCTTTCAACCTGCTCGATTCGAATACCGAGCACTAGAGCAGTTCAGTGCATGATCATCACTAGTGTTCACAGTTAAAAGGAAATTGTATGGTTCCCAGGCAGCTTCACTAAATATCACTTCTATGAAACGCTGGCGCATTTCAGTGCAGGATATACTTGGCTGCAGGCGCGGATCCTTGCTGCTCGTATTTGGGCAGGATGAAGCAAGGGCCGAAATCCCTTCAACGTCTGAGATGACTGAATTACTGGATACTTTCAGCAAATCACACCAATGTTACACAGAATGTTCCCATCACTGTATAATTACATCAATCAAATACATTTTTCAACCACGAGAAAAGTACCTTAGATACAGTAAAAAATAATAATGCAGATTAAAAAAATAGATGATCTGCCCATGGGATGCGATCACTTTTATTTGCTTTTCAGGGCCAATGCGGATTGGGAATCGCTCCATATTTCTCTGGACTATTTTTTATAAATGACTGTATTTCTCTTTTTTGTTAATTTATTCTATAAAGAGAACGAATAAATGGTAATAATAAGGGTGAAGGATCTCAGTGAGGATGATTTTAATTGCTGATCTTGACACTATACAGAATATCACACCGTATTGTACGTTCTGGTGCACAATGTCACTATATTCATTGGTAAACAAGAATCTGAGAAAGATTATTTTATTTTCCATGAGATATGTGTTCTTGTGTCATGAGTTGACCTAATCTGCATTATCAGAGGCAGAGCCAAAACATGGTTTTGCCTCTATACAAATCACTAGTTCGGCCTCACTTAGATATAGTGTGGACAATTTTGGTCTCCAGTTTATAAGAAGGACATAAAGTAGGGGGGGCGTGGCCTAGGCACCTAACAGGGAAGAAGCACTTCACTTGGGCTCCTGCTTTTAGAACACAAAACTTCCTCTTTAAACTTTACAATCTTCTGCAAAACACCCTAACTTGGGTCCCCTGCTACCCTGGTAGATACCTGTAGGATTCAGCACCCCTAAGTAGCCAGCAAGGTGCAAGCCAGGATCTCCATCTATCACCACAAGCTCTGGACACAGACCTAGGCTGGGAGCACAACTCCAGGAGGGCTCCAAGCAGAACACTGAGATCGGAACTATACCCGTGGGACAGCTCCTAGCACGCACTGAGACACAGTGGAGGTAAGGCCTTCTCCCCCAGAGAAGGAGACCCTTGGCCCCCCTCCCTTAAATGCCATAGCACCTCCACATAGTCAGAGTGCAGCCCTGAGTCTCACCTTCAGTGCTGATCCAGTTCAGACACAGGAGAGAAGGAGGCATTTCCAAGTGACGGAGTGGTTGTATCCCAGAGGTGCAGCAGCTGTGATTGCGCCCCCCTCGGGACACCAGGGCTCCATGTGGGCGACGCCATTTTGCAGGCTTTGAGAGCTGAAGAAGAAGAAGGCGGGAAACTGTGCTGCAGTTGCCTTAAAAAAACAGGAAAGCTTTTACAGAGCTCTGCACTGCGACCTGCTGGATAAAGCTTTTCTATAAGTGCTCGGCTGAAAAACGTTCTGCACTGACACCTAGTTGACATTCCTTGGCTCCCTGCACATTACCCTATCGCCACCTGGTGGTCACTGTGATACTGACTTGCTGCAAAGAAAACACTGCATGAGGTAGCTGTGAAGGAGTAATGTAACCCTATATAATGTCTGAGTAGAGGGAAGGCTCATTCTACCGCCCGAATAGAGGATATAAGTGGACAGTTACAACTTTAATAGTCTCATATATATAAGGAATACTGAAAAGAGACATAATACACTGCACTGACTGAGTAACGATCTGGCTGGGCTGAGGAGGAGAAGAGGACCAGGGGGGGTCAATCAGATTAAGAAGGGGACAGCCGTTTGTGACTCCATTGGACAAGTTTCTTACTAAGAAAAACTGTGCTGTGAGAGATCCTATGCCACCTAAGGCACAAAGACAATCAACCCTTAAAGGCAGTCAGGCAAAAAATAAAAGTACGTGATCGGATCCATTGGATATGGACCTAGACACTACGCCTTCACTGTCTGCTCTGGTGTCTCAGCAGGAGGACGGGGGAGAGTCACGTGACTCCCCATCAGAGACTGAGTTGGGAGATATGGAACACCATTTTGACCATAGAAGATTTAAAAAGTATCTGGATCTCCTTCCTACCAAGGAAGACTTCAAATCCCTGATCTCAGAGGTGAAAGAAACCTGTAGGTCAGAAATTAACTCAATCCATCAAGATGTTGGGCTACTGGCCGATAGAGTGGACTCAGTGGAAAGGGAACACGATGCCACTAGACAGTACATTATCAAATTACAGAAAAATGTGACTTCCTATGCTCAGGCTCTGAGTGAAACTAACAAACATCTGGAAGACCTGGATAACAGAGGACGCTGTAATAATATCCGAGTGAGAGGTATCCCTGAAACCACGGGTAATGAGGATGTCCATGCCATACTTGAAACCATATTTAACACTGTGCTGGAGCGCCCTATAACTCAAAGGATAAAATTGGACAGAGCACATAGAGCATTACGCCCCAGGGGGCCTCAAAATCAATCTCGTGACATTATCTGCTGCGTCCATGACTTCCAACTAAAAGAGTCCATTATGGCTAAAGCCCGTACCTCAGAGAGAATTGAATATCAAGGGACTCGGATCCAATTATTTCCTGATCTATCTTGGATCACCCTACAGAAAAGGAGACACCTGCAGCCACTACTTGCATCCTTAAAAGATAAGGGCATCCGATATCGCTGGGGGTTCCCATTTGCCCTCATAGCCTCAAAAGATGGTCATACGGCTGTGCTACGCTCAACTCGGGACCTTCAGCCTTCTGCACTGACCTGGGAATCCCTCCACCCACCCTAGTAGACTGGGAATTAGAGATGCCATCAAATCCACCCAGTCCAGTCTGGCAGCAAGTGGACTCTAGGGGGGGGATCTCCCTCATCATGGCCTAAGGCACGACCAGCTCCAACTTGAGATGACAATTTTTATTTATTTATTTTTTCTCTTCTGGGAACTGGAGCCCCTGGTTTGAATCTCTGGTTTCAAGCTGCAGCCCCCTTTGGGGTTAATGGGGGGGTGGCTTCATGCCCTCCCTTGTTTATTACAGGGACTTTCGTTGGTCCTTTCTTTCATAAGTACCTGTTCACTTTTTTTTTTTCTTCTCTTTTTTTTTTATATTAATATATCTGGTTATGACTCCTCATAAAATGTGCATTGGTTTGCTACTAGGGCAGTGAGAATTGAATACTCCCCTCTTGTAGATGTTTTGAATCTAGCTTCCGATACTGACTGCGATAGCAGAGTGTCCATAGCTACAAACCCCCTAATATGGTTAAAATTTTAACGTTAAATGTTAAGGGTTTAAACTCAAACATTAAGAGGCGTATGGCGATTGGTGAGATGCGGACCCAGCGAGCTGATGTCGTTTTCTTGCAAGAAACGCACTTGAGCCTCAATGGGAACTGCAATTTCGCTAAACATCTGTACCCCACGATTTGTTTAGCTTCCCAGGAAAGGAAAAAAGCCGGTGTGGCGATTTTGATATCAAGGACCTGTCCCATTCAAGTTATGACCTCCTTGGCAGACCCACAGGGTAGGTACCTTATCCTACAAGGGACATATAAGGATCTTACGATCATTTTGTGTAATATTTACGCCCCTAATACCTCCCAGATCCTCTTTTTGAACCGGGTATTCCTCAAACTCACACGCCTTCCCTCCTCAGCGTGGATTGTGGGTGGAGATTTTAACACTATTTTCTCTGACTCTTTAGACAGGTTGACCATTAACAATCAATTGTCGAGACCGTCTCAGCGTAAATTGACAGCTGCCTTTCGAAGACTGATCCGCAGATTTGCCTTATTTGATTTGTGGCGAGTTAAACATCCCTCAGAAAAAACCTTTACCTTCTACTCTCCCCCTCATGATACACACACCAGGATCGACTTCTTCTTTGGCAACATTCAAGCCCTTAGATTGACGAGCAATGTGGATATTGGTGCAATAACGTGGTCAGACCACGCGCCAATGACTCTCACTCTAGATCAGATAACGCCACGCACAAGAGTCTGCCACTGGAGGCTCAATGAGTCCCTCCTCAAGAGAACTCCCTACAGAGACAAACTGGAAGCAGGATTGATAGAATACTTCAAGAACAATGAGGGGTCAGTGCCTAAATTTTCTACTGTTTGGGAAGCCCATAAGGCCGTCTTTAGAGGGCAATGCATAGCATTAAGCTCCCGTATCAAAAAAGATAGACTTTATCAGTGAGATCAGCTCCTCAGAAGTCTCAGAGACAAAGAAAATAGGATGACCCTTAACCCATCAATATGTACCCTTAGAGGTATAGTAAAGACTCGTGCCCAACTGAAGGACCTAGAGGTCAATATAACAAGAAAAATTACTACTTTATAGCAGGCATAAATACTATGACAAATGAAATAAATCTCACTCCCTTTTGGCTCGCCAACTTAGAGAGGATAGGGGGAACTCATCCGTTTATGCCTTGAGAGATTCGGGGGGGAATATTTTCTATGACCCCACTAAAGTTGCAAAGATTTTTCAGGATTATTTGTCAAGATTGTATTCTTTGCCCAGCACTCTTCCTACAGACCCAGGAAAGCAGAGGGACCTAATCCACTCCTTTCTTGAGCAGTGTAAGTTGCCTACTCTTACTCAGAGTGCTGCAAATACACTGAATAAAGAAATCACGTGTGAAGAAGTAGAAGAGGTGCTTAAATTACTTCCTAATAAAAAATCACCGGGTCCAGATGGTCTGACATATTTTTACTACAAGGCATTTGCGGATCGACTCGCCCCCTATTTAGTTAAATTATTTAATAGCTTCCTCACGGGCTCCCCTATACCTACAAGTATGTTACATTCTTATATTAAGCTCATACCCAAACCGGGGAAGGATGCTATGGAATGTGCCAATTATAGGCCCATAGCACTCCTTAATGCTGATTTGAAAATCTTTACTAAACTACTGGCTCTACGTCTTTCGGTCCTGCTCCCTCACCTAATACACAAAGACCAGGTGGGTTTTGTCCCATGTAGGCAAGGGGGGGACAACACCAGGAAGATTATTGACTTAGTAGAAGTTGTTAATAAGACAGAGAGTGAAGCACTCCTTCTTAGTTTGGATGCAGAGAAGGCGTTTGACCGTCTGGGGTGGCCATTCATGTTTGAAACATTGCGTCATTTTGGAATCTCGGGTGCATTTATTACAGCCCTGAAAAGTTTATATTCATGCTCCTCAGCATCGGTCAAACTTCCTTATGCTGCATCTCAACCCTTTCAGATACACAATGGCACTCGTCAGGGATGCCCTTTGTCCTCCCTGCTCTTTGTTATGTGCATTGAGCCATTGGCTGCTACTATTCGCATTGACCCTAATATACGTGGAGTAATGGTGAGAGACAAGGAGTTTAAGCTATCCTTATATGCGGATGATGTCCTATTGATTTTGTCCCAACCACATACCACCCTCCCGAATTTGCATTCCCTATTGCTACAATTTGGAAGGCTGTCAGGGTATAGGGCAGGGGTGGGGAACCTTTTTAATGCCGAGGGCCATTTGGAATTTTCTACCAACCTTCGGGGGCCGCACAAAACTATCAACTTAAAATTACCCTGCTATACTTAGTCAAACAATTAACTCATCGTGGCGGCTGAAGCTTCTTGTTTTTGGTGCGGCTATATTATTCAATATTGATCTTATTGCTTCTCACAACTGTTTTTCCACGTTTGTGTCAGCTGGGACTGCTGTAAATACATCACAGGAGATGCTGAGGGCATATACATCACAGGAGATGCTGAGGGCATATACATCACAGGAGATGCTGAGGGCATATACATCACAGGAGATGCTGAGGGCATATACATCACTGGGGAGGGCTGGAAGGAATATACATTGCTGGGAGAACTAGACATCACTGGGGAGGGCTGGGAGGACTAGACATCACTGGGGAGGGCTGGGAGGACTAGACATCACTGGGGAGGGCTGGGAGGACTAGACATCACTGGGGAGGGCTGGGAGGACTAGACATCACTGGGGAGGGCTGGGAGGACTAGACATCACTGGGGAGGGCTGGGAGGACTAGACATCACTGGGGAGGGCTGGGAGGACTAGACATCACTGGGGAGGGCTGGGAGGACTAGACATCACTGGGGAGGGCTGGGAGGACTAGACATCACTGGGGAGGGCTGGGAGGACTAGACATCACTGGGGAGGGCTGGGAGGACTAGACATCACTGGGGAGGGCTGGGAGGACTAGACATCACTGGGGAGGGCTGGGAGGACTAGACATCACTGGGGAG
Organism: Anomaloglossus baeobatrachus; assembly: GCF_048569485.1. NCBI lineage: Eukaryota > Metazoa > Chordata > Amphibia > Anura > Aromobatidae > Anomaloglossus > Anomaloglossus baeobatrachus. The sequence goes on along the minus strand of NC_134360.1, from coordinate 1,362,640 downwards.
GGCTGGGAGGACTAGACATCACTGGGGAGGGCTGGGAGGACTGGACATCACTGGGGAGGGCTGGGAGGACTGGACATCACTGGGGAGGGCTGGACATCACTGGGGAGGGCTGGGAGGACTGGACATCACTGGGGAGTGCTGGGAGGACTAGACATCACTGGGGAGGGCTGGGAGGACTAGACATCACTGGGGAGGGCTGGGAGGACTAGACATCACTAGGGAGGATTATATATCACTTGGGAGGGCTGGGAGAAATTTAAGGACATTGCTAGGGGTTCTGACATACCAGGGGGGCACAGGCAGCAGTGTGAAGGCCGCAGGGGCATAGGCAGCAGTGTGGAGGCCACAGGGGCACAGGCTGCCGTGGGGAGGCCACAGGGGCACAGGCTGCCGTGGGGAGGCCACAGGGGCACAGGCTGCCGTGGGGAGGCCACAGGGGCACAGGCTGCCGTGGGGAGGCCACAGGGGCACAGGCTGCCGTGGGGAGGCCACAGGGGCACAGGCTGCCGTGGGGAGGCCACAGGGGCACAGGCTGCCGTGGGGAGGCCACAGGGGCACAGGCTGCCGTGGGGAGGCCACAGGGGCACAGGCTGCCGTGGGGAGGCCACAGGGGCACAGGCTGCCGTGGGGGGAGAGTGAGGAGCACAGGCTGCCGTGGGGGAGAGTGAGGAGCACAGGCTGCCGTGGGGGAGAGTGAGGAGCACAGGCTGCCGTGGGGGAGAGTGAGGAGCACAGGCTGCCGTGGGGGAGAGTGAGGAGCACAGGCTGCCGTGGGGGAGAGTGAGGAGCACAGGCTGCCGTGGGGGAGAGTGAGGAGCACAGGCTGCCGTGGGGGAGAGTGAGGAGCACAGGCTGCCGTGGGGGAGAGTGAGGAGCACAGGCTGCCGTGGGGGAGAGTGAGGAGCACAGGCTGCCGTGGGGGAGAGTGAGGAGCACAGGCTGCCGTGGGAATGCACGAGGAGGACGGGACACTGCACGGAGAACAGGCTGCAGTGGGAATGCGCAAGGTGGATGGGACGCTGCACGGAGCACAGGCTGCAGTGGGGATGTGCAGGGGCACACACAGGCATGGGAGCACAAACACACCTGTCGGACGCTGAGGTAGTAGCTTCTCTTCTGTGGAAAAAGAGCGAGTTGAGCGCTAACTCCACCCACAAAGTACGTCCTCACGCTAGCATGAGGACGTAAGCCATACAGGGTTTAAAGGGCCAGCAGCAAGCAAGACGCTGCTGCCTCCCGAGCTCTGTGGACTGTGCAATGTGCCCGGGGGCCGCAGAAAAGGTCATGGCGGGCCGCATACGGCCCGCGGGCCGGAGGTTCCCCACCCCTGGTATAGGGTCAACCAGAGCAAAACGGACGCCCTGCCTATTAATATTCCACAGGGGCGAGTGTGATGGTGGGATATGGGGGAGGTGTATCTTGCTGTACAGATTCCTATTTCAAGCTTGGTTCATTGTCTTATTTGAACTACTTCTGTGTACATTTCTATTGTTGTAGGTAATCACCCCCTATAGTGCAAGGTTGTAGCCTCTTGAGGCACTTCCATCCCTGGGAGTAGGGGGAGGTGGGCCTAGAGTCCAACTAGTGTAAACTCTTACATATTTATGTTTCGTGCTTTATCTTTGTGGTTCCAATAAAGCCCTTTGGATTGTTCCTTGGCCTGGCGTCCCTCCTTGCTCTGCTGTACACCCCGTCACAAACTGGTTGGCAGCGGTGGGATCAGAGCAGAAGGAATGGAGACAACAGTCCATCAACAGCTGGAACCAGAACCTCAGAGTACAAGAACTGGACTGCGGTGAACCTACAAACAAAGGCCTGTGAACTGGGAGTCAGCTACAAGGGACTCTCCCAGGAGCAGCTGATTGAGGCATTGGAAGGAGTTTGCTCGCAAAATGACGCTGAGGAAGGATCCTCCCAGCAAACGGAAGAAAGACGGCAGCCGGAGGTAAATACCAAAAAAAGTCAGTGGGTTGTGTGGTACGAGGAGGAGATGGCCTTGCTGGGAGAGGAGACCACCATAGAATATAAGATGGAGGTCATGCGTGGAGCTAAAGAGAAGGAGCGCAGGATGGAGGAGATGGCATTGCTGGATAAGCAGCTCGCTGTGGAAGCCGCTAGAGGTTCCAGACAGACTGTAACCCCAGCACCCACCATGAGGGAACTTCCCAGAGTGTCCCGCAAAGACTTCAAGCAGTTTAATGAGGCTGCTGGTGACATTGAGGGCTTTTTCCAGGACTTTGAGCATCAGTGTCGATTAATGGAAGTCCCAGAAAGGGAGCGCGTCCGGCATCTGGTTGGGCTCTTAGAGGGTGGAGCTGCCGCAGCCTATAGAGCTATGGACCCTTGGTGGAACTGTGAGTATGCGGATATTAAACAGACTATTCTAGAACATTATGCTATAACGCCAGACACTTACAGGACTCAGTTCCGTACTTTAGCATGTGATGAGGAAGTGTCTTTCAAGATGTATGCCCACAAACTCAAACATCTGTGGCATCGTTGGCTGGAGGCAGAGGAGGCCTTAACCTTGGAGACCGTCCTCCAGGTCCTCCTAAAAGAGCAGTTTTACTTCAAGTGCCCTGCTGAGATCCGGGAATGGGTGCGTGAAAGGAGACCAGCCACTGTGGCGGAAGCTGCAGCTCTAGCTGATGAGGTGCTCACTATCAAGCCTCAGTGGAAGAAGCTGCTAGCAGAGGGAGCAAAAATGACCAGCTCCCCAACACCAGAGGTTCCTTGTCCTTCAGTGCCCAATGTTCCTCGACCTCCTAGATCACCACCTCATGTGGATACCCGTGTGTATGTGCCTCCAGTTGTTTCTACCACATTTTCTGGAATGCGACGAGGAGAAAAAGTAGAAGAGCAAAGATGTTATAGCTGTGGGCATCCCGGGCATCTGCGGGCCACATGCCCATCTATCCCGTGGAGTCATCCTCCAAATCGACAACCACCTCCAGCACCTGCACCTCCCTATCAGTCACCAAGGTCTCCTACCTACTTCTCCAGAAGGCAAACTGGAAGGAGTGAGACGCAGCGCAGATGTTATGGACGTGGGCAGCCTGGTCATCTGCAAGCTCACTGTCCAGGTGTTCAGAGGCAGAACAGCTGCAGACCACCTTTGCCTGTCCATTATCTACAGACACCCTCAACAGGAGAAGAGCTGGATTCTGGCCCTGATGATTTGACAAGTGACTCTGATATGTTGACTTCCCTACCAGGAGTCTATGGAGTGCGAGCCACAGCCACCCGTTCTTATGATCTTCGGCATAAACATCTACAGGAGGTTGTGCTGGATGGCCAAAAAGTTGTTGGCTTTCGTGACACTGGGGCTTTTCTCACCATAGCAGATCCCTGAGTAATTCAACCAGAAGCAATTCAAAAGGGACCAGGAATTGCCATTGAATTGGCTGGAGGTACTCAGAGATATATTCCAAGAGCAAGTGTAACCCTGGATTATGGCTTTGGGGCAAAACAATGCATAATCGGTGTGATGAGCGGCCTTCCTGCAGACATTCTCCTAGGCAATGATGTGGGAGATATACAATGACGATTTGTGGGTGCAGAAAGCCGAGTTTGAGTGAGGGAGGACACAAAAGGAACCTTGTCCTTCCAACCCTATTGCTCTACAAGGGATTACATACAGTTTTTCCATCCACTACAAGTGTGGAAGCCAACACCGGATTGCTGATAGACTGTCCCAGCAAGAAGAACCATAGACTATTCACAGCTGAGCAACATGGACTTAAGTGAGATGGCCAGAGGTCTGTGTAGACCTCGTGGCATACTCACTTATTAAAAAGGGGGGACAGCTTGTGATGGTGGGATATGGGGGAGGTGTATCTTGCTGTACAGATTCCTATTTCAAGCTTGGTTCATTGTCTTATTTGAACTACTTCTGTGTACATTTCTATTGTTGTAGGTAATCACCCCCTATAGTGCAAGGTTGTAGCCTCTTGAGGCACTTCCATCCCTGGGAGTAGGGGGAGGTGGGCCTAGAGTCCAACTAGTGTAAACTCTCTGTTTACCTGGGAGATTCAGTCTGTGTGAAACTTGAAGAAAGAAGATTGATCCTCTGGGAGGGAATAGCTGAGGCTGGATCCTAGAGCTGGTGTATGGACAGTTACAGACTGGAGATCAGTGGCCACGTGGGATTGCATTTTGTTGTTCACCTGTTGGACTCAAGGAACTCATATAAGGACCATTGCCCTATTTTCCCTGGCATCGGAATACCAGGCGGTTCCCCTGGATCTTTTGTTTTGTTGTGGACTCCTTGCAGACTTTAACCCCTTAGTGACGGAGCTAATTTTCACCTTAATGACCAGACCAAATTTTGCAATTCTGACCAGTGTCACTTTATGAGGTTATAACTCTAGAACGCTTCAACGGATCCCGGTGATTCTGAGATTGTTTTTTCGTCACATATTGGACTTCGTGTTAGTACCAAATTTAGGACAATATTTTTTGCGTTTATTTATGAAAAAAATTGAATATTGGCAAAAATTTTGAAAATTTTGCAATTTTCAACTTTTGAATTTTTATACCGTTAAACCAGAGATTTCTGTGACACAAAATAGTTAATAAATAACATTTCCCACTTATCTACTTTACATCAGACCAATTTTGGAAACAAAATTTTTTTTTGTTAGGAAGTTAGAGGGGTTCAAAGTTTATCAGCGATTTCTCATTTTTACATCAAAATTTACAAAACCATTTTTTTAGGGACCACATCACATTTGAAGTGACTTTGAGAGGCCTAGATGATAGAAAATACCCAAAAGTGACACCATTCTAAAAACTGCACCCCCCAAAGTACTCAAAACCACGTTCAAGAAGTTTATTAACCCTTCAGGTGCTTCACATGAACAAAAGCAATGTGGAATGAAAAAAAAGCAAAAATTAAATTTTACCTAAAAATGTTGCTCTAACCCAAATTTATTCACTTTTAGAAGAAATAACACAACAAAATGGACCCCAAAACTTGTTCCCCACTTTCTTATGAACGCGCCAATACCCCACATGTGATCAGAAACCTCTGTTTGGACAAATGGGAGAGCTCGGAACAGAAGGAGCAATATTTGAATTTTGGAAAGCAAATTTGGCTGAAATAGATTGCGGGCACCATGTTGCATTTACAGGTCCGCTAAGGTACCTAAACAGAAGAAATCCCTCACAAGTGACACCATTTTGGAAACTAGACCCCTCAAGGATTCTATCTAGGGGTATAGTGAGCATTTTAGATCCACAGGTACTTCACAGATTTTGTTAACGTTACGTTGTCATATTGAAAATTTTAATAATTTTCTCAAAAATGTTGCTTTAGCATCAATTTTCTCACTTTTTCAAGAGGTAATTCCAAAAATTTGACCTCAAGGTTTGTTAACCACTTTTTTATGAGCGCGGTGATACCTCACATGTGGTCTGAAACCTTTGTTTGGACAAATGGGAGGGCTTGGAACGAAAGGGGCAATATTTGAATTTTGGAAAGGAAATTTGGCTGAAAAAGATTGCGGGCACCATGTCACATTTGGAGGACCCCTAAGGTACCTAAACAGCAGAAACCCCGCACAAGTGACCCCATTTTGGAAACTAGGCCCCTCAAGGAATTTATCTAGATGTTTGGTGAGTACCCTGAACCCCCAGGTGCTTCACAGAATTTTATAACGTTGAGCCATGAAAAAAAAAAAATAAAATTTTACCACAAAATTGTTATTTCAACCAGGTAGCTTTTTTTTTTACAAGAGTAAAAGGAAAATATTCAGCATAACATTTATTGTGCAATTTCTCCTGAGTTTGGCGATACCTTATATGTGGTGGAAATCAACTGTTTGGGTGCACAGCAGGGCTCGGAAGGGAAGGAGTGCCATTTGACTGCAAAATTGGCTGGAATCAATAGCGGACGCCAGGTTGCATTTGGAGAGCCCCTGAGGTGCCTAAACAGTGGCTGTCCCCCACAAGTGACTCCATTCTGGAAACAAGACACCTCAAGGCTTTTATCTAGGTGTATAGTGAGCAGTTTGAATCCACGAATACTTCACAGATTTTGATAAGCTTAGGTTGCCATATTGAAAATTTTCATTTTTTTCACAAAAATGTTGCTTCAGCATCAAATTTCTCACTTTTTCAAGAGACAACAACAAACCGTGGACCCAACAGGTTGTTATCCAATGTCTTATGAGCACAGGGATACCCCACATGTGGCCAAAAACCTCTGTTTGGATAAATGGGAGGGCTTGGAATGGAAGGAGTACCATTTGAATTCTGGAAAAGTTGAGATAAATTGCGGGCACCATGTCACATTTGCAGGGCCCCTTGGGTACCTATACATTCGAAACCCCCCACAAGTGACTCCATTTTGGAAACTGGATTTTATTCAGGAGTATAGTAGCATTTTGAATCCACAGGTACTTCACAAAAATGTTGCTGTAGCAACAAATGTCTCACTTTTAGGCTATGTGGCCATGATCCAGCGACACGGCGTCTAGTACACAGTGTCAGCCTCCTGCAGAGATGTGAGTGTTGTCCACGGGAGAACGCAGCTGCCCATGCCCACGATTTGGGTTCAGGCCGCTGTGGAGCTCTATGCTACCTGCAGAGAACACTCATCTCCGCAGCATAAATTGACATGCTGAGGCTCGGGAAGCTGCGCCACAGGTCGGTTTATGCTGCGGAGAAGAGAAGTACATTGGGCAAGCACATTGGGCATGGGATTTCTAAAAATCCTTCCACTGTGCTTCTACTGCACAATGCAGCGTTATGGACGCAGGGAAAACACTCTGCGCCCAAAACGCTGCAAATCCCGATTGTGGGCGCACAGCCTAAAATGCTACAATGGATGAATGGATAGATGTCAAACAAATATAACGTCCCACCCCCTGCATATTCTAAGCTGGCGCCCTTTAGTGCCTTTCATGTGGCACTAAAGGGTGCCTAGCCTTGTATTTAGCCCCCCAAAAAATTAATTAAAATAAACGACGTGGGGTCCCCCCTATTTTTGATAGCCAGCTAGGGTAAAGCAGACAGCTGTAGCCTGCAAACCACAGCTGACAGCTTCACCTTGGCTGGTGATCAATTTGGAGGGCTCCCCAGGCGTTTTTTAAAAAAAAAACAAAAACGTGGGGTCCCCCCAAATTAGATCACCAGCCAAGGTGAAGCAGACAGCTGGGGTCTGGTATTCTCAGGGTGGGAAGAGCCATGGTTATTGGACTCTTCCCAGCCTAAAAATAGCAGGCCGCAGCCGCCCCAGAAGTGGCGCATCCATTAGATGCGCCAATCCTGGCGCTTCGCTCCAGCTCATCCCGCGCCCTGGTGCGGTGGCAGACGGGGTAATATATGGGGTTGATACCAGCTGTAATGTCACCTGGCATCAAGCCCTGGGGTTAGTGATGTCACGGCATCTGAACAGATACCCGACATCACTAACCCAGTCAAGAAATAGAAAAAAATAAAGACAAAAAAAAAATTTATTTGAAAAAAAACTCCCCGAAACATTCCTCTTTTACCAATTTATTGTAAATAAATAAATTTCGGTCGCTGTAATCCATTTTTGAGGTCCCACGCCGTCTCTGGATCTTCTAGAATATGGGGGGCACGTTCAGGGAACGTATCCCCCATTTTCTGGAAGAGCAAGCTCTCCATGAGCAGTGTGGGTGCAGTAATCTGAGAATACTGCACTCACACTGCCCCGGTCCAACCTAGGGCAGAGTGACCTGCAGTAACCTCATTCCAGAATATGAGGGGCACGCTCACAGAACGTACCCCCCATTTTCTGGAACAGCAGCCTCTCCATGTGAGGAGTGTGGCTGCAGATCACTGCACTCACCCTCCCCCGGTCCACAGTGGAGCCTGTGCATCAGCGACGTCAGCAGGATCCCTGCTTGCAGGGATCCAGCTGACAGCCGCTGTCTGCGCATGCGCCGCCAGCATTCAAGAGAAGGAGGCGGCGTGATCGCGGGGCCGGAGCACCAGCAGACAGGTAACGTATGACCGGGGGCTGGGGGGGGTGACGGAGGGTGACGGGGGGACCTGGGGACAACTTTCTGCCGCATGTGACGTGTCACATGCGGCAGAAAGAGTAGGATGAATGCGGCCGCCATTTTCCACGCTCCGGAGGGGGGAGGGGGGAGGCGGCTCTGGAGAACCGGAGGGGGCTCCGGGGACCAGAGATCTCCGGTGTACCGGAGGAGGGGTCAGGGGGAGGACATTTCCCTCCGATCTGAAATGTTTGATCATTTCAGATCGGAGGGAAATGAATACAGAGGCGGCGGCGGCGGCAGTTTTCAGCGCGCGTCGGCGCCATCTTGGATTTTCCGGAGGGGGGGTAGGGGTGGTGGGGGGACTCTCCGGTACCGGGGGCTTTGGGGGCACTAGAGGATTATATTTATTTCTCATCTGACATGTTTGATCACGTCAGATGAGAAATAAATCAATTTTACCGGCCATTTTTTTTTTTTTAATGTTGTCGCCGGTATACGGTGTATACCGGCGATCGCATTAACGGGGTCCAAAAAAAACACCCCGATTCATAATCTTGGGGGTCTCAGCTACCTCCGGTAGCTGAAACCCCCGAGATTTTTCGTCACTGGGGGGCGCTACAAGCTTTTTCCGGCCTGACGTCTCAAGACGTCGGAACAGAATAAGTACCCTGTTTTTCCGACGTCTTGAGACGTTAGGCCGTCGCTATGGGGTTAAGGATCTATATTTATGTTTGGTGCTTTATCTTTGTGGTTCCAATAAAGCCCTTTGGATTGTTCCTTGGCCTGGCGTCCCTCTTTGCTCTGCTGTACACCCCGTCACAGCGAGTTTCCTCCTTACAGGAAAACTACAATTATAAATGGAAAAATATATCCTTGACTAACCTGGGGATACAACTAACATCTAAGTATAAGCTCTTGTACCAGCAGAACTATCCTAGTTTATTTACTGAGATAGAAAGGCTCCTGCTCAATTGGAACAAGCTCCCATTGTCTCTGTTTGGAAGAATCTCTGCAGTCAAAATGTCTGTCCTGCCGAAGCTACTTTACCTATTTGAGACCCTTCCGGTGTGTGTACCATACAAAGAGTTGCGCAACATTCAGTCTAGTATACTTCAATTTGTTTGGGCCCACAAGAGACATAGAATCAAGAAAACTACTTTGTTTGACAGTAAACTGAGAGGAGGCCTAGGGGTCCCTGATATTACTAGGTACTATTGGGCAGTACAGTTACGTCACCTCCATGCATGGTCTAATCGCAGTGCCTTCTCTAGATGGATGGAAATAGAGAAGTTATGGCTCGCCCCCATACACCCCAATTCCTACCTCTGGGGCACCTCATCAAACAAGCCTGACCCACATACTCTGGGCCCTATAGCCTTCACGAAGAGGATATGGGACTGTTGTGTCAAAAAGTTTCCACTTAAATCTGAACACTCTCCATTGACTTCTTTTCTTTTTAATCCCAGAATGCCAGACGGTATGCAGGGTACAGCGACTAAGACATGGTTTGACAGGGAACTCTTTTGCTTTGCTGACATAGTAGATGCACGTTCCAGAGTCCTTCTCCCCTATGCCACGATAGCTGATAAATTTAATCTCCCTGGCAATTCCCAATATCGGTATTTACAAATTAGACACCTGATGCACTCCCTTTTTACCTCCTTAGAAGTCTCTATCCCTACACTTTTTGAGAGATTATGCAGAGCTGGGGTCTCTACTAAAGGCCTCATCTCAGATATATACCGTATTTTAGTTACCCCCTGCCCAGAAGACAAGCCAGATCATACATATATGAGGAAATGGGAAGATTTCCTTGGTGAGACCATTCCCTTGGGTATTTGGAAACGGATCTGAGATACTGCCTCTAAGACATCCTCATGTTATGTCTATAAGGAAAATCAGTATAAATTACTCATGTATTGGTATTACACCCCATCACTAGTACATAAACTAAACCCAGCTATACCTGACAATTGTTGGAGGTGTGGAGCTACAGGAGGAGATATACCGCACATATTCTGGGTATGCCCCATTATCCAGTGCTTCTGGAGGTTGGTGCAATCCCATATATATAAAGTAACTGGCTTTCGGGTTCCCCTGGATCCTAAATTCTATATATTAAATATACCACAACTGGGGAAAAGAGTGAAGTGGTTATTGTTACATATAACCACAGCAGCTAGATGTCTGCCCGCAACTGGAGGTTAGCCCATCCACCCTCACTTACAGATCTGCATTCTCGGATCCAAGATGTGAGAAGGATGGAGTATCTATCTGCCCTGTCAAATAACAAGGTAGATCATGTTGAGAGCGTTTGGCCACTTTGGGACACCTATTGGGCCAATAAAGAATAATAGTAAGGTATGGTTTTGATGGAAGCCTGATATATCCACCCTCACCACTTCATCCCCCCCTCCTTATATCTCCTTGTCTAGTATTGTTTTGTTTGTCTTGTCACATTCCCTGTTTTTATTGTATTAGTGGATAGTATGATATGTACACTGATTCTCGGTTTACAGTTATTGCTCATATGCTTGTGAGACATATCTATGCATTCATGTACTTTTTCCGTGTCTGTTTTTAAAAAATTTAATAAAACATTCAGTTATAAAAAAAGGACATAAAGTACATAAAAAAGTGAGTACACCCCTCACATTTTTGTAAATATTTTATTATATATTTTCATGGGATAACACTACAGATCTGACACTGTGATACAATGTACAATGTCAGTGCACAGCTTGTATAACGGTGTAAATATCGTGTCCTCTAAATAACTAAATTCTGTACAGACTCACACAAAATGAAGTAAGACTATGGGGTAAAAGTGAGTCGCCAAACTGTAGTGCGATGGCTGAGAGCAGTAGGCTTGAAGGCACAAGTTCCAATCAAGAAGCCGCTCATCTCTGCAAAGAACCAGAAGGTCCAACTTGGGTTTGCCAAAGAACACAACAATGGAAAGTGACAGATTGTTCTAAGCTGTTGTGATCGGATGAATCCAAGTTCAATCTGTTTGGTAGTGATGGCAGAGCTATATATACAGCCCAATGATGTAAGATAGCATACACCTACAGTAAAACATGGTGGTAGCAATGGCATGGTTTGGGGTGGCTTTTCTGCATCTGCTATTGTCCCTCTGCATAGAATTGATAGAAATATGAATGTACCCTGTACAAGGATACTGAGGATGTAATGCTGCCACATAGTAAAACCAAAGTAGGCCAGAGCTGGAAACTCCAGCAAGACAATGACTCTAAGCACACATCCAATTTAGTCAAAAACTGGTTAGCAAAGAAAAATGTTCACCTGCTGCAACTGCCGATCCGATCCCGATTTACACCCTATAGATCACCCTGGGATGAGTTGGGGCAACGAGTTGGAACAGGTACTCAAAGCAATAAAGATTAATTGTTTGCAGATTTGCAAATGGAATGGAGCAAGATCTTTCAAGACGTTTGAATTCCCTAGTGGCTGCAATACCCCGTTGGTGTGGTGCAATAATTAAAGCAAGAGGTTATGCTACAAAGTACTAAGTTATGGCAAACAATGAATTATGGTCATGACTATTGCTTGGCTCTGATGGGGTTAAGTCAGGTGGGAGGGGTCTGTTCGGTCATGCCTCGTTCCGGGACTCTCGCCGCTTTATTTTAGTGTTGACTTCTCCGGGACGCCACCAGTAATAGTTCCTGCTCTGCAGCGTGCGCACTGGTTCCTGTGAGTTTGCTCTGATCTGTCCCACTACCCAGCTTTCCTGTCCCTGACCTCCATTTTCCCCCATACTGTCTGTCCGCCCTGTCTACCTGACTCTGGTCCTGTCCCGTGTCTCTGCCTCCACCTCCTCCTTTTGTACTTACATGTTCTCCTGGCCTCTGACCTCGGTAACATCCCCTGACTACGGCTCTGCTCCTTTTCGGCTCTTTACGTGACTTCTTGCCTTCTGACTCCCTTGCTTCCATATGACTTCGGCTTGCTCATTCCTCTGTATTGACATGACATCCTAGTTTGACTTTGGCTTGTCTGACTGCTCTTACTCTTGTGCTAGCGACCTCTGGTGGGCTTTTGTATTTTTGCACTTCGGATTTCAATCTCCAGTAACAAACACTGAAACCTCAACCTATACCCTCAATCAGCATAGGGTTATTATAATAAACACAATTTGCCCAAAGGGCAACTAGAGGAACCCTAACTAAAGATTGCTAAAACTTATGGGCTACATAGACTCCAAAGGGAAATGAACATCCAGCGGAAAAAGGCAGGAAAAATAAAACTCCATCTTTATTCAATTCTTTAAAAAATAGTCACAGCAGTACAGGCACCAGCAGATCTCCCGGGATGTACGACCCAACGCGTTTCAACAAAAAAGTAGTTATGTCTTATTCATGGAACATTACAAGTTTCTTGTATAAAAAAAACCAAACACTTTAAAGTATGTTTTGCAGCTGGAAGAACAAGAACGTTTCTTTCTTCAAACAAAGTAGAAGAAGGTTCTTTACTGGACAGCACATTTCTATGCCGTAAAAAAACAGCAGGTGAAGCAGACTGACACATGGAGATATTTAAAGCCCAAAACGGCTGCCAAGGAGCATATGGGTCACCCATCTTAGGGTCAAGAATACAAATAAAAAAAGGAGGAGAATAACAGAGAAAGATGCAAAAAAAATCCCAGAAACACAATGTTGTGAAAGAAGTATTGAGAAAGACGGGAATGTGGAAGAGTGAACAAAGAACAAATATTACACACAAAAGAGAAATGGCGGGATGTGGTAGGTAGAAACCACGGGACTGAACTGGAGCCGCAGAGGCAAAAAGAGGATAACGAGGGAGAGAAGGTAACGGGCGAAGTCACAGAGTGTTCAGCCCCCGAAGAGAAGGTGGCGAGCTTAAAATGAGGAAGAAGGCGTCCGGTACAAGCGGATGAAGAGGAGAAGAGGGTAAAAAGGAGTCGGCATGTTGGGTGGTGACACGGAGGGGTATAGGTTAGTGTTGTATATATATATATATATACATGAAATACACACACACATACTGTAAATAAATATATATATATATATATAAAGTATGTGTGCGTATTTCATGTAGGAAAGAAAGGAAAGGGTGAAGCAGGTACATGTCAAAGGAGAGATCAAGCTCAGTGATGTATGAAGTGAAGATGGGTGAAAAAACAGAATAGGAATTAGTCACAAAGGAGAGAAAAGATGAGCTAATATATGATTTAATCCGCTAATTAACTAGTTACAATGCCTAGAATGAGGAACCAAAAGTGGATTCTCATTAAACTGAATGGGGATTAACTAATAAAAGTTTTTCTAGGATGTGATACAGGAGTTAAAAGATATAGCGATTGGACATGAGGCTGCAAAAAGTTTTGTTAAAGGGAAAATACATTTTGGTTAAAATGGGATATTATGAGGGTTGTAGTTGCTCAAAAAGTGGAGAAAAATATATCTATAAAAAATATGTAAAAATAATGAAGAATATCATCTAGGATGAAAGAATGGACAGCTATACAGAATTTAAAAAAAAAATACCATAATCTGGAATATAAAAAGATTTAGGGTTCAAAAGAGGAAGGGTGGCCAAAACAACTGAGAAAAACAGCTAAGGGTATGAAATCTGGAGAGACGTTGGGTGAAGTGTAAAATGGAGAACAGGTGAAACATCAGACTTCATTGGACAGGTGGGAATAATGCATGAAGGTTTGAGAAACGAATACATGTTGGGAAAAATGTACAAGTGTTAATCAGCTGGAGGCGGGAAACAGAAATAAAGGGAATAGAGGATCCAGAAAAGATGGCGGAAAATAAAGGAGAAAACATCCACTTGAAATGTGAAGGGATTACATGAAAATGGGTGCAAAAGACTCATATAAAAGTAATATTCTAAAATAATGTAGAAGCTAATAATTAAGCAACATCATACAGTGCCTACAAGTAGTCTTCAACCCCCTGCAGATTTAGCAGGTTTGATAAGATGCAAATAAGTTAGAGCCTGCAAACTTCAAACAAGAGCAGGATTTATTAACAGATGCATAAATCTTACAAAGTTATGTTGCTCAGTTAAATTTTAATACATTTTCAACATAAAAGTATGGGTCAATTATTATTCAACCCCTAGGTTTAATATTTTGTGGAATAACCCTTGTTTGCAATTACAGCTAATAATCGTCTTTTATAAGACCTGATCAGGCCGGCACAGGTCTCTGGAGTTATCTTGGCCCACTCCTCCATGCAGATCTTCTCCAAGTTATCCAAGTTCTTTGGGTGTCTCATGTGGACTTTTTAATCTTGAGCTCCTTCCACAAGTTTTCAATTGGGTTAAGGTCAGGAGACTGACTAGGCCACTGCAACACCTTGATTTTTTCCCTCTTGAACCAGGCCTTGGTTTTCTTGGCTGTGTGCTTTGGGTCGTTGTCTTGTTGGAAGATGAAATGATGACCCATCTTAAGATCCTTGATGGAGGAGCGGAGGTTCTTGGCCAAAATCTCCAGGTAGGCCGTGCTATCCATCTTCCCATGGATGCAGACCAGATGGCCAGGCCCCTTGGCTGAGAAACAGCCCCACAGCATGATGCTGCCACCACCATGCTTGACTGTAGGGATGGTATTCTTGGGGTCGTATGCAGTGCCATCCAGTCTCCAAACGTCACGTGTGTGGTTGGCACCAAAGATCTCGATCTTGGTCTCATCAGACCAGAAAACCTTGAACCAGTCTGTCTCAGAGTCCTCCAAGTGATCATGAGCAAACTGTAGACGAGCCTTGACATGACGCTTTGAAAGTAAAGGTACCTTATGGGCTCGTCTGGAACGGAGACCATTGCGGTGGAGTACGTTACTTATGGTATTGACTGAAACCAATGTCCCCACTGCCATGAGATCTTCCCGGAGCTCCTTCCTTGTTGTCCTTGGGTTAGCCTTGACTCTTCGGACAAGCCTGGCCTCGGCACGGGAGGAAACTTTCAAAGGCTGTCCAGGCCGTGGAAGGCTAACAGTAGTTCCATAAGCCTTACACTTGCGGATGATGTTCCCAACAGTGGAGACAGGTAGGCCCAACTCCTTGGAAAGGGTTTTGTACCCCTTGCCAGCCTTGTGACCCTCCACGATCTTGTCTCTGATGGCCTTGGAATGCTCCTTTGTCTTTCCCATGTTGACCATGTATGAGTGCTGCTCACAAGTTTGGGGAGGGTCTTAATTAGTCAGAAAAGGCTGGAAAAAGAGATAATTAATCCAAACATGTGAAGCTCATTGTTCTTTGTGCCTGAAATACTTCTTAATACTTTAGGGGAACCAAACAGAATTCTGGTGGTTTGAGGGGTTGAATAATAAATGACCCTCTGAATAAACTTTTCACAATTTAAAAAAAAACCAAAAAAACAAATAACATTCTTTTTTGCTGCATTTCACACTTCCAGGCTGATCTACAGTCCAAATGTCACAATGCCAAGTTAATTCCGAATGTGTAAACCTGCTAAATCTGCAGGGGGTTGAATACTACTTGTAGGCACTGTAAATGAACACTTAGATCCTTAACAGTCGATATAATAAGCCTAAAATTCACAAAAGCAAGAGACAAATAAAGAGGAATTTAAAAAAAAAAAAAAAATATATATATATATATATATATATATAAAAAATATATATATAACTAACTGGCAATAGTGTTGGTAGATAAATAAATAAAAAAATTATAGTAATGGCTAATATATAAATTAATAAATACATACATTCTGATGGCACCTGGGAGAGGTAAATTCCTGCTATAAATATGCACATATGAATATAAATATATGTAAACAGATAAAATAATATAGTATTGTAAGTAAATTGTCTATTCTGGGGCAGCAGATAACTTATTCCATGGACATTTCTGTGATGTCGTTGCTCTGAGTGAGTTAATCTCATAAATCCAATAAAGGTTTTTCCACCAATATGCTGACGTTCTGGTGGCGCAGACTGAATGGGATGATGGATGATGGATAGATGATGTGATGGATGATGGATGATGTGATGGATGATGTGATGAATGATGTGTTGGATGATGTGATGGATGATGTGATGGATGATGTGATGAATGATGTGGGATGGTGTGATGAATGATGTGATGGATGATGGATGCATGATGCGATGAATGATGTGATGGATGATGTGATGGATGATGTGATGGATGATGTGATGAATGATGTGGGATGATGTGATGAATGATGTGATGGATGATGGATGCATGATGCGATGAATGATGTGATGAATGATGTGATGGATGATGTGATGGATGATGTGATGGATGATGTGGGATGATGTGATGAATGATGTGATGGATGATGGATGCATGATGCGATGAATGATGTGATGGATGATGTGATGGATGATGTGTTGGATGATGTGATGGATGATGTGATGGATGATGTGATGAATGATGTGATGGATGATGTGTTGGATGATGTGATGAATGATGTGATGGATGATATGTTGGATGATGTGATGGATGATGTGATGGATGATGTGATGAATGATGTGATGAATGATGTGATGTATGATGTGATGGATGATGTGTTGGATGATGTGATGGATGATGTGATGGATGATGTGATGAATGATGTGATGGATGATGTGATGAATGATGTGATGGATGATGTGTTGGATGATGTGATGGATGATGTGATGGATGATGTGATGAATGATGTGATGAATGATGTGATGGATGATGTGAGGAATGATGTGATGGATGATGTGATGGATGATGTGATGGATGATGTGATGAATGATGTGATGGATGATGTGATGAATGATGTGATGGATGATGTGTTGGATGATGTGATGGATGATGTGATGGATGATGTGATGAATGATGTGATGGATGATGTGATGGATGATGTGATGGATGATGTGTTGGATGATGTGATGGATGATGTGATGGATGATGTGATGGATGATGTGATGAATGATATGTTGGATGATGTGATGGATGATGTGATGGATGATGTGATGAATGATGTGATGAATGATGTGATGGATGATGTGATGGATGATGTGTTGGATGATGTGATGGATGATGTGATGGATGATGTGATGAATGATGTGATGGATGATGTGATGAATGATGTGATGGATGATGTGTTGGATGATGTGATGGATGATGTGATGGATGATGTGATGAATGATGTGATGAATGATGTGATGGATGATGTGAGGAATGATGTGATGGATGATGTGATGGATGATGTGATGAATGATGTGATGGATGATGTGATGGATGTGTTGGATGATGTGATGGATGATGTGATGGATGATGTGATGAATGATGTGGGATGATGTGATGAATGATGTGATGGATGATGGATGCATGATGTGATGAATGATGTGATAGATGATGTGATGAATGATGTGATGGATGATGGATAGATGATGTGATGGATGGATAATGTGATGGATGATGATGGATGATGTGGCACTTTTGGATTGTTCCAGCTTGCAGAGACCTTGTTTCAGAGATCCCTTTGTAATATTTGTGTGATGGGACGTTGGCGTTTATGAAGCGTCTGCGTAGTTCTGCTCCCATATTGCAAATGACTGGAGCATTGTATGAGATAAATCACATAGCGGGAATGACAGTCCATGTGGGATATAATTGAAAATGTTTCCCGTGAGGGGCAGCACTGTTTGTGCTCCACGTCTCTTTTTTTAGCCCAGACATCCTTTATCAATGAGCCCTACCTCCACCATATTGGGCGAGGGCTCGAGGTAGTGCACCTTTTTTGTGTTTTTTCCTGTAGCATGTGATGTTCGGTGATGAAGGGTTTCGGGTTATTTGCATTCCCTATTCTATACATGTATAGTCTTCTCATACTTTGGATGGTTGGTTCTCCACCAGCTTCTCTGGCGCCTCGTCCTGCATTTTTTGTGGCGTCTCACTGTTTGGTACTTGACATAGTGACCTTAAAAATAGACAGCAAAATGAATGTGGAAGAACATGAACAAATCCCTGTAAGATTGCCGCCGTCTGTGGGACGCTGGCGCTCAGAAGCCCAGACTGTGTGATCCTAACAGGACGGCGACATAAATAACAAAGGCCACAGTATAAAAAAGAGCAGAGTCAATGTCCCTGTGGACAAGTTCCTGCCATCATTTAACTGGCCGTTTTCTACATATTATACCATCTGATTGAGTAGAAGCCGCCATGTCATCAGCTGAACACTCATTGTGCACATAGATAAGATGCTTATACAAATCGCTGTCATTCCTGCTACTAAATTCAACAAATGCAAAAATGTAAGCTTGACGTTTTGATTTTTTGCCGCTACGCCGTTTACCAGATTAATTGATTTTATATATTGATAGATCGGGCATTTCTGAATGCACGAATACTAAAGATGTGTATATTTTTTATTTTTTTAACCGTTTAATTTTCAATGGGGCGAATGGGGGGGTGATTTGAACTTTTAGGGTTTTTTTTTCATCTTTTTAAGTTTTCGTTTACCTTTTTTTTAATTAAATTTTTTTTTTCTTTTTTTTTATTACTCCCCCTAGTTGACTATAAGGATCAGAAGTCTGATCGCTGATTCATTTCTGTTGATCAGAGCAGCACAGCTCTTTTCAGCAGAAATGCTGCGTTTTTGTTCCAGCTGCTGCTCTCCCACTACCACTAACTACGTCATGATAGCGACAATAGTCTTCACATGACCCTGTGCTACCATGGCAACCATCAGTTCCCCGTGATCACGTCACAGGGCCTCGGATGGTGGAGGGAAAGGCAATTTCCCCGCTGCGGCCATTTAAATCATGCTGTCACATTTTGACAGCGAGATCTAAGGGGTATCTTTTAGCAGCTGATTTTCCTCATCCAATGCAAGTCTATGGGGAAATTCTGCACAGAAAACTCAATGTCCCCGCAGATGAATTGACTTTCTGCAGATCGGACACCCCCTCTCCCCCCCCCCGCAGGTGAGATACGCAGTGTAAAAGAGAAGCACTGAGGCCACTGATTTCTATTAATCCGTCCACTTTCCTTGTGCTGTAAAATGCAGCGTTCTGGACTTGGCGAAAATATGCAGCGTCAAAAATGGGAGTAAAACTCATTTTGGGAAGGTACCCTTACCACACGCCTAATCATTACAAGCATCTCTTCATGGCAGTGCTATTCTGTTTTAGGAAATCCATTTGTAATAGGCGGTTTCATATGAAACAAATTTCTGAAATGTTGGAAGAAGTTCAGGGGAAGTGCTGACCCTTTTCAGTCATCCCCACCGCTGCAAACACCCGGCCACCACGCTGCCGCCACAACCTAGGCTTTAGAGAACAGCATTAGTACAAGTTATAATACTGTATAATGGGACCTGAGTTATGTTCTCTCAGATTCTGGGCTATAAATGTGTCTGAGCCCTTTCTGCTTCCCGGCTGTTGCTTGCGGGGGCCGACACGGGGACGGGTTTCATCTTCCGTCCTATCTACACTTTGTCACTTTGCAATGATCTTCTAGTGCAGACGATGTATTTCCACTGATAAACGGTAAAGATTAGGTGACTGTAGTTATGTGTCAGAGTGATGCAAACTTAGCACCTCTTGCAAATATGCCTCTCGTCACCCAGAAGAGCGATCGTTCCCTGATCTAGCGAAGATTACGCCATTTATCTCTTTACACCCACAGTGGACACTTGTTATTAAACACATAGGTGAGACTCTTACCTGACAACAATCATTTTCCACATGAAAAGGCAAATAATAATTCCAGAACACATACTGGTGAGATACTGTCCTCGTTTGTGTGGGTTTGGGAAAGCCTCATTGGGGCTGTGTTTAGCACTGGAAAATATACAGTCCCTTTATAAGCAAAAGGAAAGAAAATAATGTGTCACATTTGCTAATGTCTTCTGCAACAAAATTCAGCTGTATTTTCAATGTAAAAATATTCTACAGTAAATAAATAAATACATAGTAACATTACAAGTAAAAAAACATAGGGCACTTAGTTGACACAGTTTTGATTAAGAAAGCTTAAGGGGTACTTTGCACAATGCGACATCACTACTGCGATATTGTCGGGGTCAAATCAAAAGTGACGCACATCCGGCGCCGGTAACGACGTCGCAACGTATAAAGCCTAGATGCGCCGATAAACAATCGCAAAAGCGTCGTAAATTAGTGATCTGTGTAGCGTCGCTCATTTTCATAATGTCGCACCAATAGGAGATACGATGTTGTTCCTCGTTCCTGTGGCAGCACACATCGCTGCGTGTGAAGCCGCAGGAGCGAGGAACATCTCCTTACCTGCCTCCACCGCCAATGCCGAAGGAAGGAGGTGGGCGGGATGTTTACGTCCCGCTCATCTCCGCCCCTCTGCTGCTATTGGCCGCCTGCCGTGTGACGTCGCTGTGACGCTGCACGACCCACCCCCTTAGGAAGGAGGCGGGTCGCCAGCCAGAGCGACGTCGCAGGGCAGGTAAGTGCGTGTGAAGCTGCAGTAGCGATAATGTTTGCTACGGCAGCTATCACAAGATATCGCATGTGCGACGGGGGCGGGTACTATCCCGCTCGGCATCGCTAGCCGATGCTAGCGATGTCGCAGCGTGCAAAATACCCCTAAGAGTCATCCCACCATGACAAGGAGTACCCAATCAGGATTGCCCTATCTCTAAATGATCCATCTGTCTATGTGCCAGCAGGCCCCAATAGATGGGGCAGAGCAGGACGCGGCCTGACGGCTTAGCACCTGACCATGGAAAGCTGTTTAAACACAACGCACAGCCCACAAAGGGGGATCTATAGGTGGATTGATCGATGGGCTAGAGGTGGGCAGATTGATGGATGGGCTGGAGATGGGCAGATCAATCCATGGGCTAGAAATGGGCAGATTGATGGGCTAGAGATGGGCAGATCAATGAAAGGGCTAGAAATGGGCAGATTGATCAAGGAGTTGGAGATGGGCAGATTGATTGATGGGTTAGAGATGTGCAGATTTATCGATGGGCTAGAGATGGGCAGATCAATCGATGAGGTGGTCCAGACCAGATAGATTGATGTGCTGGAGATGGGAAGATCGATCAATGGGCTACAAATGGGAAGATTGATTTGTTAGAGATGGGTGGATCGATCGATGGGCTAGAGATGGATTGATATATAGGCTAGAGATGGGTGGATTGATCGATGGGCTAAAGATGGGTGGATTGATATATGGGCTAGGGCTGGGCAGATCAATTGATGAGCTACAGATGGGCAGATCAATCGATGGGCTAGAGATGGGTGGCTCGATCGATGGGCTGGAGATGGGCAAATCAATCAATGAGCTGGTCATGGCTGGATCTATCGATGGGCAGATCGATCAATGGGCTAGAAATGGGCAGCTCGATTGATAGGCTAGAGATGGGCAGATCGATCGATAGGCTAGAGATCGGCGGATTGATTGATGGGCTAGAGATGGGCAGATCGATTGATGGGCTAGAGATAAGCAGATCGATTGATGGGCTAGAGATGTGTGGATCGATCAATGGGCTAAAGATGGGTGGATCAATCGATGGGCTAGTGATAGGTGGATTGATTGATGTGATAGAGATCGGTGGATTGATCAATGGGTGGATCAAACGATGGGCTAGAGATGGATGAATTGATACGCTATATAGGTTAGAGATCGGTGGATCGATCGATGGGCTAAAGATGGGTGGATTGATATATGGGCTAGGGCTGGGCGGATCAATTGATGAGTTACAGATGGGCAGATCAATCGATGGGCTAGAGATGGGTGGATCGATCAATGGGCTGTAGATGGGCAGATCAATGAGCTGGTCATGGCTGGATCTATCGATTCGCTAGAGATGGGAAGATCGATCAATGGGCTAGAAATGGGCAGCTTGATTTATGGGCTAGAGATGGGCAGATCGATTGATAGGCTAGAGATAGGTCGGATCGTTCGATGGGCTAGAGATGGGTAGATTGATTGATGGGCTAGGGATGTGTGGATTGATTGATGGGCGGATCGATCGATGGGCTAGAGATGAGTGGATTGATCAATGGGCTAGAGATGGGTGGATCAATCGATGGGCTAGTGATAGGTGGATTGATTGATGTGATAGAGATCGGTGGATTGATCAATGGGTGGATCAAACGATGGGCTAGAGATGGATGAATTGATACGCTATATAGGTTAGAGATCGGTGGATCGATCGATGGGCTAAAGATGGGTGGATTGATATATGGGCTAGGGCTGGGCGGATCAATTGATGAGTTACAGATGGGCAGATCAATCGATGGGCTAGAGATGGGTGGATCGATCAATGGGCTGTAGATGGGCAGATCAATGAGCTGGTCATGGCTGGATCTATCGATTCGCTAGAGATGGGAAGATCGATCAATGGGCTAGAAATGGGCAGCTTGATTTATGGGCTAGAGATGGGCAGATCGATTGATAGGCTAGAGATGGGTCGGACCGTTCGATGGGCTAGAGATGGGTAGATTGATTGATGGGCTAGGGATGTGTGGATTGATTGATGGGCGGATCGATCGATGGGCTAGAGATGAGTGGATTGATCAATGGGCTAGAGATGGGTGGATTGATCTATGGGTGGATCAATCGATGGGCTAGAGATGGATTGATATATAGGCTAGAGATGGGTGGATCGATCGATGGGCTAGAGATGGATTGATATATAGGTTAGAGATCGGTGGATCGATCGATGAGCTAAAGATGGGTGGATTGATATATGGGCTAGGGCTGGGAGGATCAATTGATGAGCTACAGATGGGCAGATCAATCGATGGGCTAGAGATGGGTGGATTGATCAATGGGCTGTAGATGGGCAGATCAATGAGCTGGTCATGGCTGGATCTATCAATTCGCTAGAGATGGGAAGATCGATCAATGGGCTAGAAATGGGCAGCTTGATTTATGGGCTAGAGATGGGCAGATCGATTGATAGGCTAGAGATGGGTCGGATCGATCGATGGGCTAGAGATGGGTAGATTGATTGATGGGCTAGGGATGTGTGGATTGATTGATGGGCGGATCGATCGGCTAGAGATGAGTGGATTGATCAATGGGATAGAGATGGGTGGATTGATCTATGGGTGGATCAATTGATGGGCAGGAGATGGATTGATATATAGGCTAGAAATGGGTGGATCGATCAATGGGCTAGAGATGGATTGATATATAGGCTAGAGATGGGTGGATTGATCGATGGGCTAGAGATGAGTGGATTGATCAATGGGATAGAGATGGGTGGATTGATCTATGGGTGGATCAATCGATGGGCTAGAGATGGATGGATTGATATATAGGCTAGAGATGGGTGGCTCGATCGATTGGCTAAAGATGGGTGGATTGGTATATGGGCTGGGTGGATGAATTGATGAGATACAGATGGGCAGATCAATCGATGGGCTAGAGATGGGTGGATCGATTGATGGGCTGGAGATAGGCAGATCAATCAATGAGCTGGTCATGGCTGGATCTATCGATGGGCTAGAAATGGGCAGCTTGATTGACGGGCTAGAGATCGGCAGATTGATCGATAGGCTAGAGATGGGCAGATTAACTGATGGGCTAGAGATGGGTGGATTGATTTTTGGGTTAGAGACTGTTGGATTGAATAGATGGGCTAGAGCAGTATGGATTGATTCGCAAAACTCTGGTCTATCAGGCAGGTCAGTAGTCTTTGGCTACTAGATGGGAATCTTCAGAATCTCTTACCTTCTAGGATCCTTAGCACGACTGTTGAATAGCCAGGCTGGCATGATGTGATGATTTTGGCATGACATAACATAATACCAACCTTTCTGATCAAAAGCCATGCCATCTATAGTCTATGTCAAAATTGTGCCCGAATTCTGGGGAATTTACTGAAAACAGAGATTTTCAAAATAGTATTTTGGTGACAAGTGTATATTTGGGCTTGAGTTTTTTTCATGCAAACAGATTCAATCCTATAGTGTGCACAATGAGTGAAAAGAGGGAAAGAAAAGACGGTTTCTAATATGTGATGCAGTTTAAAAATGAACATACTGGGAGGGAAGATAACTAAGGGGTATTTTACATGTTGCGACACCGCTAGCATCGGCTAGCGATGCCGAGTGCGATAGTACCCGCCCCCGTCGCACATGCGATATGTGATGATTGCTGCCATAGCGAACATTATTGCTACAGCAGCTTCACACGCACATACCTGTTCGGCGACGGCGCTGTGACTGCCGAACTCTCCCTCCTTCAAAGGGGAGGTGCGTTCGGCGTCACAGCGACGTCACTAATCGGCCGGCCAATAGAAGAGGAGGGGCGGAGATGAGCGGGACATAACATCCCGCCCACCTTCTCCGTTCCGCATTGCCGTCGGGACGCAGTAAGGTGATGTTTGTTTCTCTTGCGGGTTTACACACAACGATGTGTGGAGCTGCAGGAACGATAAACAACATCGTATCTGCAGCAGTAACGACATTATGGAAATGAACGACGTTACACAGATCAGCGATATGGTACGTTTCTGTGCTTGTTCATCGTCGCACCTAGGATTTACATGTTGCGATGTCACTACCGGCGCCGGATGTGCGTCACTAAAGACGTGAGCACGACGATATTTCGTAAGTGATGTCGCAACGTGTAAAGCCCCCCTTAGTCTGGTGTTTCCAATTTTGGATTAAAGTATGTTGCATGCCCTAATGTATCAAAAAGTGAAGGCCTCGTAGTTAACTTGGCACACCTTGGGCTGTCACTGTGCGAGAAATTGATCTCTAAAGGGGAAATTTATCATGAGGGATTTGTTTGGTGTCATTATTTTTCTTGCTTTATGCTTTTCTTGCCATTTATCAAAAAATGCATCAAAGGGAAAGGGAATTCCCCGTGGTCAAAGGGAAAGGGAATTCATGGAATGATTCATACTGCCCAAAGCTAGGTTGCATTACTGTAGCCATATATACACAGTCAAAATTGTTGGTACCCCTCGTTTAATGAAAGTAAAACATTGGTTACAGAAATAACTTGAATCTGACAAAAGTAATAAATAAAAAAATCTTTGAAAATGAACAAATAAAAGTCAGACTTTTGAACCATACTTCCACAGAATTTAAAAAAAAAATAAAACTGATGAAATTGGCCTGGACAGAAATGATGACGCCCTTCCCCTCCTCCTCCTTAACTTAATATTTTGTTGCACAACCTTTTGACGCAATCACTGCAATCAAACAATTCCTGTAACTGTCAGTGAGACTTCTTCGCCTCTCAACAGGTATTTTGGCCGCTCCTCAAGAGCAAACAGCTCCTTGTGTCTGCTGTGTGAAGGTTGTCTTTTCCAGACGGCATGTTTTAGCAATTTCCAAAGATGCTCAATAGGATTTAGGTCAGGGCTCATAGAAGCCACTTCAGAATAGTCCAATGTTTTCTTCTTAACAATTCTTGGGTGTTTTTCACTGTGTGTTTTGACAACAGAACCATGACCTGAGACCAAGCTTTCTGACACTGGGCAGCACATTTCTCTCTAGAATCCCTTGATTGTCTTGAGATTTCATTGTACCCTGCACAGATTCAAGACACCCTATGCCAGATGCAGCAAAGCAGCCCCAGAACATAACAGAGCCTCCTGCATGTTTCACAGTAGGGACAGTGTCCTTTTCTTGATATGCTTCATTTTTCCGTCTGTGAACATGGTTACAAAAAGTTTCATTTTTGTCTCATCTGTTCATAGAGAATTCTCCCAGAAGCTTTGTGACTTATCAACATGTAGTTTGGCAAATTCCAGTCAAGCTTTTTTATGATTTGTTTTTAACAATGGTGTCTTCCTTGGTCGTCTCCCATGAAGTCCACATGGCTCAAACAATGACGGATGGTGCAATCTGACACTGATGTTCCTTGAGCTTGGAATTCACCTTTAATCTCTTTAGAAGTTTTGTTACCATTTGTATTAGCCGTCTCTTTTATTTGTCATCAATTTTCCTCCTGTAGCCACTTGCAGGGAGGTTGGCTGCAGTCCTATGGATCTTAAATTTCTGAATAATATGTGCAACTGTAGAAACAGGAACATCAAGCTGCTTGGAGATGGTCTTATTACCTTTACCTTTAACATGTTTGTCTATAATTTTCTTTCTAATCTCCTGAGGCAACTCTTTCCTTAGCTTCCTCTGGTCTATGTTGAGTGTGGTACACAGCATGTCACCAAACAACACAGTGAGTATCTGTAGCCCTATATACAGGCCCACTGACTGATTACAAGATTGTAGTCACCTGTGATGCTAATTAGTGGACACAACTTGATTTAAGATGTCCCTTTTGTCACATTATTGAAGGGTGCCATCAATCCTGTCCAGGCCGATTTCATGAGTATTATTTTTTTTTAAATTCTATGGAAGCAGAAAAGCAGCAATGTCTGACTTTCATTTGTTAATTTTCATAGATTTTTTATTTATTATTACTTTTGTCAGATTCAAGTTATTTCTGTGACCATTGTGGGTTTTACTTTCATTAAACGAGGGGTACCAACAATTTTGACCACGTGTGTATGTTGTACTCTGAAATGTTGCAGCGATTCAGAGAAAATATACTTGGAAAAGGCGGCCAAGGACCATGCAACTCAGATGACCAGTCCAACAGGTTGGTTTACAGCAGCTTCCCCCTGTCCCCACCCTTAGGTGTGTGTAGATAGGGAGAGCCGTCCCTATACAAAAACTTTAATTCAAGGGTAGCAGAGTGGGGAAAGTGGACAAAGACATTGGAGCCTTCAGTGTTGAGCATGACAAGGCAGCCGCTGTCTGATTCATGCTGCCCATGGTTCAGCTCGCCCCCTTTCAGATGATTCGGATTCTCAAATTAAGATGTTGTTTTAGTGAAAATATGGGGTGCAATAAAGTTATTTCCCTTTCTACAATAGTCTCTGTTCTAAATATTCTCCTATATAAATTGCTCAAATTGTATTTTTGGGGATGAGGCGTCCATAAACAGCAATAAGTGACTAGTTATAGGGCCCAATACATTGTTTTCACCTCAGAATTCTGGAGAAAAAGCTGGGAGGACAGGGGTCCTGGTGCAGCTAAATTTGGTGACTTTTGGCAATTTTACACCACTTTCTCTCTGCTCCATTGAAATGGAAGGAGCTGGGAGGACAGGGGTGCAGCAGGGGCGCGGGATTCCACAACTGGCCTAATTCATACCAAGCTCCCTTACTAGAGTAAGATTACTGGCGTAGCACATGGAGGCACGCACCACTCGTCAGGCACTACACATTCATGAAGAGGCGTCCACCATTCCCACTCATCAAGACCGGCGACAAAATCATCATTCTTGATGAATGGAGGCCATAGTGTGAAACTGAGACCGCTCAGTCCACTAAACTAAAAGAAATTTTGGCAGGTGTGAACCAAAATGCTTTCATATACATGATGACAATCAGTTACCTTAAACCAGTGATTAAAGCTGGTTCCTTCTTGGACGCTGCACTTGTCTGGTCACATACACTGGGTACA
Organism: Anomaloglossus baeobatrachus; assembly: GCF_048569485.1. Taxonomy (NCBI): domain Eukaryota; kingdom Metazoa; phylum Chordata; class Amphibia; order Anura; family Aromobatidae; genus Anomaloglossus; species Anomaloglossus baeobatrachus. The sequence goes on along the minus strand of NC_134360.1, from coordinate 1,335,247 downwards.
TCCAGCCCGGCAGAACTTATAGCCACTGATCGGTGGAGTTTTGGGTGTTGGTTGTCCATAGTCCTGGACAAACTCTTCAAACTGCAGTCAGGAATATGGACGGCAATATATCCGCTCATTCCTGTTTGCTAACTTTGGAGGTGCTTTGATAAGATTGATATAAATATGTTTTATGCATAAAATTAGTTTAGCAAACAGAATGAAATAAGTAGAAGTAACTGCAATGCTAAAACAATAAATGCGCTTATAGGCCTTTACAGTTGTGGACACAAAAAGGAAAGGGCCCCTGTGCAAGAGCAAGAGCTCCTTATAATGCACAAGTCCTCCTGCTTTGGAGGTGGATATGGGCCCTACCTCTTGGGCCCCTGAGTGGCTGCAGATACTGCACTAATGATCTGGCTGCCCCTGGGTCATTTCACCTGTAACCACTGATACCATCCAATTGTTACGGATATCTGCTGAAAACATAAATGACTTACATCGGGACGCGAAGAACCGGTAATGATAGATAGGATGATGGCGGCTGACACAGCTCTGATGCTTCTAATGTATATTTCTGCTGACCTCTTCTATGTGACACAATTCATGGCGTGACTCCTGACGAAGTGTTACATTTATTATAGAGAGCACAGTCTGAGAACAGTTTAGGTCGATGTCCTCCATTTGTCAGCAGGAGCAGAGGTCTCGCACCCTTTATAGTCTATGAAGTCCAAGCGGTCAGGAGCCACTGAGCGATTACCCCGAATGCGCCACAATAGTGTGTCGGGATGATGAATATTAATTTCACAGACCTTAAAGAGATGAGTCATTAAAAAATAAATGGCCTTAATTTATTCTAGCATAATGACTTTTTTTCTGCCAGGGCTTATTATCAACATGGCAGAAGTCCAAGCTTGTGAATTTCTAGATTTACAGATATAGTCGGCCATCTATGTGTGTCCCCGTGGACGGACCCTGATCTCGGTACCTCTTGGGCTGCAGCTTTCACTGATATACACTGGGATATGCCCTGAAAGCCATGCAAAAAATCTGCCAAAAAACGGATTTACTATTGCAGCAGAATCCGCAGCATCCAATTGTGAATTTTAGACTATGTTCACACAAAAATTCTGCAGCATTTTTTCCTGTATTTTTTATTACACGTACTGTAGACAAATCGCACATGGAAAAAAAAAACTGCACAGCAAAAACTCACCAAAAAAGCAGCAAAAATGCAGCAAAAGCAAAACGCAGAGTCCCAGCATGGTGACGTCATTGTGAAGCGCCGGGAGTCTGATGTCTTGTGCGCGCGATAACAGCGCTGTGATCCACCCGCGCTGGAGCCATCAGGACCCTGGAGCAGGGGAGTAGGATGTTTACTCTCTCTCTTTTTCTTAAATGCAGTAGGGGGAACACACACACATTATATATATATATATATATATATATATACACACACACACACACACACACACACACACACACACACACACACACACACACACACACACACACACACACACATACACACACACACCAGGATAGGGCCCAGGCTGGGGGACATATATATACTAGCATGGGAGCCAGGCTGGGGGACTTATATTTACCTGCATGGGAGCCATGCTGGGGGACATTATATATATTAGCATGGGAGCCAGGCTGGGGGACAAATATATATATACTACTAGACTAGCTCTGCAGATCCTGTTCCAGCAATATTAACATGTAACTGATGACGAAAATTACTGGCTGCAGCAGGGATAGGAAAATCAATGCTGCATTCAGTGATTGTCTGCAGCTGTCACATTCCATCGTTACTCAAAAAGGAAGTGTGCAGGTTGGGAGAGGATCAAGATCCAAACTTCCTTTGAGTTGCCCACCACAGCGCTGCAGCGGTCGCCTGCGGGGCACTGCGGGGACTTCTCTGTAGGAACCCCTTCTGGCAACAGGTCAGTCAGGTTTTCTTTATATGACGTCGTGACGCCACTCTCTGTATTTGCGGTCGGGGGGGGTCTGGGGGGTGACCACCACTGCAGTTTGGGGGGCGCCTGGGGCTGATGTTAGATGCAGTAAGTTGTTGTGGCCTCCCAAGAGTGAGGCTGGCGTCAGGGGCTCGGGTATATGTGTGTGGAACCACAGGTCGCAGAATGACTCAAACACAGTCCAGAAAGTCTTTTAACTTGTTTACTCACTTTTAGTTGGTTGGTGAGAAACCCGGGCGATGCTGAGATTATACCAGGTGGAACCAGGAATTCCTGCAGGCCGTTCTGAGGGTAGCTATTAACTCGCCTTCCTTGCACTTCTTTTGTTTTGGAAAACCCCTAACTTGTAGTATCGTGGGATTTATCCAGGGAAAGTTGCTACTGCCTCTCCTTCCCTTTTTGGCCCATTTTCCGGCAGTGTGAACCTTGGTGAGATGGCTTCTGGCACTGTCTCCTTGTGGGTCCCCTTGATGCTGCTGAGGCTTGGACTCTGTGTGTTTGGTGAGGTACCTCCAGTACCCTCACCGGCAGGTTTAGCAGCTCCAGTAAAAAGATCTCTGCTCTGGGGACCTATTTCCCCTTGTGTGACTGGATACCAGCAGTCCCCGTACTGGGCCACCTCTCTACAGGTGTCTTTCAGGCTGACTCACAGGTATCCGTTTTCCCCTGCCAACAGCTACCACACAATGAGAACACTTCCCAATAAATGAGCCATATGGTGTGCACGCTGTCGGTATGTATGTACCCCGACAGGGTGCATGCACTACTCGCACAATATACAAAGACAGGAGATACAACGAGTATATATGCAATAAGAATAAGTTTTATTGATATGAATAAGACATACACAAGACAGCATAGACAATAAAAACAACTACCAATTAATCAAGGGGGGCACAATGTATTGAGCGTATAAAAATTGTCATTGGTTGTCAATGTATAGGCATAACACAGGACGAAAAGATATAATAATATAATGGGACTCAGTCCGTATATGTCTGTCACTGGTAGCCGTGGGAAAGGTAAGGCCAAAAAGGTGTATAAGCACAACACGGGACAGAAAGGTATAATACAATGGTACTCAGTCCGTATGTGTCTGTCTCTAATAGTCGTGGAAAAGGTAAGGCCAATCTAATAAAAAAGTATGTGTAGGCACAACACAGGACAGAAAGGTATAATACACTGGGACTCAGTCCATATGTGTCTGTCACTGGTAGCCGTGGGAAGGATAAGGCCAATCAAATAAAGAATGTAGAGGCATAACACAGGACAGAAGAGTATAATATAATAGGACTCAGTCCGTATATGTCTGTCACTGGTAGCTGTGGGAAAGGTAAGGCAAATCAAAAGGAGTATAAGCGTACCTAGTTTGGTTACGCGTACCTAGGGTAACGTGCCTTCTCCCCATTATGTGTTCTGCTGACGATAGGACTGGTCCGTTTGCATCAGTTTCCATATATATATTCCTTCATCTGCCCTTTATACGACTCGTATTTTACACTTTATAAATTATATATTATTCAGGGTCAGTTTCTGAACACCTCACTGACACAACATACTTCGTATTATTGATAAATAGTGGCTATATATTTCTGACTGGTTCCCTATGCCTGTATACCTTCCCTTAGTATCTGGTCCCCCCCAATAATGGAGTGGCTATTATCTGAATGATTTGCCAGTGTGACACATCTCTGTCTCCTTAATAGGGGTGGGCGGGATTATTGGGGTTCCCTCGTTTGCGGTATCCCCTGCTTTATACTAATCCACACTATGGATATATTAGATATCGCGGAGAGGCTTATTTCTTACCTTGCTATCCCCAGCCTGTGTAACTATGGGCAGGACTTCCGGGATTCCCTCTGTCCGTGACGTCTCCTGCCCTGTCAGGCTCTGTGTTGGGTTGGATCGCGTTGTTGCCGGGGTGACGCGTCCCTGACATCACGTGCTCCTTCCACACACAGCCGGAGGGCGGGACGTCCGGACTGCTGGGCACTTCCTGCATTACGTTCTGAACGATACTTACACCTCTAGTCCTTTCACTATATAAATGCAGCACCATGATGGTGTTATACTGTGATAAGGTGCATGTATCTTATTTTGATGAATGTTTATACAGATTATTCTCTGTGCGATTCTCTATTACCATTCATTGGTGCTTGGCCTTATCCATCTTAACAAACACCCTATCAGAATTACGTATGGGCATTTTTACTTGTTACACCATACCCCTTCCTTTTCCTGTGCCTGTGCACCTGATTGTAATAGCTAATTACTATGGGGCTATTTATATCCACCGGGTATACACTGCCAGTAGGGTTTCCTCCTTGAGAAAGCAACAATACCTTCGCGAAACGCGCGTTGGTGGTGATCCTGCTCCTTCTGGGTATGTGCACTTTGTATTGATTATGTGTTAGGTGTTGTCCTTGTATTAATTATACTGTATTTTATATGACCTTGTTTTCTTGTGTATGAGTCCTTTGGGACCCCGGCATAGTTGTACGCACTTGCACTTTATTGCTTAAAATTTCTCTTTTTTACTGTCTAAATTGACCGGGGTATTCCTGTTGTATTACATCCTTTTACTTTGGGTCTTTCTAATACAGTCTTGAGTGGACTTACCTCTCCCACGGCTACCAGTGACAGACATATATGGACTGAGTCCCATTATATTATTATATCCTTCTGTCCTGTGTTGTGCCTATATACTCCTTTTGATTTGCCTTACCTTTCCCACAGCTACCAGTGACAGACATATACTGACTGAGTCCTATTATATTATACTCTTCTGTCCTGTGTTATGCCTCTACATTCTTTATTTGATTGGCCTTATCCTTCCCACGGCTACCAGTGACAGACACATATGGACTGAGTCCCAGTGTATTATACCTTTCTGTCCTGTGTTGTGCCTACACATACTTTTTTATTAGATTGGCCTTACCTTTTCCACGACTATTAGAGACGGACACATACGGACTGAGTACCATTGTATTATACCTTTCTGTCCCGTGTTGTGCTTATACACCTTTTTGGCCTTACCTTTCCCACGGCTACCAGTGACAGACATATACGGACTGAGTCCCATTATATTATTATATCTTTTTGTCCTGTGTTATTGTGACGCCCTGGCAAAGCCAGGTTGTCACAGAAAGAGTTAATCCTCCTTGGTAATCTGATCTCACACCGGTGCAGCAGGACAAACCACAGCCCTCAGGGTAAGAGAAAAGCAGAGCAGAGGGGAGGGGCTGGAGCAGAGTGTTTGGGGAGACAGAGAGAAGAGAAGTCTGGAGTTGTAGCTCCCAGGCTGAAAGTGAAGCGTGCTCCGAGAGGGCCGGGACAGGCTGCGAGTGAGGAAGGGGCCAGAGGTAGCCGGGCAGGGTAGTGGCCCCCCCGGTACCTGGGTGACCCGGATCACTGCAGGGGAGTGGACTCCCCGTTCCCGGCTGAGGAGAGGAGGAAGAGAGTGGAGAGAAAGGCACCTGGCTGCAGGGAAAGAACAACAAGGGCTGCTGCACCGTGTGTGGGACACTAACACCCCCGTACCGAAGGCTGCGGACACCGGCAATTCCTAGTTTACCAGTGACTCTGTGTGACATACTTGTGAGTACGCCTGTGCCCTCGGGCACCGCACCGCAGCACTGGGCCCTGCTCCCTGCTTACCCCATCACCGGGCCCCGGGACAACTACCCCCTACCCACGGAGGGGAGAAATAACAACCAAGCTGCTCCCTGTCACCGCTCCCGGGATCCCCATAAAGAGCAGCGGTGGTGTCCACAATCACCACAACCGTGGGTGGCGTCACGGACAATCTCCCTTAACAAACCCCCTTTTACTGTGGAGCCTGGGATCACAGACCGGGTCACGCTATCGTGATACCCACAGGAGTGACCCCGTGGCCCGGATCTGAGTACCCCCTGGTCCCCGGGCGACACATCTGGCGTCACGAACAGGATCGAACCCATCCAGCTACCTGGAGGAAGTGCGCCTTATTCTGGACTGTCAGCGGTGATCCGCTGCAAAAATTTTGAAAGTCGCCATCTTTGCCGCCATTTTGGGCGCGAAAATCTCCCGCCCAGCACCTTCTTCCCCAACCGGTGGGCGCGAAAAAGAGGCTCCGCCCCCTGAGAACGCGGGCGGAAGTGAAGCTCCGGAGGACCGGAAGCGAAAGAAAAAACTTTAAAAGTTGCTGGAAGGACTGCTCCCGAGTACCAAGGGGGAGCAGGAGGAAGGAACCGCAGTTTATGTGACCAGGACTGTAAAGGCAGGGACGCCAGGACTTTGCCTAATTCCGTTCCTGGACAAGCAGTAGCCGCAACCCCGATGACATCTTACCCGGCTCCGGCAGTCCGCCCAGCCGCCACGGTGATGACGTCGGCTCCGGCAGTCCGCCCGGCCGCAACGGAGGTGGCACCCGATTGGAAGTCTGCCCCAGATGTGGCGCCAGCCGCTCCCAGGTACCCCGTCACGGCTGTGGAGCAGCCGGAGTGCACCTGCAGAGAGGAGGAGCAGGCCAGTGAGAGATGGAGCCCTCGGCAGTTAGCGAGGCCGGTTGTAGCCGGCGCCGAGGGCATCCAAGTGGGCCTGGCTTCTGAGCAGGAGGCAGAGCACGGAACCCGTGCCCCGTACTGGGAGTGGCGGCAGCGGCAGTGGTAGTGGAGCATGGACGGCTACCCGCCAGTTTCAAGTTGACTATTTTATGGACTGTCACCCCTGTTCAGCGTCCTCAAGTTCAGGAGGAGGCCATCTGCACAGCAGGTGGGGGCGGCAGAACAGTTTAGAGTTTAAGACAACGTATCTCCCGATGTGGGAAGATGTATGATTGTAATGTGTTGATTTTTCCTTTTCCAGTTTTAATATATGTTGGTGGCCAGACGGCCCGAGGACGGGCCGTGTTTTACCAAGGGGGTGTGTGATGCCCTGGCAAAGCCAGGTTGTCACAGAAAGAGTTAATCCTCCTTGGTAATCTGATCTCACACCGGTGCAGCAGGACAAACCACAGCCCCCAGGGTAAGAGAAAAGCAGAGCAGAGGGGAGGGGCTGGAGCGGAGTGTTTGGGGAGACAGAGAGAAGAGAAGTCTGGAGTTGTAGCTCCCAGGCTGAAAGTGAAGCGTGCTCCGAGAGGGCCGGGACAGGCTGCGAGTGAGGAAGGGGCCAGAGGTAGCCGGGCAGGGTAGTGGCCCCCCCGGTACCTGGGTGACCCGGATCACTGCAGGGGAGTGGACTCCCCGTTCCCGGCTGAGGAGAGGAGGAAGAGAGTGGAGAGAAAGGCACCTGGCTGCAGGGAAAGAACAACAAGGGCTGCTGCACCGTGTGTGGGACACTAACACCCCCGTACCGAAGGCTGCGGACACCGGCAATTCCTAGTTTACCAGTGACTCTGTGTGACATACTTGTGAGTACGCCCGTGCCCTCGGGCACCGCACCGCAGCACTGCGCCCTGTTCCCTGCTTACCCCATCACCGGGCCCCGGGACAACTACCCCCTACCCACGGAGGGGAGAAATAACAACCAAGCTGCTCCCTGTCACCGCTCCCGGGATCCCCATAAAGAGCAGCGGTGGTGTCCACAATCACCACAACCGTGGGTGGCGTCACGGACAATCTCCCTTAACAAACCCCCTTTTACTGTGGAGCCTGGGATCACAGACCAGGTCACGCTACCGTGATACCCACAGGAGTGACCCCGTGGCCCGGATCTGAGTACCCCCTGGTCCCCGGGCGACACATTATGCCAATACATTGACAACCAAGGACAATTTTTATACACTCAATACCTTGTGTCCCCCTTGATTTATTGGTAGTTGTTTTTATTGTCCATGCTGTCTTGCGTATGTCTTATTCATATCAATAAAACGTATTCTTATTGCATATATACTCGTTGTATCTCCTGTATTTGTAGCTAGCACACAAGCAGGGTCTGGCTAGCGTGGCTGTACGTCCGCTCCCTTCAGCAACTTCTGTACACTGCCCCAGACTGGCTTGCTCCACCTCCTTTTCCTGTTTGCCAATGCATCTAGCTTCCAGCCTCTCCACTGCACCCCTCGCTGAGAATTGAAAGTTAACCTCCTCAGGGCTACCCAAGGGTCCCCTCTCAAGGTGTGGGAGACCTGGTTGCTATGTGTCTGTGTGTACACACCTCATTCTGGCCTTGGAATTTACCTGGAAGCACTGCCTCAGCATGGGTGCAGTACTCTGTGGTGCCTGACCAGGTCAGGGGCGCCACACATTAATAGGTGAGTGGACCTTTAAGCAGGCTTTACATGCTGCGACATCGCTACCATTTGCTGGCGATGTCGAGCGTGATAGCACCCGCCCCTGTCGTACGGTCGATATGTGGTGATCATTGCTGTAGCGAACATTATCGCTACGGCAGCGCCACACGCACTTACCTGCTCTGCGACGTCGCTCTGGCCGGCGAACCGCCTCCTTTCTAAGATGATGGTTCGTGTGGCATCACAGCGACGTCACACGGCAGGCGTCCAATAGTAACATCCCGCCCACCTTCTTCCTTCCGCATTTCCGGTGGAGGCAGGTAAGGAGATCTTCGTCGCTCCTGCGGTGTCACACACAGCGATGTGTGCTGCCGTAGGAATGAGGAACAACATCGCTAATAAGCAGAAAACGATTTTTTGTCTCAGGACAACCGCTCCGCAGCAAACGATTTTGACCGCTTTTGCGATCGTTTAAGGTCGCTCATAAGTGTCACATGACGATAATTCATTAACGATATTGTAGCGTGAAAGGCCATACTCGGCCCAGTTTTAGAAAAAAGTTTACAAATCATCGCCTCTCATTTTCTGCATAGAAAAAAATCCTCAAGTTAATCTGTCACTGCACATTTGATTGGCCTCACTAACATATTACATAATTGATCATGTACAGTTGAAACCATGAGTTTCCCTCCGCTCTCTATAAAGACACATCTGCAGGTTTTTCCCTCCGCTCTATAGAGACACATCTGCAGGTTTTTCTCACATCTGACATGAAATCAGAATGAACCTTTCCCGTTTTCGATCAATTAGGAACCAAAATTATTTCTATTTGCCAAATGCCAGAATGAGAGAGACAATGTTTTCAGCCATTTTATTACTTTCTGCAAAGTCACAAGTTTCTATACACTAAAACTACTATGCCTTTACACAATATGGGACAGCCCATAAGATGATGTCATGTCTTTGGAAGCTTCTGATAGGTTTATTGGCAACATCTGAGTTAATTAGAGACACACCTGTGGATGTATTGTAATGCACACCTGAAACAAACGGCTTATTTGTGTAGCATCATGTGAAAGTCAACAGAACTTAGCCAAGATCTCAGGAAGAGAATTGAGGACTTGCACAAGTCTGATTCATCCTTGGGTGTAATTTCCAGATATCTGAAGGTGCCTCGTTCATCTGTACAAACAATTATATGCAAGTACAAACAAGCTGTAAATGTGCAGGCATCATACCGCTCAGGAAGGAGACGGGTTCTGTGTACCAGAGATGAACGTGCTTTTGTCAGACGTGTGCAGATCAACCCAAGAACAAAATCAGAAGACCTTGTGAAGATGCTGGAGGAAGCTGGTAACATTGTGTCATTATCCACAGTGAAACGAGTACTGTATCAACATGGGCTGAAAGGCCACTCTGCAAGGAAGAGGCCATTACTCCAAAAGAAACAGATAAAAGACATATTAATGTTTGCACATGCACACAGGAACCAAGAGCTTAATTTCTGGAGTCATGTCCTGTGGTCTGACGAAACTAAAATTGAATTGTTTGGCCATAATGACCATCGTTACGTTTGGAGGAAAAAGAAAGAAGCTTTGAAGCCTAAGAACACCATCCCAACTGTGACACACGGGGGGGCAGCATCATGATGTGGGGTTGTTTTGCTACAGGAGGGACTGGTGAGTTCACAAAATAGATGGCATCATGAGGAAAGAAGATTATGTGGCAATACTGAAGCAACATCTCAAGACATCAGCCAGGAACTTACAGCTTGGGCGGAAATGGGTCTTCCAAATGGACAAATACCCGGAGCTACTGCCAGAACTGGCCACAAAGTGGCTTAAGCATAACAAAGTCAATGTTTTGGAGCGGCCATCACAAAACCCTGATCTCAATCCTATGGAAAATGTATGGGCAAAGCTGAAAAGGCCAGAGCGAGCGGCAACCTCCAAACACGGTTCAGCTACACCAGATCTGTCAGGAGGAATCGGCCCAAATTCCACCAGCTATTGTGAGAAGCTTCTGGAAGGATCCAAAACGTTTCCCCAAGTCACACAGTGTAAGGGCAATGGTACTGAATACTAATAACATGGAGGGAACGTCACTGTGCAGAAAGGAAGAAAAATGCCTGAAAACCTCCTCGCTCATTATTCTGGAGAGTAGAGGGAAAAACCTGCAGATGTGTCTGTATAGAGAGCAGAAGGAAAAACCTGCAGATGTGACTGTATAGAGAGTGGAGGGAAAAGCCTGCAGATGTGTCTGTATAGAGAGTGGAGGGTAAAGCCTGCAGATGTGTCTGTATAGAGAGTGGAGGGTAAAGCCTGCAGATGTGTCTGTATAGAGAGTGGAGGAAAAAGCCTGCAGATGTGTCTGTATAGAGAGTGGAGGGAAAAGTCTGCAGATGTGTCTGTATAGAGTGCGGAGGAAAAACCTGAAGATGTGTCTTTATAGAGAGGGAGGGAAAAACCTGCATATGTGTCTGTATAGAGAGTGGAGGGAAAAACCTGAACAAATAGAGGGTGAAATGCTGGAACAAATTGAAAAGGCAGCTAATAATAATAATCGGGTTCTTATTATGGGGGATTTCAACTATCCAGACATTCAGTGGGACATAGAATCTTCTGGTTCTGCTAAAAGCTGTAAGTTCTTATCTACTATTCAAGACCATTTCCTCTCTCAGATGGTAGGTGAACCGACCAGGGGAGATAATTTGCTAGATCTGGTCCTGTCAAATAGACCGGATACAATTTCAGATCTACAGGTCCGGGAGCACTTGGGCACCAGTGATCATAATATGGTAAGCTTCAACATAATATTCAATAGAACATTTCAAAGGGGAAATGCTAAAACCTGGAATTTTAGGAAAGCTGATTTCAACAAATTAAGGGAAGAGCTTAAATGTGTAGATTGGGACAAAGTCATGGTAACTGGGGATACCGAACATAAATGGGGTAAGTTTAAGGATATACCACTAGAGTCCTGTAAAAAATGTATACCCTCTGGTAATAAAATGTCCAGGAATAAAAAGAAACCACTATGGATAAATAAGACTGTACAAAGTATAATAAAACAAAAACAAAGGGCATTTAAAATCTTAAAGGCTGAGAATACAGAAATAGAATTACAGGAGTATAAAGATATCAATAGGAAATGTAAAAAAGAAATCAAACAAGCAAAACTAGCTACTGAAACATAAATCGCCAATGACATTAAAATAAATCCCAAAATCTTTTATAAATACATTAATGCCAAAAGGAAAACAAAGGATAGTATCGGCCCCTTAAAATATAATAACAAGTTAGTTATAGAGGACAAACAAAAGACTGAGATATTAAATAGGCATTTCTCATCTGTATTCACCAAGGAACTGACTGTACCAGGGATCATTCAACAAGTGAAAAATCAAAGTCCACCACCCGATATAATTAATTTAACACAAGATGAAGTACGCCTACGTCTGAGTAAACTAAACATTGACAAATCCCCAGGGCCAGATGGCATTCATCCACGAATATTGAGGGAATTGAGCTCCGTAATCGACAGACCGCTGTATCTCATCTTTTTAGACTCACTTGTAACAGGGTTGGTGCCTCAGGATTGGAGGATTGCTGATGTGGTACCGATATTTAAGAAAGGTAAGAGGGTAGATCCAGGCAACTACCGTCCAGTAAGCCTGACATCAGTAGTATGCAAAGTTTTTGAGGGCATTTTAAGGGATGACATGCAAAAATATATTGCAGAAAATAATATGATAACTGACAAACAGCATGGATTCATGAAAGATAAGTCGTGTCTGACCAACCTGTTGGGGTTCTATGAGGGGGTAAGTTCAAACCTGGATATTGGTAATGCAGCTGATGTGATTTATTTGGACTTTGCAAAGGCATTTGATACTGTACCACATAATAGCCTTATACTAAAGCTCCAGAAGCAAGGACTAGGGGACACAATATGCAACTGGGTAAGGAATTGGCTAAAAGATAGGAAACAAAGAGTAGTCATAAATGGTACATTCTCTAAATGGGCTATAGTCAGCAGTGGGGTGCCGCAGGGATCTGTGCTAGGACCGATTCTTTTTACTCTCTTTATTAATGACCTTGTGGATGGGATTGATAGTACAGTGTCAGTCTTTGCCGATGACACCAAACTATGTAGGATATTAAAAACTGACCTGGATAGTACAATATTACAAAAAGATCTGGATAAGATGTCAGAATGGGCAGATACTTGGCAAATGAGATTTAATGTTGATAAATGTAAAGTAATGCACCTAGGACGGAGTAATCCTATAGCTGCGTATACATTAAATGGAAGTAAACTCGGGACTACAGAACAGGAGAAGGACTTGGGTATTCTCATTACAAATAAGCTGAGCAGCAGCACTCAATGTCAAGCAGCAGCTGCTAAAGCAAACAAGATTTTAGGGTGTATAAAAAGAGAGATTAGATCCCGTGATCCCAACGTATTGTTACCCCTCTATAAATCACTTGTAAGGCCACATCTGGAATACGGGATCCAGTTTTGGGCTCCACATTTTAAAAAGGACATTCAGAAGTTAGAGTCAGTTCAAAGGCGGGCAACTAGACTATTACAAGGAATGGAGGGCCTCCCATATGATGACAGGTTGAAAAAGTTAGATATGTTTAGCTTAGAAAAAAGACGTCTCAGAGGAGATCTCATTTATATGTATAAATACATGTGTGGTCAATATAAAGGACTGGCACATGACTTATTTCTTCCAAAGACAGTACTAAGAACCAGGGGGCACTCACTGCGAGTGGAAGAAAAGCGATTCCGACACCTAAATAGGAAAGGGTTCTTTACAGTTAGAGCAGTCAGACTGTGGAATGCCACCACAAGAGGTAGTAATGGCAGATACTATAACAGCTTTTAAACAAGGGCTGGATGATTTCCTCAGTACACACAACATTGTTGGTTATAAATGACTTAGTGACTAAATGTAGAACTGGTGGAGGAAGGTTGAACTAGATGGATCTAGGTCTTTTTTCAACCTAAGTAACTATGTAACTATGTGTCTTTATAAAGAGGGAGGGAAAAACCTGAGGATGTGTCTTTATAGAGAGGGAGGGAAAAACCTGCAGATGTGTCTTTATAGAGAGCGGAGGGAAAACCTGCAGATATGTCTTTATAGAGAGGGAGGGAAAAACCTGCAGATGTGTCTTTATAGAGAGCAGAGGGAAAACCTGCAGATGTGTCTGTATAGAGAGTGGAGGGAAAAACCTGCAGATGTGTCTTTATAAAGAGGGAGGGAAAAACCTGAGGATGTGTCTTTATAGAGAGGGAGGGAAAAACCTGCAGATGTGTCTTTATAGAGAGCGGAGGGAAAACCTGCAGATGTGTCTTTATAGAGAGGGAGGGAAAAACCTGCAGATGTGTCTTTATAGAGAGTGGAGGGAAACTAATTCCAGATTTAGCAGAGAGATAATTCCAGGTAAATGTTCTTTCATTTGGTGCTCACGTTTCCCTATACGCTGTCCATGTCAGAGGGGTCTGATATATAGTGATTTATTTTTGGGGACTTATTTGTATTGCCGGTGCTAGTAATACAAAATATTATTTAAGCGATTTATCAAGGGCTTTTATGGAGTAAAACTAAGGTTGAAATGTTTCACATTTTGTCTGTCAGAGGAAATAACTATCCATGGAGGGGGTCGCTCACAATTTTGGGTTGGATCACGGCAGTGAACAAAGAATGAAATCTAAACCTCTGGTGATTTGTAGCATGATGGAGAACATGTCATAAGGCAAAAGTGGTAACTAAGTAGCTTGGTGAAGACATTTTGGGTCCAATGTAAATAAACTCTCCAGATTTCAATCCCTTTAAGAACTTGTGGTCAATTCTCAAAAAGCGGGAGGACAAAGTAAAACATAGAAGGGATTGTCTATGATGTCTATGATGCCTGCTTTTGTAGGTGAAGCTGCTACGGGAAAACGCTGGTGCTCTTTTTCCTGAAGCGGCTTCGTTGGAGCCTTGTTATGGCTCTGATGCCGGCATCTTTATTCTATTCTCTCCATTTTATAGAGCTTCCAAATAATGCGGCCCAAAGAACGAACATGTTACTTCTTTTGACTGCGTCAAGGTTCTGAGCCCTGAAACACTTAAAAGTGACATAAAACACGTGTGCACAGCAAGTCATTTTCACATCGCTGTGCACTATGTTGATTTCTTGCTGCCCTTTTGTGGCAATCAGCTTGAAACCCCCCAATGTTTCCAAATACTCAAATTGTGATAACCACCCAGCACTGATCAGGTAAGGAGCGGCCATCAGTCCAGATCTGCCCAGGAGCGATATCCGGCTGCCGGGGGAAGGGCAGGAGGAATCACAGTGAACACTGCAAATATTGAGTCTTTGTATGGATTTGTCAATAAAAGTTTAAAATCTTCTGTAAAGTGTATAATTGTACTTCATTTATTATAGAAACATCCGACAAAAGATCCAAAACCCTGAAGCAGTAAACTGTGTGAGATCCAAAACTACGGACAATCTGACAATGTTTGGCCACGACCGTACAATAGACAGACCTAAAAATGCCAAATTCTGAGTAGTCAGCTGAACAAATAAAATCATTGCAGAATTGAGATCTAAAATGGAGGATGCAAGCAATTTCTAATCCAGTCATCTGTAGGCGTTTGTATGTCTTCCTCGTGTCTGTGGGGTTTCTCCGGGGTCTCGGTTTTCCTCCCACAACTCAGAACATACTGATAGTGAGCCCTAATGGCGGCAGGGACTATTGTGAGTGATAACAATCTCTGTGAATCTCCATGGTATACCTTAGCGCTATGTAAATGGATAGATACAATAGTCTCGGCTAAGGGTACCGTCACACTTTAGCGACGCAGCAGCGATCCCACCAGCGATCTGACCTGGTCAGGATCGCTGCTGCGTCGCTACATGGTCGCTGGTGAGCTGTCAAACAGGCAGATCTCACCAGCGACCAGTGACCAGCCCCCAGCCAGCAGCGACGTGCAAGCGACGCTGCGCTTGCACGGAGCCGGCGTCTGGAAGCTGCGGACACAGGTAACTAAGGTAAACATCGGGTATGGTTACCCGATGTTTACCTTAGTTACCAGCGCACACCGCTTAGCTTAGCGTGTGCAGGGAGCAGGAGCTGGCACTGGCAGTGTGAGAGCTGCAGAGGCTGGTAACGAAAGTAAATAGCGGGTAACCACCTTGGTTACCCGATGTTTACCTTGGTTACAGCTTACCGCAGGCTGTCAGACGCCGGCTCCTGCTCCCTGTACATTCAGGATTGTTGCTCTCTCGCTGTCACACACAGCGATGTGTGCTTATCAGCGGCAGAGCAACAATAAAAAAACGAACCAGGGCTGTGTGTAACGAGCAGCGATCTCACAGCAGGGGCCAGATCACTGCTCAGTGTCACACACAGCGACATCGCTAATGAGGTCACTGCTGCGTCACAAAAAACGTGACTCAGCAGCGATTTCAGTAGCGATCTCGCTGTGTGTGAAGTACTCCTAAGCAGCAATCCATATCTGCCAGAGGGGGACAACGTTTGATCTCCATTGCATATTTATACACCACTTTGTTCCTGATGCCTGAGTCAGAGGAGTTACAGATAATAGTTTGTGGGGTTTTATACAATTCTGTCTAAAGGCCCCTTTACACATGCGATATTGCTGTAACGTCACTGGTTTTGTGACGTAATAGCGACCTCCCCAGCGACATTGCAGCATGTAACAGGCATCAGTACCTGATCGCTACAAATCTTTCAGGACGATTTTTTAGTCCTTTGTTTCCCGCTGCGCAGCGTGCATCGGTGTGTTTTACACCGTTACAACGACATCGTTAGCGACTTAGAACCCAGAGCGCTATAGCGTTCCCTTTTTTCCTTGCTGTGTGACACGTCCCCAACGACCAGCGAGGTCGTTCTGCAGGTCCATAACGCTGTTGCGTCGTTGGCCAGATCTGCCTGTTTGACAGCTCACCAGAGACTTTCTAGCGATCTCGGCCAGGTTGGGATCGCTGGTGGGATCGCTAGAAAGTCTCAATGTGTAAAGAGGCCTTTACAGCCCACACCACTGTATAAATCGGACGAGGGCAAATTGATATAAGAGGTACTGCACTGGGACCCATATTATTTTATAGAGCAGTGCTGATGAATGGTTTTTTTTGCATACCGATTCACCGTGAGAAAAAAATCCCAACCTGCTACAATTTGTCTCTGAAATCAGATGATTCACTTGTTCAAGTCTATTGGTGTGAGAAAAAAATGGATGCCACAGTATCGAATTCGATTAGTGACACATTGCAAGTCTGTAAGAAAGGAAACTAAAAGCTCCTGTAAATGATTAATAGCAGCTGAGTAAAAAACGGAATGTACACGGATGACAAGAGAGAGGAAAAAAAGTCCCCACTTTTTTGGATGAGAATGGGACCAATTTATTTTTTTGTAAACTCTTTATTTTAGAAAGTTCAAACAGAGAAAAACACTGTGGAAAGAAAGCGCAATAGGGTCTTACCCCAGACAATTGGGGAAAATCAAGGAGGGTGGTCTTACTCACCTATAGGGGTTGTGAAAGTCACAACGCCTATACCAGCATATAAAAGTATCCAAGCCACGGCAGCGGACCCAAGGTTAGCAGATAACAGAAAGTAGTAGATAGGGATGTTAAACCGCGCCACTGACTCAGCCGATCCAGGAGATTAATGGATAGGTGTTGCTTTAATTCATTACACAGATCAGGTCAACGCGTTTCGGGAGTCGCAGCTCCCTTCATCAGGACAGTCTGGCAAGCAAAACACATCTGCTGTACAGGGAATACTTCCAGCAATATATACCTTACTAATGACGTCATGGTCCGCCCACTTCTGAAAAAAATCGGCGGGAATCAATGCATAGAAAAAAATGTATATGTGTCATCTCTATAACATTCAGCCATTCTTATAGTACGTCATTTTTTCTTTGTCATAACTGTCCTGACGACTCAGAAGTTTAAAATAAAATGAATTACAAAGAAAAATAAAAACATATGTTTGTGTCAAATTTATATACGTCTCTCTCTTTTACATATGGTGTCAAAAAAAGTTCATGGGGAACCCATGTAAATGTGCACCTCAAACATCGCAACATTACCTAGAACCTACTTAGGAAAGTGTCACTTTAATCAAAGCGGCCGGAATGTGATCGTATAGTCCGCCCGTACCATATGGGAGGTGACCGTCGGGATATGTTCAAAAAACGGGAATCATTATAAGGAGTACTACAGGGAAAAGGATAAAAAAATATATATATAATGAAAAAAGGCGTAGCTAAGAGGATCAATTATCCCATAAATAAAAAATATATATATATATATGTATCTACATTATGTGATATTCACTGGATAAAAAATATATATAAAGAAATATTTAGATATATAAATTGGAATAATAATGATAAGAAGAGGGGGATCACAATAATGTACCTTAAAGAACGGTGCCATTGTCTGAGTGCCAAAAATATGATTAAGCCTAGGCTCCATGGCGGGAACATAAAGCAGACCAAGGACGCTATAGTGTCTTGCGTATAAGTGCAGGTTTAAAAAACCTTTTCCTTATGATTGTTAAATGCCTCGACCAACCCGCTAATGCGGGTCACGCTGAGGGAAGGACCCCATCAATGTTATTTAATCGGGAACCAGCGTTATATCACCATGTAATCTAGAGTAATTTTATTCCCGATCTGTGGGATCATAGAAAAAAATTTTTTTTTTTTTATTTATTTACTATTATTTTCTTGACTATACCCGGTTACTGAGTGTGGGAAAAATATAAATAACTATTTGGTGAAAGTATGGAGGTAGTCTAAAAAGACTGAACTATGCCGTGAGGGTGAATAAGTACAACATGGGAGAAAAAATCAGGTGCACATGTCAAGATAACCTCTATCGAGGAATGTGCGCAGACCTCTGCTGAGTGAAGGTAAGGAGCTAGTGTGAACTTGAGGTTCAATCAAGTTCAAACCCGTGGGAAAAAATCCAGTGCGCATGTTCATTAGTAAGGTATATATTGCTGGAAGTATTCCCTGTACAGCAGATGTGTTTTGCTTGCCAGACTGTCCTGATGAAGGGAGCTGCGACTCCCGAAACGCGTTGACCTGATCTGTGTAATGAATTAAAGCAACACCTATCCATTAATCTCCTGGATCGGCTGAGTCAGTGGCGCGGTTTAACATCCCTATCTACTACTTTCAGAAAGTTCAAACAATAATAGTATATCAAATAAACATTATCATTTATGGCAATATTTAGTTTATGTAAATAACAGAAAGAAAAAACAAACAATTTCTTATCCTGTCGTGTGACCCCCGCCTCGCGCCGAGTCTTGCTTTTATGTTCTATCGTTTGTGTCTTACTGAGAGACATGAAGAAACAAGCAGCAAATGCAACAATGGAGAGAACTTGACATCAATGGAAACTAAAAGGCAACTTTTGTTTGTCAGTCAGGTAGAAAAGTGTAGCCTTAGGACAGATAACTGCTGGAGGTTATATCCCCCAGTGGCTCCAAGAACCCGGCAAACAATCTAGCCAAATTTAACAAAGTTTACCGCAGCTTCTAGAACAATCGAAACCTTGAAAGAAACTTTGTTTTACACTTCAAAATATTGTCGCCAAGTGGATGACAAGAAAACAGTGACAATGGATGTACGAGGACGTATCCTGCTCCTGCAAGACACATTTACATATCTGGGAAATCTGCCAAACTGCTGAAGTGGACAACAAGGCCACCCACCTGTCACCGTGATCCTGTCATCAGGTCCACAGCAACGCTGTGTAATTATCAAGATTTATTGAGCTCTTCCCAGTGTGGAGTGATGACATGCCTCTGACCCTGCACAATTCTATGTCCAATAGGATCAACGACAACTCTGCCGCCATTAACACTTACAGCCAAAAATGATACATGACATCGCTCACTGACTCCGACTGCATCATTATAGGCAATGGCCACGTCGGTGCATTCGCCCGATCCTGTTTTACAGAGACTCAGAAGTAATTCCTGATAGAGCCAATGACCATATGGGCACACGCAATATGGACCCAGCCTCATTGTAATTCTGCCTGTGATGATAAGGAGCCTGCTGAAAACTCTTCCAGTCTAGATAAGCCCCAGTGACCAGTATGAAAATGGCAAGATTACTAATTTACAGTTTTTTTTAATTAAAATTTGTGATATGAAACAAAGCAAAAACATTATTAAAAATATACGAAATAAGAAAACCTGATTTAAACTGAGTGAAACCCCACTCCTCCATCAGAACGGGCACTAAATTGGGGGTTCACTCCGGAATGAGTAAATAAAGCTCCTTTACATCCACTTCACGGACTGGACCTTCGGTTTATCTACAGCAGCACAAATCGTTCCACGCTTCTTCCAGCTTTTTTTTAGTCGGCTCTTATTAGAGCAGTTAATTAAGTCGCCATGAGATTCCAAACCCAATGGGCCCTGGCATAGGCACAGCCTTGCTTGGTGCAGGCTCTGGTGCTTCTTACAGCCACCTCTAACCTATCAATGGTAAAGACTAAGGGTGGAAACACATCTATGCGAGTAAAATCGGTCCGACTGGGCTGAAAAAAACTCGGCTGATTTTAGTTAACGTTAGGTCCGAGTGCAACGCAAGTGCGATGCTTTTTCTGAATAAATTAATGATTTTACTAGCGTGTGTAATGCGTGTGTAATGCGTGTGTAATGCGTGTGTAATGCGTATTTTTTACTATGTCATCTGCCATTCAGCGCTGCTATATGGCCGCTGACAGCAGACAGCCATGCAGCAGAGCTTAATGGCAGATGACAGCAGACACAGACAGAGCCACACAATCAGAATTAACTCGGGTGAACTTCACCCGACTTCATTGTCATACTGCGGCTCTGTCTGTGCCGCGTCCTGATTAGCGGTCACCCGTGAAGGACTCACCGGTGACCACTAATCTGAGTGACTGAAGTTAGCAGCCCTCTCTCATACTCACCGATCCCCGATCCCCGGCGCGGCGCTGCACGGCGTTTCACACTGCTGCGGCGGCTTTTACTATTTTGAAAAAGCCAGCCGCTCATTAAACAATCTCGTATTCCCTGCTTACCCCGCCCACAGGCGCCTATGATTGCTTGCAGTGAGACACGCCTCCACGCTGAGTGACAGGTGTCTCACTGCAACCAATCACAGCAGCCGGTGGGCGGGTCTATACTGTACAGTGAAATAAATAAATAAATAATTAAAAAAAATGGCGTGCGGTCCCCCCCAATTTTAATACCAGCCAGATAAAGCCATACGGCTGAAGGCTGGTATTCTCAGGATGGGGAGCTCCACGTTATGGGGAGCCCCCCAGCCTAACAACATCAGTCAGCAGCCGCCCAGAATTGCCGCATCCATTAGATGCAACAGTTCTGGGACTAGACTCGGCTCTTCCCGATTTACCCTGGTGCGTTGGCAAATCGGGGTAATAAGGAGTTAATGGCAGCCCATAGCTGCCACTAAATCCTAGATTAATCATGTCAGGCGTCTATGAGACACCCTCCATGATTAATCTGTAAGTTACAGTAAATAAACACACACACACATGAAAAAATCATTTATTAGAAATAAAAAACACAAACAAATTCCCTCATTACCAATTTAATAAGCCCCAAAAAGCCCTCCATGGTCGCTTCCAGCATGAAGGTGACAGGAGCTGCAGCAGACACCGCCGCTCCTGTCACCTCCACGCAGCAACTGAGGTGAGTATCGCGATCAGCTGAGCTGTCACTGAGGTTACCCGCTGTCACTGGATCCAGCGGTGGCCGCGATTACGCTCAGTGACACCTCAGCAGATCGCGCTACTCACCTCAGTTGCTGCATGGAGGTGACAGGAGCGGCGGTGTCTGCTGCAGCTCCGGTCACCTCCATGCAGCAAAGCTGGAAGCGACGCTGGAGGTCCGTGGATTACGCTGGACATGGAGGGCTTTTTGGGGCTTATTAAATTGGTAATGAGGGAATTTGTTTGTGTTTTCTATTTCTAATAAATGATTTTTTCATGTGTGTGTGTGTTTATTTACTGTAATTTACAGATTAATCATGGAGGGTGTCTCATAGACGCCTGACATGATTAATCTAGGATTTAGTGGCAGCTATGGGCTGCCATTAACTCCTTATTACCCCGATTTGCCAACGCACCAGGGTAAATCGGGAAGAGCCGGGTACAGTCCCAGAACTGTCGCATATAATGTATGCGGCAATTCTGGGCGGCTGCTGACTGATATTGTTAGGCTGGGGGGCTCCCCATAACGTGGAGCTCCCCATCCTGAGAATACCAGCCTTCAGCCGTATGGCTTTATCTGGCTGGTATTAAAATTGGGGGGGACCGCACGCCATTTTTTTAAATTATTTATTTATTTCACTGCACAGTATAGACCCGCCCACCGGCTGCTGTGATTGGGTGCAGTGAGACACCTGTCACTCAGCGTGGAGGCGTGTCTCACTGCAACCAAACATAGGCGCCTGTGGGCGGGGAAAGCAGGGAATACGAGATTGTTTAATGAGCGGCCGGCTTTTTCACAATAGTAAAAGCCGCCGCAGCAGTGTGAATGCCGTGCAGCGCCGCGCCGGGTGATCGGGGAACGGTGAGTATGAGAGAGGAGGGGAAAATGACCGACAGACTGTGAGAGAGGGACAGAGATAGTGACGGACCGACAGAGAGAGAATAGAGACCGAGAGGGAGAGACCAAATGACAGAGAATAGTGATTGACAGACATTGTGAGACATCGCTCGTTTCCAGTGTTTTAGGAAACATGCGAGAAATGTATTTAGAAAATCGGATGTCACTAGGATGATGTGAGTGCTGTCCCGTGACATCCGATTATTTACACGCTCCCATAGACTTGCATTGGAGAGACTCGCAGTAGAAACTCGCAAAAAAGCAGCATGCTGCGATTTTTTTCTCAGTCCGATTTGGACTGAGAAAAAAATCGCAGATGAGATCTGAATCATTTACTAACATGTGTCCGATTCCAATGCGAGATTTTCTCGCATTGCTCTACTGCGAGAAACTCGCAAGTGAGAAGCAGCCCTAATAGCATCATATTAAATGTTTAGCAAAGCCAGATTGGATTACAGGCGTTGATTACATGCACCTGGATAGCACTGACCATATCATG
This sequence comes from Anomaloglossus baeobatrachus, assembly GCF_048569485.1. Classification (NCBI taxonomy): domain Eukaryota; kingdom Metazoa; phylum Chordata; class Amphibia; order Anura; family Aromobatidae; genus Anomaloglossus; species Anomaloglossus baeobatrachus. Next base: position 1,312,927 of record NC_134360.1, on the reverse strand, counting down.
TGTTCCCCTAGATCTGTCACTCTGCAATGTGCGGATACTGCTGGTGTGAGTGGAGCTGAATCCTTCTGCTGGTGTGAGTGGAGCTGAATCCTTCTGCTGGTGTGAGTGGAGCTGAATCCTTCTGCTGGTGTGAGTGGAGCTGAATTCTTCTGCTGGTGTGAGTGGAGCTGAATCCTTCTGCTGGTGAGAGTGGAGCTGAATCCTTCTGCTGATGTGAGTGGAGCGGAATCCTTCTCCTGGTGTGAGTGGAGCTGAATCCTTCTGCTGGTGTGAGTGGAGCTGAATCCTTCTGCTGGTGTGAGTGGAGCTGAATCCTTCTGCTGGTGAGAGTGGAACTGAATCCTTCTACTGGTGTGAGTGGAGCTGAATCCTTCTGCTGATGTGAGTGGAGCGGAATCCTTCTCCTGGTGTGAGTGGAGCTGAATCCTTCTGCTGGTGTGAGTGGAGCTGAATCCTTCTGCTGGTGTGAGTGGAGCTGAATCCTTCTGCTGGTGTGAGTGGAGCTGAATCCTTCTGGTGGTGAGAGTGGAACTGAATCCTTCTCCTGGTGTGAGTGGAGCTGAATCCTTCTGCTGGTGTGAGTGGAGCTGAATACTTCTGCTGGTGTGAGTGGAGCTGAATCATTCTGCTGGTGTGAGTGGAGCTGAATCCTTCTGCTGGTGTGAGTGGAGCTGAATCCTTCTGCTGGTGTGAGTGGAGCTGAATCCTTCTGCTGGTGTGAGTGGAGCTGAATCCTTCTGCTGGTGTGAGTGGAGCTGAATCATTCTGCTGGTGTGAGTGGAGCTGAATCCTTCTGCTGGTGTGAGTGGAGCTGAATCCTTCTGCTGGTGTGAGTGGAGCTGAATCCTTCTGCTGGTGTGAGTGGAGCAGAATCCTTCTCCTGGTGTGAGTGGAGCTGAATCCTTCTGCTGGTGCTGGAAGCTGCAGGAGCTCAGGCTGAAGGGGAAAAAGACACTGGAATGACCTGTCCCTTATTTGTGGACAGTTTGCTCCAGGAAAACGAACTGTTATATGTTCAGGTGAGCTCGTGCTGACACATATCTGCCTGCGGAAAGAATTGTTTATTTCCTATTAGAAACCACATTGTCTGTGTGGACAGTACCTACTGCCTGAGAGCGTCTATCCTACAGGTGGTACTACAGGTGTTATGGACAAGATTATGAACTATTATGAGTATTAAGAGTTATATGAAGATATCCAAAAAACAGGATTTAAGATAGTGGTTGAACTGTGTACCACACCTATATTTGCATACAGACATCATAAGACTCATCAGACAGACTGGACTTTCATGTGACAAGTGAATCATGCTGACATAGCTTAATATAAATGAGGAAATGCATTGTACATTAAAGTATACTGTATATCATAGAATAAGCTATTTCACGGGTTGCCCAATAGGAGACGTGTTACGTATTATTGGCTCCTAGCCAACTGATTTCTTTTAAATGTATGTGGGCTTCCATAATTAAACTAGTTATATTTTCTATGCAGATCTGTGTACCTTTCTCTGGTCTGTATGGAAGAATAGTATGCATGCTACTAACAAATGACTCATGATTTGGATGCAGACGGGGTTAAGGTAGATGCATAATTTCAATTGCATCACTGTAAATTTATGGCCCCCTTAACAAATGGCGCCCAACGTGGGTCCTTAGGACAGAACTTCTGGATGACAGACGGCCATGCTGACACCTTGATTCGAAAAGGCAATTACACAAGAGGGGAAAATGCGCATCTCCAGGAGGTGAGAAATTTGTCTTATCTCACCTCGCAGACCTTGTGCGTGTACTTGCATTTCGAAAGGTGGGGTTGGGCTGTCCCAGTCTAGACACCTAATGATGACCGCCATCTTGAATGAGATAAATGTCCTAAGTGAACCCACCTGGTCATCATCGTCTGCATAATGTTAAATGTAATGTGTTTTGTTTTTTGTCTATCCTGTGGAAACAGCAGAAGTTCCAAGTTTCGTTTTCCTTGAGTTAGCGTTAGAGGAAAATGAGGAAGTTGTGATATATGCTGACTTCTGGTATGATCCAGGTTATATGGTTATATGTGTAAGTGTGTAATGCAGGCGAGTTCAGACACCTGCATGGTATATGTAGAGTTTTTATTGTTATGTCAATCAATGTTTTGGTTCATTATTTTGACTGTCTGGAAGATGGAAAAGAATATAGCAGACCTATTTGTGGAAAACATGAAGTTCTGTGCTCCACTGGCATTAGAGCAAAAATGAGGAAGTGTTCACGTTATAATAGCAGCTGTTTCTTTGAGTGAAAAGGAAAAAAAAAACTTGTAGGATTTATTTTGTGTGGCAGAAGGTATACTGCCATATACACCTATGTGTGACGTGTCATCAATAATTGATGTTTGATAAGGCCTTGGACCTGGTCTTCGGGGATAGAAGATTTGAAAGGGGGGTTTTCTATGTACAGGTGCAGTGTTATGAAAGGAGGGTGAGGAAGCCCTGACTGTTACCTGGTACGGTTTTCCTGCTAAGCAGTGAGTTGAACGTTGTATGCGTACTCATTGGTCTTGTTTTAGTGGATGTTAATGTATTCTATTACCTAAGATTGCAGAGAATACATTGGGGAGAATCCTTAACCTTGGCCTTAATCAAAGTTATTGAGCTTTGGATGGACCGTCCTCATGAGGTGTATGTAGTGTGAACAGATTTTGCTAGTACTCGAGGTATCAACAACAGTTGGCGTATAGTGAGGGTGAGTGTAATTTCTTACCACCCACGTGACACTGGTTTGGCACGTGCTCTAGTTCTTCCTGGAAGCGGTAGATGAACCTGTTCTGTTATTGTTGTGCACTGAGATGTAAAACACCGTAGGAATGTTGAAATTGAAAAAAGAGAAGTGTTAGTTTTCTATTTGAAAATCTGTGAATGAGGTCAAATTAGACCAGCAAGTTTAATTGTAAGTGACAGAAGGTGAGACGCATGTTTAAAAGAAAATGGAGAATTCTCCCAAGGGGGAAGATTATATGAGAATTGATTGAAGGCACAGGATGTGATATTTAACGTCAACGAAAGTGAAAGTTTTGAGATGGTTTGAAGAAATGTAATTCTGAATCTAGTAACTACACTATGTGTATTTTACCTGTCTGTGAAAATGGCTTCTCCAGGCCCATTATTAGAAGCAACGCCCTCCACCCTATAAGCTATCCCATAGGTTGGACTTGTGTACTGTCTGTGGAGCACTGTGTCCACATAAACCCACCCCATTATTTCCTGTCCTGAATGTAGATTTCTTTCTGTCACTGTGTTTTGCCCAGCCCTGGAGTGGGGTATGGTATGTGGTATGGGGATATTATGTCAGGGTCTGACAGGAGATAGGGATACGCTGGAGGCTCGACCCTGACCACCATTATGTCTACCGTCGAGATGAGGGAGAGCACAGGGTCCCTAGTCACAGGGTCAGCACAGGGGTCCCTATATAATCCATATTCCCAGTGACAGATGGAACACCTCCTGAATGTAGATGGCACAACCCATGTCCCTCCCTCCCACGTCTCTTCAGATGCCATTTTTGGCCAACACCTACTTCCTCTTTTAGCGGCCATTTCATCCTAGTCCCTACATAATTCCTCTTTTGACGCCATTTTAGTCTGGCTGACACCCAGTTCCCTATTTTTGTTTTTAGCCGCCATCTTAGGACCCAAAGCCACTGCTTTGATTATTGCTGATGCAGCAGAGGCTGCAGAGGAGGGACCTGAAGTCCACACTACATTTTTGGTCATATATACAGTTGTGCCCCATTGTGTTCCCACTAATGAACCTTAACAAAGGACATTGCTGATTGTCCTGTGGTAACTTTTTCCTTTCACTTTTGCATATTTGTTTTTGCTGTACCTAGTATACAATATATTAGACAACATAGACTGCTCACTATTAGTCCTGGTGAACAGTGAATATTTTTCTGCCTATGGCAGTTGTTACTTGGCCTAGTTTTGAGATAATCTTGCTTGTATGTTATCCTGCCTGGTATCTTGCACAAGAGTTCCCTGATGTAGAGGGTGGAGGATTGTGTGGTCCTAAGGGGATTTTGATCATCAGGAGTTGTCATATATTAAGGTTTTTGTTGGCAGCACCCAGTGATCCTTTGTGTCTTATGGTGGCTTTACACACTGCAACATCGCAAACGACATCGCTGTAACGTCACCGGTTTTGTGACGTAATAGCGACCTCCCCAGCGACATTGCAGTGTGTGAAACACATCAGCGACCTGGCCCCTGCTGTGAAGTTGCTGATCGCTACAAATCGTTCAGGACCATTCTTTGGTCCTTTGTTTCCCACTGTGCAGCATGATCGCTAGAAAGTCTCAGTGTGTAAAGGGGACTTAAATGTGCAGGCAGCAGGAGCCGACTTCTCCAGACACTGGTAACCACGGTAAACATCGGGTAACCAAGAAGCCTTGTCCTTGGTTACCCGATATTTACCTTCGTTACCAGCCTCCGCCGCTCTCACTGTCAGTGCCGGCTCCTGGTCCTTGCACGTGTAGCAGAGTACACATCGGGTAATTAACCCCATGTGTGCTGTAACTAGGAGAGCAGGGAGCCAGCGCTAAGCAGTGTGCGTTGCTCCTTGCTCTCTGCACGTGTAGCTGCGTGCGCTGGTAACCAAGGTAAATATCGGGTTGGTTACCCGATATTTACCTTAGTAACCAAGCGCAGCATCGCTTCAGTGCATCGCTGCTGGCTGGGGGCTGGTCACTGGTTGCTGGTGACAGCTCACCAGCAACCCGAGTAGCGATGCTCCAGCGATCCCTGCCAGGTCAGGTTGCTGGTGGGATCGCTGGAGCGTCTGACTGTGTGACCTCTCACCAGCAACCTCCTAGCAACTTACCAGCGATCCCTATCAGGTTGTATCGTTGTTGGGATCGCTAGTAAGTTGTTTAGTGTAAAGGGGCCTTTAGTTAGCAGAGTCTGTTAGGAGATATGGATACGCTGGAGGCTCGACCCTGACCACCATTAGGTCTACCGTCGGGATGAGGGAGAGTGCAGGGTCCCCAGTTACAGGGTCAGCACAAGAGAAGTAGAGTAGGCATGCACCACTGCTATTTCTAATTGTGTATATGTAGTCGGGGGGTGCTGCTTGCTAGTTTCCAAACACTCTTGTGCTATTTTTTCCCCGGGGTTTTAGGGGATCTTAGTTTTTAGAATGTCAGTGTTCTCCTGACCCCAAGTTACACTCATTGCTCTTTCTTACAAACCTGGGTATAGTCCTTTGTATCAGGTCTCCGAGAGCCCATATGCAAACAACTACAGCTGGTAATACCTGATTACAGAGTAAAGGACCAAGACACTCCCTTTCAGGCAAAAGGTATGGAGATAAATCTAGCAGTTTACAAGACCACCCCACATGCAGATGTACTGCATTCACAGCCACCTGAAGAGTATCATCACGTCATCTCCAGCCCAGAAGTCATTCTACCTGTTTGCCAAGGAGGAAGACAGCAGCCCTTTGAATACTACTCAGCCAGATGGAACACCTACCTAACGCACCAGTTGAAGATCAATGCCCGTATGACATCACTGCTCCCTGAAAAAGTCACCATCTTCAGGTGTGCTGTCCTTAATCCTGCTACACTTCTCCCTTTTCCAAGGGGGGAGTGTCCCACCTCTGACACCTTGGTGGAAGAGGTAGTCAACTCTGGCATAGCTGAGGCAGGAACCTCTGGATTCGATACAGTGACCGATACACCTTTGGACCCTGACTTCACCCCTTTGCAGATGGATCAAGATGTGCATCAAGAAGACGGTTCCACACGAGTATAGTGGTGGTAGCAGAAGGCGCTGTGGTGATAGAGCAGTCGCTACCTGCATCACTGTCTTCAAAAGAAGCAGAGGTATGTGCTCTCATTGAAGCCTGCAAGATGGCAGCCAACATCTACTCTGTATGGAAGACAAGAGACTTGATCACCGCAAATGGAACTGTACGCCACCATGAGGCCATAGAAGAACTGATGGAAGCTTTACTATTGCCAGACAGAGTCGCGGTGAGCAGGGTTGAGGCCTACATTGGAGGAGTCAAGGGAAGCAGTAAGAAATGCCCTCGCTGACAGAACATCCAAAGAAGCCCCAAGACCACTTACCACAGAAACAGTCAGTCAATCTGTGCTTTTTAAATGACCCCAATGTGAAGAAGCAAGGAAAGATGGAAAGTCTTGAGAAAACATTGTCCTGACCCTACAAGAGCAAGTCTCAGAAAAAGAAGAGGACTGAGATAGGGTGCAGCTGTGGGCTCCCGGAGACCAAAGGAAGTGGCTAATGACCTGCTTTTACTGCCAGCCAAAGAGAAATGGCAGGCATTTGACACAGAACTGACCCTACACACCCCATACCAGCCACAGAATAGAGGTTGGGAGGTTGGGGCAGTGTAGAAAGCTAGGGCATGAGTGTCTTCCCCTTGCATTGTTCAGTGTCAGACACACTCGAGCAGGGACCACTAAGTTGAGACCCTATGAAATTCTGTTTAGAAGAACCCCCAGATACTTTAACTAAACTTGTTGTTTGTTTAACTTGCAGTGCCCTGTACCTGTATAAATTCTCACCGACGGGTTCATGGAGCTGCTTTTGAATACCCTATTAAATCGATGGCTGGACCATATATGACAAGCTTTCCCCCCCCCCCCATTCACCTTTTGTGTTTCCCCTATTTCCTCATAGACTGTAGCTTATGAGCAGGGCCCTCACTCCTCCTGGTATCTTAATTTTGTTATTTTGTATTGTCTCATATTGTCTTTACATGTCCCCTCTTAATTGTAAAGCGCTGCAGAATATGTTGGCGCTATAGAAATAAAACATTATTATTATTAGCCTAATATACGTTCTTGAGTTTTCTCCTCCAGTTCCAACCAGATCTAGATCTTTCTTTTTCTCTCTTTCTTTCTATCTTCCTCTCTTCTCAATCTTTCTCTCTCTCTTCCTCTCTTCTCACGCTCTCTTCTCAATATTTCTCTCTCTTCCTCTCTTCTCTCTTTCTCTCTCTCTCCCTCTCTCTCTCTTTCTTTCTTACAAAGATCCATGCATCCCACTACAAAATATGTCGGACATGAGACCAGGAGATGGCTGTCTTCCCTCTTCTACCTGATACTTTGTGTCAAGAGGATGATATCCAAGCCTGTGGACCAGAAGATGATTGTGCATCCCACCTTTGATGATGTCCCACCATTACCGCCTGAGGACTGAGGAATATGAGACTCTGAGTGAAACCAACCCTGATAAATATGAGCTGATGAGAGGACTACCTCCACTTTCCCCCCTTCCTGAATAACGTGTGCCAGCGTGGAACATAGCCAAGAGGATACGGTCAGGATCTGACTTCCTATGCATAGTCTGTTGGGTGGGGAGATTCATCCACAAGGGATGGGTTATCTCGTATTTGAGTGAGGTAACCATCGGCATTAGGACAGATCAATAGACTCGAGAAAAAGTAAGGAAAGACTTTTGGCTATCTTCAAAGGGGGAAATGTTATGGACAAGATTATGAACTATTATGAGTATTAAGAGTTATATGAAGATATCCAAAAAACAGGATTTAAGATAGTGCTTGAACTGTGTACCACACCTATATTTGCATTCAGACATCATAAGACTCATCAGACAGACTGGACTTTCATGTGACAAGTGAATCATGCTGACATAGCTTAATATAAATGAGGAAATGCATTGTACATTAAAGTATACTGTATATCCCAGAATAAGCTATTTCACGGGTTGCCCAATAGGAGACGTGTTACGGGTCCCACAGGCGGCTGCGGTTGTTCTCCTCTAGGTTGATGGTGACTGCCTTTCCCTGCACCTGTGTTGTGTTACGGTTCCAATGGCTTCCCACCGGTAACCCGCTCCCCAGCTTGGATGGATGCTGAAGGAGCCCCTTTTGCCCGCAGGCTCTGGCCCTGGGAACTGTAGCCTTGGCGGTGACTGTGTTTCCCTCTACGGTGTGAGCTGTTGGCTTCAATCGGGTCTTGACTGCTGGGAAACCCCGGAGGTTCCCTTCGCTAACGGATTTGACCGGTTTTACGGCGACTCCTAGCCTGGTCGGGGTCCGTAAGCCCTGCCGGATGGTGCTGGCTTCTCTTTGCTCCCCGATCCGGTACCGTCGGGCCACCGCCCGTCCCTGGTCCTTACGGTTCGCTCCAATCAGCCTCTCCTGCAGACGGTCACCACCGTCTGCTAACCTTGCTGTATGTCCGGGCCACACACTCGGACACGGTCAGTCTCCTCTACTACCACTTCACTCTCCAAACTGATCTGACTCCTTTTCCCGCCTCCAGGACTGTGAACTCCTCGGTGGGCGGGACCAACCGCCTGGCCCACCCCCTGGTGTGGACATCAGCCCCTGGAGGAAGGCAACAAGGATTTTTGTGTTTGACTTCGGTGTGCCTAACCGGGGTGTGGGGTGTGTTGGTGTAGTTCTGTGACGACCTGGCTTGTCCAGGGCGCCACACCATCGCCAAGTTCTGCAGATCGGCCGCCATTCTCCTGACTAGGACAGCTGATTAATACTATAGTACTTGGCAGTGGTCACTACACATCGAGCAGACACAGCCCAACTCCTTGCTATGTTTACATCCGGCCACCACTGACACGACCAGCAGCTAATAGACGGGTCACGAGTTGTTGGCCCCCCACTGATCTGATATTGATGACCTATCCTAGAATATAGATGACCTTCCCTACGGTGTTGGAGTGACCCCCACTGATCTGATATTGATGGCCTATTCTAGAATATAGATGACCTACCCTATGGTGTCGGAGTGACCCCCACTGATCTGATATTGATGGCCTACCCTAGAATGTAGATGACCTATCCTATGGTGCTGAAGCGACCCCCACTGATCTGATATTGATGACTTATGCTAGAATATTGATTACCTACTCTATAGTGTCGGAGTGACACCTACTGATCTGATATTGATGGGCTACCCTAGAATATAAATGACCTACCCTATGGTGTCGGAGTGACCCCCACTGATCTGATATTGATGGCCTACCCTAGAATATAGATGACCTATTCTAAGGATAGGACATCAATATCATTTGCTACAAGAACTCCTTTAGGGAATAAAAAAGCAAAGTTTTCATATATTATAGGTTGGTTTACAAAACACAAACCTACATGTTTTTTCTGGCCACAGTCCCTTTTGATAGTGATGTGATGGGGTTTACACAGAGGTTTGCACTATTCCTTTAAGTGATCTGCATCTCCACTATATAGTTGCCAGTAGGATAATTATGCACAGTGGAGCGGCGTGTGCTAATTAATGTTTGGCAGAGGCATTAATGTTCTCTTGAATGCAGCATTGTATCCTGATTTTAAAAATGGAGAGAAACTTCTTTTGCAGCAATATTTGTCTACAAATATAAATTACATTTAAGCAGATCCTTTCTCTAATCATTTTTATGTTCATTTTTTAATATTGAATTCCAAATTCTGACCTTACTGATTAAAAGCGTATGGTGGGTAACAGCACAATTAGTGGAATGCCTGTGCCTTGTTATGCAGTGTCTCATTGCAGCGTGATGCTGCAGGATCATTTGGCATGCTTCATGCCTTGTATTGCCAGCCGCTTTACTACTGATACACTTTCTAACTAGTTTATTCCATTTCTGCAGCACTGAGACAACGCAAAAGAATTCAGAGGTTTTTCATAGTTAAAGCCCCACTCCCCTGCCACCGCTCTTATACTCACCTTCTCATCTCGTCTCATCTTCTATGGCCGCTGCTCCGGTCGGTCTCCAGCGATTTGTGACCTGACATGCTGGCTGCTCCAGTGTTTCATGGAGGAGGCGGAAGTTCAAATTAAATACAAGTAAGTCTATAAGAAACTCATCCTGGCCTCACTTTGGCCTCATCATGGCCTCACTTAGGCCTCGCTCTGACCTTGTCCTGGTCTCATTCTGGCCTTGTCTTGGTCTCACTTTGTTCTCGCTCTGGCCTTGTCTATTTTTGGCCTTATCATGGCCTTACTCTGGCCTTGTCCTACTCTCATTTTGGCCTTATCCTGGCCTCACTTTGGCCTTGCTCTGGCATTGTCCTGGTCTCATTCTGGCCTTGTCTTGGCCTCACTTTGTTCTCGCTCTGGCCTTGTCTATTTTTGGCCTTATCATGGCCTTACTCTGGCCTTGTCCTACTCTCATTTTGGCCTTATCCTGGCCTCACTTTGGCCTTGCTCTGGCATTGTCCTGGTCTCATTCTGGCCTTGTCTTGGCCTCATTTTGGCCTCATTCTGGCTATCATAGAGTTGCATTGAAAGCTTGTGATGTAACGTCTGACTTGAGGACACTAAAGCTGGGTTTACACACTGCAACATCGCAAAGGACATCGCTGTAACGTCACCGGTTTTGTGACGTAACAGCGACCTCCCTAAGTCTCTGCTAAGTCGCTGGTGAGCTGTCAAACAGGCAAACCTGGCCAACAACTCAACAGCGATCCGGACCTGCAGAGCGACCTAGCTGGTTGTTGGGGACGTTGATAAGCAGCCTTTTGAAAGGGAAGTTGCTAACAAAGTCTCTGCAAAGTCTTTCACACACTGAAACTTCATGCTGCATAGCGGGAAACAAAGGACCTAGGAATGGTCCTGAACGATTTGTAACGATTACAACTTCACAGCAGGGGCCGGGTCGCTGATAGGTTTCACACACTGCAACATCGCAAACAACATCGCTATTGCGTCACAAAACCGGTGACGTTACAGCGTTGTCGTTTGAGATGTTGCAGTGTGTAAACCCAGCTTTAGAAGATACTATCACAAGATGGCATCCTGGGACCAGAGTGTCTTCAGTAAAAGGTGAAGCCGCTGGAAGGTGAGTATATGACAGGGGGCATGGGGCTTAAAATTAAAGCCCCACTTCAGCACTGAACACAAAACACAAGCTGGAGTGGTGCTTTATGTTAGACTGTTTTTTGTTTACTCTATCCTGTCACTTTATATAGTTGTTCCTTTACATACATCTCTTCATTTAGGGCATTTAATCACATGGAGACCCCCTGGGAATTATGTGGCTCTATGTTCTGTTTAGGGGGCCACAACAATTTCAATGACCAGAAGTTTCTATACTGATGCAATTGCATGGAATGTAGCACACACTTTCTCCACAGGGAGGAATTAACCAAATATCACAGTTGATGGAGATGATTGCACGGCTCCTGTCGTGTCAGTCACATGATTATAACGTAGGAGATCACAGTTCAGCTTCCTGATAGTATACTGACAACGTATTACATCATTTAGGAGAATATGGAGATGAGGATAATCACACTGTTACCACCGCAGGTAATGGCTCTAGATGGAACAATATCACCATATACATATAGGAAATATGAAAATCTTTATTAGAGTAGTTACACAAATCCACATACAAAATTAAAAAACACTTAAAATACATCCAAATAATGCCTAGGCATCCCTAAGAAAAAGTATGTAGCATCAAATAACCAATGGTAATGGTGAAAGTGCATACTCAAACAAAAATCACTGCTGCTCAGGAGAACATAATTATGGTGATAACATGAATGATCTAGAATACCTGATACTGATAACCACTCACCACAACCAGTGCTCTGAGGTTTACAATTTATTAAGACAGAACGAGGAGATTCTGAAGAGCAAAACTAGGTTGTTGTCTTTTGTTTCAATACAACCAAAAGTTGTTGCAAGAAAAGCTAGAAATCTCAAGGACATTATTTCATCCAGGCACTTCAAGTCCTACAACTGGATGAGGAAGAGGAGTGACACTCCGAGGTACGTATCCCTGTGGAAATTGTACCGTCTGTCTCCCGATAGCTGCAACCGAGAGAGTCACTGTTCCAAGCAATGGAAGTTATGTCCAATCTAAATCATGTTTTTATTGTCGACCTGCAATGTGGTCTATGTTCTTATTTTGTAGCTGCCCAAAACTGTATGTTGGAGAAATAACACAAGAATTAAGGAGACAAACACAACAGCATTGTTCAACCATTACCACAGCGAGAACTGGCGAAGACAAAGGTAAGACCCACTCCTCAGCAGCTAAACACTTTGTGCAACATCATAGAGGACGTTACGCAGGAGTCCGTGTCATGGTGGTGGATGCAGTGAATGTGAGTATCGGGGGTGACGTTACTAAGGATCTTCTTCGGAAAGAAGCACAATGAATTTACAGACTTTATAGTCTGATATAAATCAGGAACTTCTATACACGGGCTTCTATAATATCTTATAACATCCCATTTTCCATTCAGGATAGTTCCCCCTCATGATCTCATTCTGGTTGTTGGTCAAGCTGATAAGTGTATCATGGATATTGTTGGAATTATCCCAGAAGGGAAAAAGTCCAGTAAATGAGGAGCGGAGTATGGAAGAAAAGAGAGAAAAAACGAGAGAAAATGAAGAAATGTGAAAAAATATGGAAGAAAAAATTAGAAAAAATGGACTTCGCTAGTAAATCATTCAGATTACATATGGTGTTCAATGTATTTTGTGTCAGTTTGGGCTATAGCACGAGACATCTGTGTGCTGCAATTTAAGCTATTACCAAATATAGATTTGAGGTCCATATTATTTTACACAAGACATTATGTTGTTGTAACGGCTGCCTGGATCCACAGACTCAGATGGGCTGTAAAGGGGAGGCTAGAGGGAAGCCACTCACCAAGCAGGACCCCCAGAACCTTGAAACCCTTTAACCCCTCTACAGGGATTTGGAATTACACAGGGAACTGGAGATCACTACCTGTGGAAGGCTGCAGTCCGATGAGAGTAGTAGTCAGGCAGGGTCAAACCAGGAATTGCGGAACAGGGACAGAATCGGCAGGCAATGACGTAGTCAGCAAACGTAGCAGAGGTCAAATCCGGATCAGGCAGCAAGGTACAAAAACAGTAGGCAGGAGGGTAGTCGGAAAACACGCAGAACTCATCACACAGGAATCACCAAACAGAATAGGACGTAACAGGAGCCAGGAAAATCAGAACTATCTCTGGCAGTGGTCATGTGACAGGAGGGGGAATAAGAAGGGTGTGGTGTCTTCCAATTGGCTGTAGCTGAACGCAGGCAACTTCAGCTGGAAGACACATGCCACCCCCAGTCAGCCAGCGGTACTGCAGATCCCAAGCTAACCCAGCCCAGTGGATGATCAGAGCCTGCGCCCACCGCTGGCATCGACTCCTCTCCCATCACCATCCACGGTAGGAACACGGCGTCGCCTGGCGATTGGAGCAGAAGTCGCTGGAGCAGACTCCGGCGGTGACGTAACAGTTGTCTGTCAGCTTTAATTCAAATAATGGTTAATATCTTATTACAACTGGAAAAGCTGACAACAATCTATCTATTATGTTCATAACCACCACATTTTACTGATGTTACCTATGGGCTACAGTTATTTATTAGTCTAATGTGTGTGTGCAAAAACATACAGTATATTGATAAAATATATTTTTCTCTACATATGTCTATATTTAGGTTACTTAGACCTGTAGATTTATGTCTATACACATCTTTTCTACATTCTTTCTATCTATGTGTATATACTTATACTTCTTTCATGTATCTCTCTCTAAGATCTTTAGGTGGCACTAAAATTTCCTACTTTTTGTAGGATATAGTGGCTATCCTCAATCTAATACTGCATTTGTGCATGGAATAGATCTAATCCTCAATATAGGCATGTATACCTATTGAGTAGCTATCTATGTAATAGCGAGTGTAGTTTGATTTTGATATATGGGTGGTAGTTCTTTACCAGCATGAACTCACTCACAGCACAAGTACAATTTAACTATGTCTGTGCGCATGATGAGAGTTTACTGCGGTTGTATTCAAGTTGTATTCACGGCATCTTCTTCTGAAAAATAATGTTCTAGAGCAGGGGTGGGGAACCTTTTTGCTGCTGGGGGCCATTTGGAAATTTCTGCCAACCTTCGGGGGCCGCACAAAATTATCAATGTGAAAATGAACCAAGTATATTTGGTCAAACAGTTAGTTAACTCACCCCTATTGTGGTGGCTGGAGCGGCTTCTCTTTGGTGCGGCTGTGATGTTCGGTGATACTTATGTTGCTTCTCTCTTTTCCAGGTTTGTCACGGTCTGTAGCGCAGGCAACTCTTTGTGATAATAAGATTGGTAGACTATATATATCACACAGCATACACAGGGACTGGAGTATATAAATCACAGGAGACACATACATGACTGAAGGGGCTGTTGGCATATACATCACATAGGAGACGCAGGGACTGCTGTATATACATCACATAGGAGACGCTGGGTCTGCTGTATATACATCACATAGGAGACGCTGGGACTGCTGTATATACATCACAAGAGACACCTACTTCACAGAAGACACTGGGGGCACATACATCACACAAGGGGCTGGGGACATGTATATGCCCCCTCCTGTGATGTATATGCTTTCAGCCTCGCCTTTGATGTATATGCGCCCAGCCCCTTCTGTGAGGTATATGCCCCCAGCCCCTCCTGTGAGGTATATGCCCCCAGCCCCTCCTGTGAGGTATATGCCCCCAGCCCCTCCAGTGAGGTATATGCCCCCAGCCCCTCCAGTGATATGTACAGCCCCAGCATCTCCAATGTGATGTATATACCCCAGTGTGTGATGTATATATCACAGGAGGGGTTGGGGCATACACATCACAGGAGACACTGAGGCATGTCCATGACAGGAGGGGCTGGGAGCATATACATAACAGGAGATGCTGGGGAACACACATTACTAGGTCACAGGGAGGCATAAGCATTGCTGTGGGGCACACACATCACTAGGGCGGCACAGAGAGCACTAGGGGGGGCACGGACATCACTAGGTGGGCACAGGCATCACTAAGGGGGGGCACACAGACATCACTAAGGGGGGGGGGCACACAGACATCACTAAGGGGGGCACAGAGACATCACTAAGGGGGGGGCACAGAGACATCACTAAGGGGGGGGCACAGAGACATCACTAAGGGGGGGGCACAGAGACATCACTAACGGGGGGTCACAGAGACATCACTAAGGGGGGGGCACAGAGACAACACTAAGGGGGGCACACATACAACACTAAGGGGGGCACACAGGCATCACTAAGGGGGGGGCACGCAGGCATCACTAAGGGGGGGGCACAGAGACATCACTAAGGAGGGGGGCACACAGACATCACTAGGAGGAGACTGGGAGGCACAGACAGCACTTGCAGAGCACAGACTTCACTAGGGGGTATACTGCACTTGGGGTGGTAAGGAGCACTGGAGAGAACTCAATAGAGGGGGTGATCCACATCACTGGGGAGTCTGCACACAGCACTGCAGGGGGCACGCTGCACCGGACAAGGGGCAGAGAGCGGGCAGTACACAGCGCCGGGGAGCGGCAGCACACAGGACGTGGAGCTGCACGCTGCACCGGAGAAGGGGCAGAGAGTGGGCGGCAAACAGCGCCGGGGAGCGGCAGCACACAGGACGTGGAGCTGCACGCTGCACCGGACAAGGGGCAGAGAGCGGGCGGCACACAGTGCCGGGGAGCAGCAGCACACAGGACGTGGAGCTGCACGCTGCACCGGAGAAGGGGCAGAGAGCGGGCGGCAAACAGCGCCGGGGAGCGGCAGCACACAGGACGTGGAACTGCACGCTGCACCGGACAAGGGGCAGAGAGCAGGCGGCACACAGCACGTGGAGCTGCACCGGAGAAGGGGCAGGGAGCGACAGCACTGATTGAGGCACGCTGCACGGGAGAAGGGGTGTAGAGCGGGCGGCACAATGCAGGAAACGATGAAGCTGCTGTGGGACTAAACCCGCCCACAAAGTCTGTCCTGAGCATGCTGGCACCTGCCAGGGAAAGAGCTCATTGGTGCGCGCTAGGAGCGCCTGTGAAGCCTTAAAGGGCCGGCGCCCGATAAGATCACGCCAGTGGCCGGAGCACTGCCACCCCCCGGGAATCTGCCCGAGGGCCGCATAAAAGGTCTTGGCGGGCCGCATGCGGCCCGCGGGTCGGAGGTTCCCCACCCCTGTTCTAGAGCATGCGCATTTATATCTGTTTTCATGCATGCGCACTTCAATCCTTCTGTAAGAGTATCCATTTCCAGATAGCGTGCTATTACCTGCTGGTGTCCAAGCAGGCTTGTTAGACTACTTGGCATTCACCTGCAGCGTCTCTCATTAATGACAAAGGTATTTATCTTAACTATTTATTGTATATAAATGATTGTATGTCACTCCACACGTCAGCATTTTTCTTGCCCCTGAGAAAGACACACAGAGTTGTGGCGATACGCATGGGGAAGGCATCCTCCTGCAAGCTCTGAATACATGCATTCCTAATTTTTCCCGGATCAGTGTTTTTCCATTCTTGGTCACAGCTGTCTAGTATCTTGTCTCGTGTTTTTTGAGAGTCTGTATGATATGCTTTATGATTTTGAACTAAAGGCTGCTTTACACGCAGCGTCATCGCTAGCGATGTCGCTCATGAAAGCACCCGCCCCCGTCATTTGTGCATCACGGGCAAATCGCTGCCGGTGGCGCACAATATCACTAGTACCCGTCACACAAACTTACCTGCCTAGAGACGTCTCTGTGGCTGGCGTACAGCCTCTTTTCGAAGGGGGCGGTTCATGCGGCGTCACAGCGACATCACACGGCAGACGTCCAATAGAAGCGGAGGGCCGTAGAGCAGCCGAATGAAAGTCACGCCCACCTCGTTGCCGGAGGATGCAGGTACGGTGTTGTTCGTCGTTCCTGGGGTGTCACACATAGCGATGTGTACTGCCTCAGGAATGACGAACAACCTGCGTCCTGCACCATCAACGATATTTGGGATTGGAACGACGTGTCAACGAGCAACGATTAGGTGAGTATTTTTGATCATTAGCGGTCGCTCGTATGTGTCACAAGCAACGACGTCGCTAACGAGGCCGGATGTGCGTCATGAATTACGTGACCCCAACGACATCTCGCTAGCGATGTCGTTGCGTGTAAAGCCCCTTGACTGTCTATAAATATGCTTTATTACTGATAGGAAGCCCTCTATGCATATATTGCATTCTTTGAGCACTGTGCTCATAGGTGATAACAGTATTTATGAGGATTTGTCTTTCCGCTATAATACAGGTTCTAAATCTATTTATGATCTATTTATTGGGTTTCTTGTTTCTTTTTTATCCATGATAGACATCTTAATATTTATTGAGATTGAAACTCACATAGCTCCATATTTATTCTTTGCTAAATAACAGCCATTTGTGTATTACCTGTTTAACCACATATTCAATACACAGAGGTACAGTGGAACCTCAGTTTACGAGTAACCTGGTTTGCCAGCATTTCGCTATACGAGCAAAGCTTGCTGTAAATTTCTAACTCAGTTTATGAGCAAATACTCACCACACACACTTCTGGTTCCATACTTTAACCGCGCTCTGACCCGCTCTTGCAGTCCACACAAACACACACACACATTATGCTCACCTTACCTTCAATTTCATCGCTGGCCTCATGGTTCTTGTAGTTCCCTAGTACAGGATGTGTATCCGGTAACTATCGCGACGATAGAGGAACTTCCGCTGTCAGCCGCTAGTCAAAGGCTGCGCCGCTGGCCAATCAGAGGCAAGTGGCTCCTGCCTTTGACATCAGCGCTCTGGCAGCGGAAGCTCCGGTATCGGTCGCGATGGTTACCTGATACACATCCTGTACCGGCGAACTACAAGAACCATGAGGCCGGTGATGGAACAGAAGGTAAGGTGAGCATAATACAGTATGGGTGTGTATGCGTGTTTGTGTGTGTTTGTGTATGTGTGGATGAGACCAGGATGGGACATTGAACAAGTTGTGGAACGAATCGTTTGAGCTTGCATTATTTCCTATGATATTTTGCTTTGCTAGACGAGTAACTTAGTTTACAAGCACACTCCCAAAATGGATTGTTCTCGTAAACTAAGGTTCCACTGTATCTAGATAGTTCATGTTTTCTCCAAAATGTTGTTCTGCTGAGCAGCAGTGATTTTTGCACTGTTTGAGCTTATATTGTGTGCACTTTCGCCTTTACAATTGGTTATTTGATGCTACATACTTTTTCTTAGAGGATGCCTAGGCATTATTTGGATATATTTTAAATGTTTTTAATTTTTATGTGGATTTGTCTAATAAAGATTTTCATATTTCATACTGTATATGTATATGGTGATCCTTGTACCATGGCATCCTTTTCTCTTTGCTAAATTTTGATTCTATGGTTTTGCCATAAGCGATCCCATATTTGGGGTAGTGCCCTCCGTTCTCATATATAGTTATGGCTCTATGATCATGTGATGCTGTTCTGATGCATCAGGCACTGATTGCAGAGCATAGAGAAGAAAGAAGCAGAGAGCAGGCTGAAATTCAAGATCAGGGCTGAAGAGTTGAAAACAGGAGGTTGAACTATAGAGACGTGAAAAAAAATGTTGTATTAGAGAAGTGCAGATTGTCATCCACAATGAGGAGGGGGAGAAGGAGCAGGGGTGCAAAAAAAGTGTGCTTCAATATCCTGGACTATGTATTATTTTCATATTGAATAAAAATAAAAATCCCACCTAAAGAGAAATGGTTATTCCGGGTACTTCACAGAAACACTGTGGTATGTGAAAAACTTTTACTGCACCGGAGCCACTGGCAGTTCACTTTGCGGTATGTTATTAGTTACAAGCAAAAAACAGTTGTCACTGGGTACCATGAGGACTCCTAAATAGGTTTAGTCTTTCAATAGGCCTCAGTATGGCTTCACAAACATTACATGACTTCCATCACAGTACACCGCAGGAGCTTTTGGATAGGTGATACATTTATGATACTCTCTAAACAAAGATATTAATTCACTCAGGCTAAAGTCTCTCGTAACCCAATCTTCCTGGGCTTTCTAAAGGGCTAATGCTGGGTACAGATAATGTTGACTCTATAAAGATTGACTGCTCTCCACCCCTTGGCCTCAGACCACCTAATAGCCTCACCTTAGCACTTCAATGCACACGTTCATTCCATGTAATGTTACAGAGTAGAGATAACGTAAGCATAACAAAGCCAACAGTATATTGACAAAATAACTGCAGAGTCCAAACCTTCTCCAGCATTAACATAATCCCAAAAACTGTGCAATTGATGCTTCATGACATAGGTTTTGTGAAAGAATACAATCCGTTTTGTTCTTATAGAAACCATCTTGTTTTATAACTGAATGATTTCACAGGGCTCAGCTAACACTGATGGGCGGGGAAGTTTCAAATTTCTACACACACCCCTACGTCTCTTATTGGTGCATAGTTCTGAGAAATTATTTCTTTGTTTGAGGTACTATATAAACTGTTCACATAATGTAATAAAGCAGAAACTTTCAGTACATCACAAAGCGTGTGTGCTGCAATGATTTTCCAAGCGCTTGTGAAACAAATCTTACTAATTTGGAGTTCCAATGGCATAGAAGGAGTGTATTTTGCCTACAGTTTCCATGGCAGAGCAGTTGCATGTAGCCTTACATCACCAAGCACGATGCTGTGAGTCAGATGGAGTGGGGTAAAGCCACCCCCACTGGACTTTGGAGCAGTGGAAACGTGTTCTATGGAGTAAAAAAAAATCTCAGTCTAAAGAAGAAGTCTAAGTTTCTCAAATGCCAGAAGAAGGAGGGATAAACTATGGGTGTGTTCTTAAAAGGCCAGCCCAAGTCCCATAGTAATGGAAAATCATAATTCTGTTCTAATCCTGCATGACTTAGCCCCAGGGCACTAAGCAAGATCTATGAAGATATGGTTGGGTGAATTTGCTGTGGAAGAACATGATCGGCCGCACAGAGCTCTGACTTCAATCCTATTGAACATCTTTGAGATGAACACATAACATTGTCAGTTACAAATGATTTACTGAAAAAATGTAAAATTGGTGGAGGAAGGTTGAACTAGATGGACCTCGGTCGCTTTTCAACCTATACTATATGTAACCAGGACAGAGACTGTGAGACTATCTCTCTGCGGCAACATCAGTGTCTGGCCTAATAAATGCCGTAGATAATCAAGCAAAAATTCCTATAGACGCCTCCAAAATCTTGTTGAAAGCCTTCATTAAAAAGTTTAACCCGTTTTAGCTGTAAAGGTTGGACCAAGTGCAGATTAATGTTTTTATATTTAGAAGACGAGGTCATAAAAGTTCCTGTAGCTGTAAAGTGTGGGATCCCCAATAAGAAATGCAATTTAAATGTAAACAGGCAAAATAAAAAGCCAAACAGTCTAAAGATTTCTGATAAAAGCATCCCTTCAAGGCTTAAGAAGCATTACTAAAAGAAATTCAAGCACTGACAAGAGGAGGGAAGGGATGAAACATCAAACAGAATATGCATTAGTCTGAATAAAAATTCCATAAAAGCAGCAGATAATTTGTCAAAGATGAGTTTTAGGCAATAACATATTTGTATGATATATTCATATGTAAGTATATCGTAAGAGAAAAGAGGAAATATCATATACTGAAAAGCCCTTTTAGGCCTTACTGAATGAAAATAAAAAATAGTGAAAACTAATGTTATATCATTTATCCATTTATAGTAAAAAAAAAAAGTGTAAAAATTGAGGACGACTAAAGCGGGTTTTACACACAGCGACGTGGCTATCAATGTCGCTGGTGAAAAAACCCGCCCCCGTCGGTTGTGGGTCAAGGGCAAATCGCTGCCCGTGGTGCACAACATCGCTAAGACCCGTCACACGGACTTACCTGTCTAGCGACGTCGCTGTGGCCAGCGAACTGCCTCCTTTCTAAGGGGGCGGTTCGTTCGGCGTCACAGCGGCATCACTAAGCGGCCGCCCAATGGAAGCGGAGGGGCGGAGATGAGAGGGACATAACATCCCACCCACCTCCTTCCTTACGCATTTCGGGCGGCCGCAGGTACGACGATGTTCCTCGTTCCTGCGGTGTCACACATAGCGATGTGTGCTGCCTCAGGAATGACGAACAACCTGCGTCCTGCAACAGCAACGATAATCGGGATTAGAACGACCGGACAACGATCAACAATATGGTGAGTAATTTTGATCGTTAATGGTCGTTCGTGCGTTTCACACGCAACGACGTCGCTAACGAGGCCGGATGTGCGTCACGAATTCTGTGACCCCAACGACATCTCGTTAGCGATGTTGTTGCGTGTAAAGCCCGCTTTAGAGATTACTGACAGACACAGACAGAAAATGGCCCCTGTGCAAGAACAATATATGGGCCCCTGTGGAAGAACAATATATGGGCCCCTGTGCAAGAACAATATATGGGCCCCTGTGCAAACCAATATATGAGCCCCTGTGCAAGAACATTATATGGGCTTCTGTTACGAGGGGGACCCGGGGAAGCGTGCCAAGATGGGAAATGGACTGCTTCCGCCGTGAGGGTTGTATGGCACAGATCTCACGGCTCGGTGTACCTGTTGCACGGGGAAGCACAGAGGTGCCCACGCACGTGTGCCAGTGGAAGTCACGAGAATATGGCACGAGGGTAGCACAGAGGTGCCCACGCACGTGTGCTTTCAATAACCAGGTGAGTCCAAAGGAGACTTGAGGAGCTCACCTGGGACAGGAACACGGCCTGTTGACGGGGGTACTGCCGGAGCAGCAAGGCAGGAACACGGCCTGCAAACGAGGTACTGCCGGAGCAGCAAGGGGCAAGCCCACAAGAGACAGTAATGCCTGAGCAGTGGCGTGGCAGCACGCTGCCAGACATCCAAACATAGAAGGACGGTCGCGCGCCGCCATGATGGCAGGGGGAGCTTTTAAGGAGGTGCAGCTCCACCCGAGGGCGGGCGCGAGGCGGAGATGACGGACTTGACCCAATCAGGGTCCACGACGTCCCAGCCTGGCCAGTCAGGATTCACCACGTCACCAGCCTTGTCATCAAGCCGTGTGACGTCAGTGAGCGAATCAGGACCCACCACGCATTGCACATGCTCACCCTCCTGCCTCTGGGAAATAGAGGCGGGATCCTCGGTCTCACAATGTGTAGAGATAACGGGAATCTCACTGCTTCCCTGAGCAGTAAACCTCTGCACATTGCGCAGCCTCGCAGACCTTCGGATCCGCTGAGCAGGAGAGTCTGCGGCAGGCCAGGAATGGGAGACCGCTTCACTCCTTGTAACAGGAGAACCACTAGGTGTCACCCTTCTGCTGCCTCTCTGAGAAGGTATCTCCTGCACACTGCGCAGTCTGGCAGACCTTCGGCGCTGCTGAGCAGGAATGCTCGTGGCAGGCAAGGAATGGGAGACTGCCTCAGTCCTTGCCTCAGGAGAGCCACGAGATGTAACATTACCCCCCCGTCTAGGCCCCCCCCCTGTCCGTGCTCGAAGGCCGCTATCAAACCCGGGGCGCGGATATGATCCTCCAACTCCCAGGATCTATGCTCCGGACCACGGCCGGCCCACTCCACGAGGTAGTACCTCTTGCCCTGTATGACTTTTGTCTCCACAAGTTTTGCCACCTCAGGGTCGTCGGACGGGGAGTCGGTTTGAGCCGGCAGGGACCCCGAAAATTTATTAAGTCGTACGGGTTTCAGGAGGGACACGTGAAAGGTGTTGGCTATAGCCCAGCGTGGAGGGAGCTGGAGTCGATATGCCACTGGGTTTACCTGCTGTAGTACTTTAAACGGACCCAGATACCTAGGGGCGAATTTGGCTGCCTGTACCCGTAGGTTAACATTTTTAGAGGACAGCCATACTAGGTCACCAGGGGCGAAGGATGGTGCAGGGCGGCGGCGAACATCAGCCGTTGTCACCATCCGGTCTTTAGCCCTTTTAAGAGCCTCTTGGGTGTCATCCCAGATCTCCCGGGCCTTGGTCGCCCAATCCTCCACTCTAGTATCGGGTGACGTAATGGGCATCGGAACCGGGATTCTGGGATGTTGTCCGTTATTGAGTAGGAACGGAGTCTGGCCAGAGGATTCATGGACCGAATTGTTAATGGCAAATTCGGCCCAAGGAAGGAGGTTAGCCCAGTTGTCGTGGTGCACGGATATAAAATGGCGGAGGTAAGTTACCAAGGTCTGATTAGTCCTCTCCACTAGTCCATTGGTCTCGGGATGGTATGCAGAGGAGATGTTCAGCTCTATCTGCAGGAGCTTACAGAGCTCTCTCCAGAAGCGAGACGCGAACTGGGGACCCCGGTCGCTCACCACCTTGTCAGGCATGCCATGCAACCTAAATAGATGCCGAATGAACAAGGTGGCGAGAGCACGTGACGTCGGGAGTCGTGGGAGAGGCACCAAGTGGACCATTTTAGAGAAGTGGTCCGTGATGACCCATACGACCCTGTGCCCTGCTGACTTGGGCAGATCTCCCAGGAAGTCCATCCCTACCACTTCCCAGGGACGATCCGGCACTGGCAGTGGGTGAAGAAGACCTGCCGGTCTCTGCCGGGACGGCTTATTCCGAGCACATGACATACAGGCTCCCACATATTCCTGTATGTCCTGGGGTAGTCTCGGCCACCAATAATGCCTGGTCACCAGGTCTCTGGTCCTTTTGACCCCGAAGTGACCCCCGACCTTGGAGGCATGGGCCCACGATAGCACCTCGTTCCGTAGTTCAGGGGGAACGAGGGTTTTGCCAGGTGGCACCTGGTCCAAAGAAGTGGGAGTGACCATCCTCAAGCTGTCCGGGGGTAGTATAAGACGAGGCTCCTCCTCGTCCTCCTCCAACACAACCATACAACGTGACAAGGCATCGGCCCGTACGTTCTTCTCACCGGCCAGGTGGCGGATAATAAAGCGGAACCGGGAGAAGAATAAAGACCAACGGGCCTGCCTTGGGTTCAGGCGTTGTGCTGTCTGGAGGTATGTGAGGTTTTTGTGGTCAGAAAAAACCTCAAATGGATGCTTCGCACCCTCCAGGAGATGCTGCCATTCCTGGAATGCTAGTTTCATCGCCAGTAACTCCCTATCCCCTATGGAGTAGTTCCTCTCGGCCGGAGAAAAGGTCTTGGAGAAAAAGAAACACGGATGTTTCCTTCCTCGTTCGTTTTTCTGGTACAGGACTGCACCTGCACCGACCGAGGAGGCGTCTACCTCCAGTAGGAAGGGTTTGGAGATGTCTGGACGATGAAGGATGGGAGCTCTGGAGAAGTGAGTTTTGAGAGTGTGAAATGCCTCTACCGTTTCCCGTGTCCATGCTTTGGGATTAGCGCCCTTGCGGGTAAGGGCAATGATGGGTGCTGCCACCGTCGAGAAGTTGGGAATGAACTGGCGATAATAATTGATAAACCCCAAGAATCGCTGGATCGCCTTCAGCGAGCGGGGCTCAGGCCAGTTCATCACTGTCTCCAACTTCCCCGGATCCATTGCTAACCCCTGACTGGACACTATGTACCCCAGGAACGGCAAGGATTCCTGTTCAAAAACGCACTTTTCCAGCTTAGCATATAACGAATGGGTGCGGAGCCTCTTAAGTACTCGGATGACATCCCTCCGATGGGTGGTAAGATCGGGGGAGAAGATAAGAATGTCATCCAGGTATGCAACCACGGAAAGATACAAATCCCGGAAAATGTCATTCACAAAGTCTTGAAATACGGCGGGGGCATTGCAGAGTCCGAAGGGCATTACTAGATACTCGTAGTGACCGTCCCTGGTGTTAAAGGCGGTCTTCCACTCATCGCCCTTTCGGACTCGCACTAGATTATACGCCCCGCGTAGATCCAGCTTTGTGAAGACCTTTGCCCCGCGGAATCGATCAAATAGCTCAGTAATGAGGGGCAAAGGGTATTTGTTCTTAATTGTGATTGCATTTAATCCCCTGTAATCGATACAGGGGCGCAGATCCCCTTCCTTCTTCTGCACAAAAAAGAACCCTGCACTAGCCGGTGAAATAGACTTGCGAATGAACCCCTTCGCCAGGCTGTCCTGAATATATTTGGACATAGCCTCCGTCTCTGGAGCAGAGAGTGGATACACTCTGCCCCTGGGGGGCTCGGAGCCTGGCTTCAGGTCTATTCGGCAATCATATGGCCGGTGGGGAGGAAGAGTATCTGCGGCCCTTTTGGAAAAGACATCCCTGTAGGCCTCATAAGGTGTCGGTAAACCCGGCCCCTCAGTATTCCCTGAGGACCCAACCGACCTAATGGTAGCGGGTGGTTCGGTAGTCACGAGGTGCTCTCTACAGGATCCTGCCCAGGATGAGATCTCCCCTGTTGCCCAGTTGAGTATAGGAGCATGCTGTCTCAACCAGGGAAGACCCAGTAGGATCTCATCCGTCCCCCCTGGAAGCACCAGGAAGGACACCTGCTCATGGTGTCCCGGTGGTACATCCATCCTGAGAGGGATGGTGATCTGGGTGATAGGATCGAGTAGTATGGACCCGTCGACTACCCGGACCCTGAGTGGCTTGGGCAACAGAACCAGGGGAACTGAGTATCGGGTTGCCAGGGAGGTCGAGATGAAATTGCCTTCAGCGCCTGAGTCCAAG
This sequence comes from Anomaloglossus baeobatrachus, assembly GCF_048569485.1. NCBI lineage: Eukaryota > Metazoa > Chordata > Amphibia > Anura > Aromobatidae > Anomaloglossus > Anomaloglossus baeobatrachus. The sequence continues at coordinate 1,287,500 of NC_134360.1, read as the reverse complement.
CAAGCCAGGGCAGAGAAGAGAGTAGTGCCGAACTGCAACTGGGCGCTGATAGTCAACCTAGAGGGAGAAGTAGCGTCTAGAGTCCCCCCTCTGATAGAAACTAGACGCTGTCTTTTCCCGACGGTTTGGGACATCGGGTAGCTATGTGTCCCCTCTGCCCACAGGAAAAGCAGATGACACAAGACCGAGAACCTGGGGCAGAGGAGACCACCTTGGACACCTCCATTGACTCCACGGAGTCGCCTACAGGACTGGCTGGGGGACCTGTCTGATGGAAGACGGGAGTCAGACGCTTTTTAGGCCGAGAAGACGTGGGTGCTGAAGAGACCTCGAGCCTTCGCTCCGCCTGGCGGATGTCTATGCGAGAGGCAACCTGAATCAAGGACTCTAAAGTGGCAGGCACCTCACGTGTGGCCAGTGCGTCTTTGACAAACCCTGCCAGGCCCTCCCAAAACACAGGGACAAGGACCTTATCCGGCCAGTCCAGCTCTGCGGCCAGTGTCCTAAAATGTACAGCAAAGTCCCCGACTGAAGCAGACCCTTGCCGAAGTCGTAGGAGGCGCAGCGCGGAATCGTGGGTGACTTGAGGCCCGAGGAACACCATTCTCATGGCCCCAAGATAAGCTGCTAAGTTATTCACCACACGATCTCCGCGCTCCCACAACGGCGTGGACCACTTCAGCGCTCTCCCTGTGAGCAGGGACTGGACGAAGGCTACCTTCGCCTTCTCGGTAGTGTAAAGAGTCGCGGACAGCTCTAAGTAGGTGGTAACCTGGTTTATAAAACCACGGCACTCAGAGCTGTTGCCGCTAAAGCGCTCTGGAAGCGCAAGGCGAGGAGACCTTCCGCCCAATAGCACAGCCTGGGTAGCCGCCTGGGTGGCGACTGTCGTCAGAGTAGTCTTATCGGAGGAAGACTGCTCCACTGCTGCCAATCGTGACTCCAACTGCTGCACATAACGCAGCAACTGCTGCTGCTCTTCAGCCATAGCCAGACCTTTGGCGCGACCGTAATGTTACGAGGGGGACCCGGGGAAGCGTGCCAAGATGGGAAATGGACTGCTTCCGCCGGTCAAGGTCCACTGTGCGGTGTAAGGGACCGCCGCTATGGTGGGTGAAGAGTGAGCGGGTTGCTGCTAGCGATCGTCTGGAATGTCACAGACGATCTATGTACACCGATCTGCCCTAACCCGTGAGGGTTGTATGGCACAGATCTCACGGCTCGGTGTACCTGTTGCACGGGGAAGCACAGAGGTGCCCACGCACGTGTGCCAGTGGAAGTCACGAGAATATGGCACGAGGGTAGCACAGAGGTGCCCACGCACGTGTGCTTTCAATAACCAGGTGAGTCCAAAGGAGACTTGAGGAGCTCACCTGGGACAGGAACACGGCCTGTTGACGGGGGTACTGCCGGAGCAGCAAGGCAGGAACACGGCCTGCAAACGAGGTACTGCCGGAGCAGCAAGGGGCAAGCCCACAAGAGACAGTAATGCCTGAGCAGTGGCGTGGCAGCACGCTGCCAGACATCCAAACATAGAAGGACGGTCGCGCGCCGCCATGATGGCAGGGGGAGCTTTTAAGGAGGTGCAGCTCCACCCGAGGGCGGGCGCGAGGCGGAGATGACCGACTTGACCCAATCAGGGTCCACGACGTCCCAGCCTGGCCAGTCAGGATTCACCACGTCACCAGCCTTGTCATCAAGCCGTGTGACGTCAGTGAGCGAATCAGGACCCACCACGCATTGCACATGCTCACCCTCCTGCCTCTGGGAAATAGAGGCGGGATCCTCGGTCTCACAATGTGTAGAGATAACGGGAATCTCACTGCTTCCCTGAGCAGTAAACCTCTGCACATTGCGCAGCCTCGCAGACCTCCGGGGCCGCTGAGCAGGAGAGTCTGCAGCAGGCCAGGAATGGGAGACCGCTTCACTCCTTGTAACAGGAGAACCACTAGGTGTCACCCTTCTGCTGCCTCTCTGAGAAGGTATCTCCTGCACACTGCGCAGTCTGGCAGACCTTTGGCGCTGCTGAGCAGGAATGCTCGTGGCAGGCAAGGAATGGGAGACTGCCTCAGTCCTTGCCTCAGGAGAGCCACGAGATGTAACAGGCTTCTGTGCGAGAGCAATATATGGGCCCCTGTGCAAGAACAATATATGAGCCCCTGTGCAAGAACAATATATGAGCCCCTGTGCAAGAACATTATATGGGCTTCTGTGCGAGAGCAATATATGGGCCTCTGTGCAAAACAATATATGGGTCCCTGTGCAAGTACAATATATGGGTCCCTGTGCAAGTACAATATATGGGTCCCTGTGCAAGTACAATATATGGGCCCCTGTACCAGAACAATATATGGGCCCCTGTGCAAGAACAAAATATGGGCCCTTTGCAGCACAATAACTCAAAATTGCATGTAGAAATGGGCCCTGTCCCATCTTGGGCCCCTGTGAGGCTGCACAGGTTGCACCAATGATATGTCCACCCCTAGATTATATCTATTCACTTTATTAGAGGAACATATTGGTTGACCTATCTTCTTGCAATTAAAACTGCAGCTTATTTCTTGAAAAATATATTCAAGCTGTGAAAAAAGTGTGTCTGCGTCGGGCACATAAAGAAACAAGGATTTAGGACATGACGTTGATTAGCTGGATGTGAGTCAATTGTCCATTGGTGCTTGAGAGTTTGCTGAGACTTCCTGCTGTGAGAGAGGCAGAGATGCTTCATTTATAATCTGTGTGATAATCTGTTCATTTAGATCTTGCTGTGAAATAAAAAAGTAGATTCAAACAAAAAATAGAAGTATGATACTCATTAAATGATTTGGTAGGGTTTTTTTTAACTAAAAGTCTATGTTTATTAAAAAAAAAAAAAAAAAAAAGAAAAGAAAAGTGATTGTTATACAACAAATGTAGCACAGAAACCAGTTCTCTATACAAGAGGGTCATTAGTAAACGTGGATTTTTTTCTAATAGTATCTATTAAACACTTCATATAAAACAAGTATGATTATTTTCTAGTAAAGGCAACAACTAAGTGAGAGGAGAGATGTGCGACTCGAAAGAAGACTATGTGGGGGGTAGGTAAAGTAATAAAGTCTAAGGATCTATAATCCCAAAGTCAGGGGTGAAAAGAAGTAGAAGAATAGCAATGAAATGGACAAAAGGCTGCCAGGTTTTCAGAAAGAGCACCATTTATTTTTCCGTAAATTATAATTTAAGCCAAACCTTAACTTAAAGGGATTGTCCCCATTCAGTCAATGTTTGTCCCCAGGCACAGTTCGGCATTAAATGACAAACCGTGTTGTAGTCACTGTAACCGGATGACCGGCTAGTCTCTGCTGCTCATCCTGGTGGCTGGCATTACCGGCAGCGCTGATGTCACGTTGACAGCATGGCAGCCAATTAGTGACCTCAGCGGGTCTCAGAAGGGCGCTACACTGGCAGAGCCATCGAGCTCCCTGATTGGCTGTCAGCAAGACTATAACACTGGAGGAGGGAGAGCATCAGAGACTCCCAGGAGGACCCGGGAAAGGTGAAATCTCAAATACCGAAGGAAGGGCTGACATTTCCATTGTGAGGAGAGAAAAATGTATGTCGGCATGAAGAAGTGACAGTTTACGGGCTTAATTCTAAAACCCCAGAGGTTTATTTGCCAAAAGGCAGAGATTTGGGGGCAATTACATGATTCTAGGAAAAACTGATTGACCTTGGTAGTAAACAGTTAGGTGCTAAGTAGTATCCTTTGGGTTAGGTTGACATATTTTGAACGCAGAAACCAGCACTTCTATATTACCCTTATCAAATTAAGAAATTAAATGAACAGCAATAACCGGAGAGAAGAATCTGGTGAGATCTGAAAATAGTAGTAGGCGATGTAGGCAACAATGTAATATTTCATGTAGTTTTCCTGGGGACAGACAAAAGGGCGACCTTAAATGGCAGCCGGATCTCAGCTGCGGGAAATGTAAGGGGCCTAAAGGGTCCTGATTTACTCGGCTTATTATCCCATCACTACGTCCTACACGTGAACGCCTGTTTATGCTGCTCCGTAATACACAGAAGAACAAGAGAGGCAAATCCTGCCATTTAAGGGCAACATAAATTGCCTCTGTGGGTGCTCATAGTGGACGCTAAGAACCCTCCTTTGTAGCCTTAATGAAACAAAGGTGTCTGATTCCTCCTCTTCTCTGCTGGTTCCACAATAGCTGTGATTTCCATTCTCACCTGTTTTCTGAGCTCGTTGCACGGTGTAATCAATTCTAATGCAGTGAAATGAATTCTATTCAAAGAACAAGTTGCTGATCGAGGCGAGATTCTTATACAATCGCTCAAGACACGATTACAAAAAATATTCTGACACCCGCCTGCAGATGTTGTCCAAAACCAACATTTCTAAGTGCACTACTTCATTATGCGCAATTCGACATTGAAATGAAAACGGCAATAACATTAGCTGTGACATTTCAAGTCTGTAAATATATTTGGGGATATAAGATTGGAAACCTTCCTTGCCTGGGTTACTTATAATTATTTTGCCTTAAGTAATGCATATTAAAATATGTATGAGCTTCCTATATGACAGATGCTAACAGCCACAGGAACGTGTGTGACCTTGTGAAGGGTACAGCATGTCACTGACCACTAACACTATTATTACCGCAGAGTAAGAGGCGTTAGTAATAATGACTTCCTCGATCCACGTCCTCGGTCCAGCTGCCTGTATCACACCTGATGGCATTTATTGTCTATGCAATTAATAGCACACACTAATAACACAAGCTTCTCCAGTGCCAGGCGTCTCTACCTGGTGGATGTGGTGGGGTAAGACATTTTTTTACCACACATTATTTTTATTGCTTTAAGATTTTAGCACAATTTTAGGATTCTAAATCACTTTTCCTTTATGATATTTGTTTGGGCGTGATTAATTAATTGCTTTATACCAGATTTTGACATTGTGACTTTTAAAAGTTGCAAAAGAAGCCAAAAATTTCCACTCCAATGAGGGTGGTGTAAAAACTGGAGAAACGTTTTACACAGAAGTGTTATATTTTGTCAACATTGTACAACACATTGATACATTTGGCAGATATAATGACAGCCACAAACAAAACTGATTTCAGTAATGCCTTCTCGATACATTTCCCCCTCCGTCTCTACGGACACACACTGTGCTTACACTTGTAGAATGCTGGGCTTTTCATACATTACTATTATTATTTATAGAGCATCATTAATTCCATGGTGCTGTACATGAGAAGGGGTTACATACAGAATACATATACAAGTTACAGTAGACAGACTAGTACAGAGGGAAGAGGACCCTGTCCTTCCGGGCTTACATTCTATAGACATTACAGGCAATGTAGTACACATTTGCAATTATATTTTTTATTGGTCTTTTATTTCCTAAATGCTAAGTTAAGCAATAGTGATGGGTGAGCGTGCTTGGCACTACTCGGTACTCAATCGAGCATCACGGTGCTCACGATGCTCGGTACTTGATCGAGTATCCTGGTACTCGGGCGCCATGCTCGAGCCTCGTCCACATGTTTCACAGCTGATTTTCAGCCACTAAACATGCAGGGATTGCCTGTCAATCATGGAGTTGCCGTAGCCATGTTGGTTACTGGCATTACTGTGATTGACCGGATGCATCGAGTCACTGGGCCTACATAAGACTCAGTAACACAATGGTCGGTGCACTGTACCCGGAAATAGTGTAAGGAGAAGGCACAGTGTGTCATAGTGTGACAGTACCTGCTATTGCAAACTGAACACAACAGGCATTTTCAAGGCTAATTCAGATAGACTGTACTCCATAACACCACCCCGCTGAGCAGTAATGTGTAGGATTCTGGAGTGAGGATGAATCCTAGAGACATGCCATAATGTGATGATGGATAAACCCTTCTAAAGGGATAGTAAATTCCCAATGGGTTAGGGTGTGTTTACACAATGCAAATATACCCAAAAGTAGAACTCTATAGAAATATAGGAAAAAAAAAGTCATATTAAAGTATATTGTAAAATACAAAATAATTACTAATAACATAACACAAATCTAAATAAACAAACTACAACTTCAATGCATGAAAATAGTTAATTTGCATTGTCAACCTTGAAAGCAAATGGGTTTAACCAATAGTATATAGAATGTCTTGCGAAAGTATTCAACCCCTTGGGATTCTTCGTGTTTTGCTACCTCACAACCTGGAATTTCACTGTTTTGTTTTTTTGAGCGTGTGTGTCAGTTCTTGGACAGAATGTGCCGACAACTGTGAACATTTGGTTTTTATTTTATTGTGAAACAAACAACAAATAGGGAAAAATAACTAAAAACATCAGTGTGCATAACTATTCACCCCCTAAAGTCAGCACTCTGTAGAGGCTCCTTTTGTGGCAATTACAGCTGCCAGTTGCTTTGTATAAGGCTATGTCCGCACTTTGCGTCAAGGTAGCTGCAGTTCTAAACACATCCTCTGGCAGAAATTGCTTTTGCCAAAGTTGCTTTTGACCACAGAAATGTGATAAATACGAGTGCGTATTTACCGCGTTTTAGCGCTTTTTACATGCTTTTCCATTGCTAAAGACAGATGCGTTTTGTACATAAAGACACTGCTAAATAAAGTTTAAACAGTCAAACACTATGAAATAATGAAAAAAAAGAAAACAAATATAATTATTTAAATCATAACGAAAATAATTATATTTAATATAATTATAGCGATTTTATACTATTTATGGCTAAAATAACAATAAATTAATATTTTTTATTTTAATTGTCGGACTATGTGTGTGTGTAAAGGGACATATCATTCCATTATTCTGATGTCATAAACGCATGTTTTCTGCAGCTAAAAAGCAGGTAAAATGCTGGAATTTTGATATTTCTTGCTTTTTGTGACTTCTCATTGACTTCAATGTTAGCAAAACGCAGCACAAATGGCAAAAACAGTTGACATGCTGCTTCTTTGAACGCTGCGTTTTTGCCCAAAAATATGCAAACTAAACGGAGCGTTTTGAACTGCAAAGTGCGCACAACAAATCTTCATTTCCCATAAACTTTGCAGGAAAATCAAAACGCATGCCTTTTGGCATGAAAATGCTGCAGTTCAAAACGCAAAGTGCGCACATAGCCTAAGTCTGAACTTTCCACATCTTGACACTGGGATTATTGCCCATCCCTCAAAGCAAATCTGCTCCAGCTCCTTCCAGTGAGATGTTTCCTCTGTTGACCAGTGATCTCCAGTTCTGACCACAGATTCTCCATCAGATTAAGGTCTGGGCTGTTTCTTGGCTGCTCCAATACATTTATGTTTCCCCTTAGACCACTCCAGTGTTACTTTAGCAGTAGCTTTGGGTGACTGTCTTGTTGGAAGGTTTAACCTCCATTCAAGTCTCAAATCACAGACAAGCCGGTTTTGCTCAAGAATATCTCTGTATTTCGCTCCAACCATCTTCCCTTTGACTCCAACCATTTTCCCTGTCCCTGAGGCCGAAAAACATCCACCACAGCATGATGCTGCCTCCACCATGTTTCACTCTGGGGATGGTGTTCTTGGGGTGATGAACTGTGTTGGTTTGGGACCAGAGATATCATTTACCTTGGAGGGCAAAAAGTCAAATTTTGGTCTCATCTGATCACAGCACCTTCCTCAGTACAATTGTGGAGTCTTCCGCATGTCTTTTGGCAAAATCAAAATTAATTTTTTGGCTTCCTTTTACTAAGCATGTGAATTATAAAGGTAATTGCGTGCACCAGAGATTTTTAGGTGCTTCATAGCAAAAGGGGAGAATATATATGCACATGACAATTTTTATTTATTTATTTTATCCCATAAATTACATTTTTGCCTATATTTTTCTCACTTCACTTCCTCAACGTAGACTATTTAGTGCTGATGCATCACACAAATCGAATTACAAAAATAGTTAAACACAGATTGTAATGTAAGGGGCAGGGGGTGAATAATTTTGCAAGGGACTGTATACACTGAAAAGGTGTTTTGGGGCTTGAAATATATACATTGCAGTTGTATATTGCTTCATCTAAACATGTGGACGAATGACCAGTGTTGTATTTGCCCGTCCTAATTTTTCAGTAACTGTTTTTTCATAAAGTTTGATCATTTTAGTGAGTATGTATAAAACATAGCCGTCAGTCTCCATCATGGCACGTAAGAAACTCATTAAATTTACAAGTAGCAACATCTGCAGAGAACAGCAACCTCACTGCTAATAACCAGGAGCTTGAAGCCAAAAGCCATTACCTGACACCTGTTTTATAACCCTTGGTCTGAAAAGACATTAGGGGAGTTTGTAGATTATCACTATAATGCTAGCTTAATAGCAATCTATTTGGTTGTGGAGGTTTTTACATCTAAAACACTGAATAATATAGAAACAGTCCACGTGCGGCTCTGGACCTGCGAGCACCATTGGATTCTTTCTATAATGAAGACACGAGAGCTATTAGGAATTTATATTTTACACAGATCGCAACAAATTCTGATAGCGCTTATTACCAGTAGCGCGCTTACACGAAAATACGCGACATCCCGTGCCTTTAATTTACTATAAGTGGTATGATATAGTCAACTCAACATCCATGGACAGAAACCCTGCTGGTAAGATACTGGACGTGAGATATGGCAACTCTTAATAGAGCCTTCATTAACCGATTACTAACCGCTCTGTTTAGCGCTTCCCAGGAAACAATTCAATGTTCACCAGAAATTATTTAATCTTTTGAAATTAAAATTCACTAGATTTGTCTAATATATTTTACCCCCAAATCCAGAGCAAATCGAGTCATCAGGAATTACAGTACTGCAATGCCTCCAAATGCCTTGAAAATATATATTTACCCCATGAGGTCTCCCAGTCCTATATTGAGGCCCTTTCAAGCACGTAAACATTTTTGAAAATGTAATATCGGTCCAAAAATGATCCTTCTTAGTCATTTGTGATTGAACAGTTCTGTGCAGAACACAAACTGACAGTATCGCTGTCAAAAATAACATCTTTAGGCCTCCTTCATTCAGATGGCAGCTTTTTTCACGTAATGGACTAAGTTTCATCAGTGATTTCTGCAACAAATTTGCATCTCCTGGCAGAAAACTGCAACCAAACTGCATCAAAAGCGCGGTTTTGATGCATTTTTTTTGCCAGAAGATGCAGATTTGGTGTAGGAATTTGGTGTATACATTTCAGCACCAAATCTGCATCTCCTGGCTACTAAAAAAAAAGCCGTTTCGGTGCAGTTTTCTGCCAGGAGATGCAAGTTTAGTGCTGAAATGACTGCACCAGATTTCTGCATTAAAGTTTCCTCTCCTGGCAGAAAACCGCAATAAAATAGAGTGAAAACAGCATTTTTTTGTGCGGTTTTCTGTCAGGAGATGCAGATTTGGTGCTAGAATTTATATACCAAATTCCTGTACCAATACTCCTTACAAAAAAACCCCGCATCAAAATGCCATGTGGTTTTGATGCAGTTTGCATTAAAACCACATTGCGTTTTGATGCTTTTTTTTGCCAGTGGATACAGTATTGGTGCAGGAATTTGGTGTATAAATACCAGCACCAAATCTGCATCACTTGGCAAAAAAAAGTTTTTTCTTCTGCCAGGTGATGCAGGTCTCAATGAGTTCACCTCATTTATCTGTAGTAACAGGTTGGGTTTCGTGGGAACCTCCAGCTATGACCGCAGGGAAACTTAATGAAATCACCACTCACATCTGTGGCTCAGCCAGTATCTGCCTGAAGCCGCAGCGGGCGGTCAGGTTTTCTAATGTGCCTGCGCACTGCAACTTCAGTAAGTAGTAGAGCCAGGATCGACGTGCTGTCGGTTATGTCAGACCTGAGGTTTTTGGGGGTTAATAAATTGGAGAAAAATGGTGTTATTTTTAAATAAAGTATTTTTTTCTTTGTGTTTATTTCTTTTTACTTTCAGGATTAGTAATGGGAGGGTCTGATAGACTCCTCCCCATTACTAATTCAGTGCTTAGTGGCAGCTGTGATTTTTGACAAATCACAGCTGTCATTACCTCCTTATATTACCCCGATTGCCAACCCATCAGGCCAATCAGTATGAGTCAGGTAAAGTGTTGAAATTGTCACATCTAATGGATGTGACAATACTGGGTGGCTGCAGTCTGCTATTTTTAGGCTGGGGGGTGTTATGATCCAGAACCATGGAAGATCACAATAGATCATTGGCAAAAAGGTGACAAAAGCATTGGCAACTAATCTAGCCGCCATCTCCTTACTAACCATCAACACTAGAAGTAGCTGAGCGGTGAACTAACATCCTATGCACCGCGAACCGAGCCGGAGAACTAGCTATCCTAAAGAAAGGAAGGATGAATAACTCTCTGCCTCAGATATAGACCGCAAAAGGTATAGCAAGCCCCCCACATTCAAAGACTACGGTGATATGCAAAAATACAATACACAGATGGATAGGATTAGAAAAGGTGAGGCCCCACTGACTAAATAGGAAAGGATAGGAAAGGGGCTGATGGTGGCCAAAGAAAAACCCTACAAAAACCCAAATACCTGATAGTATAAAAAGGTCCTCAGATCGCACGATCTGCACTCCGTCCTATATCAGGCGCTCTTGTCAAACCAATGAACAGAAAACAGGAACAATTACAAATTTAAGAAGCAACAAACACATGGACTTATAGGAGCAAAAACTCCAAACATATTGCAGAGAGCTTCCCAGCTAAGAAACAGACAGGGAATATTCCTGCATGCAAATAAACTGACAATAACCACAATAATTGACAACCCAGATAAGAACAAAAGAAGAAAACAACTTAAAGAACCAAGCACTTATCTGGGGTAGATGTGGTCTGGAGCAAGATGAAAAGGCTGGTGAACTACAGAACAAATGATAACCGGCTCAGACTGCCAGGAGGCCAAGGCTTAAATAGGCAGAGAGTTAGCAATAGAAACGCCCATTGCTCCAGCACACCCGGTCTCTGTCCAAACAATTCCTGGCCACAAGAGGGAGCCTCACAGCAGCAAAAGCATAACTGACATTCACAACAGTACCCCCCCCTTGAGGAGGGGGTCACCGAACCCTCACCAACGCCACCGGGTCGCTCAGGATGAGCATGATGGAAGGCACGAACCAACCTGTCCGAATGAATGTCAGAAGCCACAACCCAAGAGTTATCCTCCTGCCCATAACCCTTCCATTTGACAAGGTACTGAAGCTTCCATCTACAGCGACGGGAATCCAGAGTTTTTTCAACCTCATACTCCAGATCCCCTTGTAGCAAAACAGGGTCAGGAGGCGCTGCTACAAGAACTATTGGCTCCACATGTCTCTTCAACAAGGACTTATGGAAGACATTGTGAATGGAAATGTCCATTGCTCCAGCACACTTGGTCTCTGTCCAAACCATTCCTGGCCACAAGAGGGAGCCTCACAGCAGCAAAAGCATAACTGACATTCACAACAGGAGGGCCAATAACCATGGGCCTCCCCAGCCTGAGACTACCAGCCCCCAGCTCTCCACTTTATCTTGGCTGGGTATCAAAATTGACGGGAGGGGCGGGAGGGGGCACATGCTGTGTTTTAAATGATGTATTTAAATAATTTCAAAAAAAGCCACTTGGAATCACTTATAATTTGATACACAGCCAAGATAACACGAACATATCTGTGCATGTAGCTATCTGCATTATCAGTGCTGGGTATCAACATACAGGGAACCCTACGTGATTTCTTCCAATTATTTATTTAATTTTACACTCCACAACCAATCACAGACGCCGGCATACACAATCAGCAGCACATCCACTTCTCCATCCCTTACCGCACACCTTGTGCATATTACCTCACTGCCCTGATCTAATCTAGTCCCTTTCTGCCCTTCATAACAAAAAAATTTACTTCCAATTCTTGTCCCCTGTACCTGTATAAATTCTGGCCGATGACGGGTTCATGCAGCTGGTATTAAATCATTAGCTGAACCATATATAACAAGCTTTCCTCCCCCATTCACCTTTTATGCCTCCCCTATTTCCTCATAGACTGTAGCTTACGAGCAGGGCCCTCACTCCTCCTGGTATTTTAATTTTGTTATTTTGTATTGTCTCAAATTGTCTGTACATGTCCCCTCTGAATTGTAAAGTGCTGCGGCATATGTTGGCGTTATAGAAATAAAAGATTATTATTATTAAATTAGGTAGATGATATATGTCTGCAAAGTATATGGTATTAATAGAAAATAGAATAGATATACCTTTGACAAAGGGCCTTTTGGCTTCATGGTTCAGCAGCAAGGACTGTAAAACTATAATCCCTGTTTATATGCCTGTAATCCAAACCTATCCCTCTTCCAGCTGCTCACCCTACACTGAATTCAGCAAACAGTGGTATGAATAGGGAATTGAATAGAGGTAGCCCTGACAAAGGACATTTGGTTTTAGAGTGAAACAGCAAGGACTGTACTATATGCCTTTAATCCAAACCTATCTCTCCTCCAGCAGCTTGCCCTGCAGTGAATGCAAGGTAACAGTGGTATTAATAGGGAATAGTATAGATATAGCTCTGACAAGGGAACATTTTGCAATAAACCCTGCCTATATGCCTGCTCTAATCCCTAACTATTTCTACTCCAACAGCAACCCATACAGTGAATGCAGCTAGCAGCGGTATTAATAGGGAATAGAATACATGTAGCCCTGAAAAAAGATTTTTGGTTTTAGGTTGCAGCAGCAAGGACTGTCAGGCAATAATTCCTTCCTATATACCTCTAATCCAAACCTATCGCTACTCCAGAAGCTATCCCTACACTAAATAAAGCAAACAGTGGTATTAATGGAATAGAGGTAGCCCTGAAAAAGACTTTTAGTTTCAGGGTGCCACAGCAAGTACTGTAAGTCTCTAATCCCTGCCTATATGCCTGTAATCCAAACATATCCCTCCTCTAGCGTAGACATATAGCCAGCAGAGAATCCTAGTTTATGGAGAGTATAAATAGCCCCACCCGAGATGTGATAGAACAGAGAAAATGAGCAAGTGAAAACACCTGATAAGCACAAACCAAAAGGATAGCAGCAAAAGTAAAAGACCATCAGAATTTGGACAGGGACCAACCAGGCAGTGGCTCAGCATGGAAGGAAACTGACCAAATTGCACGAGGTCACCGGTTTGAGTCCCAAACCAGAATCACAATAACAAAACTAACTTTCACTGTCAGCGGCATTATAGCAGTATCAGCACTCGCTCTCCCAGGGCTCATATGACATTTTTATGTTACGCAAGCCCTGACCCAATCAGTGCTGATTTTACTCATCCATCTTTAGATGTATCAAACATGAAAAGGTAGTAAGTGGCGTCCGCAGCTCTGACTTTCTCTTCATGTTCAAATCATCCAAAGGCGGGATGAGTGAAGTTATTGATTGTGCCCAGGGCTCGTATGATATAAAAATGTTATGTGAGCCCCAGGAACGCGAGTGCCAACACTGCAGGGCCTGCACAAGCACCGGAGGTTGTGAGGGGATTGTCCAAGTAGTGGACCAGCCCTTTACGGAAAGAAAAGACAAAGATTAAAGCCTTTGAATGTCAGAAAATCTTCATCAAATCTGATGTTGTATAACAGAATGCTTGAAAAAACAAAAAGGTGTTTATATAAGTGTAAAATGCCTATATATTCACTGTACACATCTGAGTGGCAATTTGAATCCTATTTCATCATTTTCAATTTAAAACAAAACTCTTAACCTTAGACATGCTGTGTAATAACTAAAGCATATGGAGAAAATTACACGTGTTGATTGCTGTTTAAATATTTACAGCCAGGAAACGACAGTGTAAGCCGCGCCATGAGAAGCAAAGCCAGTTCGCCTTCAATCAAAAAATGTATAATGCCCCGATAGATGAACCACTGCTGAAAAATGTATGAGCTCTCACCGCCTCTGGACTGAAAAATACATAAATCCACCAGCTTCTCCACACCGCTGTGTAACTTGTCAAATGCTGGAGACTCACATTCAACCTGCCATTGCTCGAAGCTGCAACACTACTGGAAAAACTCACAAAACCTATATACTAAATACACATATAGTTACATAGTTACTTAGGTTGAAAAAAGACCTAGGTCCATCTAGTTCATCCTTCCTCCTCCAGTTCTACATTTAGTCACTAAGTCATTTATATCCAACAATGTTGTGTACTGAGGAAATCATCCAGCCCTTTTTTGAAAGCTGTTAAAGTGTCGGCCATCACTACCTCTTGTGGTAGGACATTCCACAGTCTGACTGCTCTAACTGTAAAGAACCCTTTACTATTTAGGTGTCGGAATCGCTTTTCTTCCACTCGCAGTGAGTGCCCCCTGGTCCTTAGTATTGTCTTTGGAAGAAATAATTCATGCGCCAGTCCTTTATATTGACCACACATGTATTTATACATATAAATGAGATCTCCTCTGAGACGTCTTTTTTCTAAGCTAAACATATCTAAGTTTTTCAACCTCTCATCAGACGGGCGGTCTCCATTCCTTGTAGTAGTCTAGTCGCCCGCCTTTGAACTGACTCTAACTTCTGAATGTCCTTTTTAACCCCATTACGACCGCGTTACGTTTTAAAACGGCACCAAAAAAGGGTACTTATTGCATCCAAATGTGACATAGCGTCCGCTAATTCCAGCCAATTGTTCAGTCAAATGGCACTTTTTCCCTTCCGAGCCCTGCTGTGCACCCAAACAGTTGATTTCCACCACACATAAGGTATCAGCATACTCAGGAGAAATTGCACAATAAATTTTATGCTGATAGCTTTTTTTTAACAAGAGTACACGGAAAACTATCTGGTTGAAGTAACAATTTTGTGGTAAAAATATATTTTTTTTATTTTCACAGCTCAACATTATAAACTTTTGTGAAGCACCTGGGGGTTCAGGGTACTCGCCAAACATCTAGATAAATTCCTTGTGGGGTCTATTTTCCAGAATGGGGTCACTTGTGGGGGACCTCCACTGCTTAGGCACCTCAGGGGCTCTCCTAATGCAACATGGCGTCCGCTATTGATTCCAGCCAATTTTGCAGTCAAGTTGTACTCCTTCTCTTCCGAGCCCTGCAGTGTGCCCAAACAGTTGATTTCCACCACGTACAAGATATCACCAAACTCAGGAGAAATTGCGCAATAAATTTCATGGTGATTTTTTTCCTGTTACCCTTGTGAAAAAAAAAGCTACCTGGTTGAAGTAACAATTTTGTGGTAAAATTTTATTTTTTATTTTCATGGCTCAACATTATAAACTTCTGTAAAGCACCTGGAGGTTCAGGGTACTCACCAAACATCTAGATAAATTCCTTGAGGGGCCTAGTTTCCAATATGGGGTCACTTGTGGTGGTTTTTTTGCTGTTTACATACCTTAGGGGTCCTCCAAATGCGACATGGTGCCCGCAATCTTTTTCAGCCAAATTTCCTTTCCAAAATTCAAATATTGCTCCTTCCGTTCCAAGCCCTCCCAATTCTCCAAACAAAGGTTTCAGACCACAAGTGAGGTATCACCGCGCTCATAGAAAAGTGGGTAACAAACATTGGGGTGAAGTTTTTGGAATTACCTCTTGAAAAAGTGAAAAAATTGATGCTAAAGCAACATTTTTTAGAAAAAAATGAAAATTTTCAATGTGACAATGTAACGTTATCAAAATCTGTGAAGTACCTGTGGATCCAAAATGCTCACTATACCCCTAGATAGAAGCCTTGAGGGGTCCACTTTCCAAAATGGTGTCACTTGTGAGGGGTTTCTTCTGTTTAGGTACCTTATCGGACCTGTAAATGCAACATGGTGCCCGCAATCTATTTCAGCCAAATTTGCTTTCCAAAATTCAAATATTGCTGCTCCTGTTCCGAGCCCTCCCATTTGTCCAAACAAAGGTTTCTGACCACATGTGGGGTGTTGGCGCGTTCATAAGAAAGTGGGTAACAAGTTTTGGGATTCATTTTGTTGTGTTATTTCTTCTAAAAGTGAATAAATTTGGGGTAGAGCAACATTTTAGGTAAAATTTTATTTTTTGCTTTTTTTCATTCCACTTTGCTTTAGTTCCTGTGAAGCACCTGAAGGGTTAATAAACTTCTTGGATGTGGTTTTGAGTACTTTGAGGGGTGCTGTTTTGAGAATGGTGTCACTTTTGGGTATTTTCTGTCACCTGGGCCTCTCAAAGTCACTTCAAATGTGATGTGGTACCTAAAAAAATGGTTTTGTGAATTTTGTTGAAAAAATGGGAAATTGCAGATGAACTTTGACCCCTTCTAACTTCCTAACCCCAAAACATTTTGTTTCAGAAATTGCGCTAATGTAAAGTAGACATGTGGGAAATGTTATTTATTAACTGTTTTGTGTGACATATCTCTCTGGGTTAAGGGCATAAAAATTAAAAGTTTGAAAATTGCAAAATTTTCAAAATTTTCATCAAATTTCCGATTTTTTCACAAATAAAAGCAAAAAATATCGTTCTAAATTTATAACTATCATGAAGTACAATATGTCACGAAAAAACAATGTCAGAATCACCGGGATCCGTTGAAGCGTCCCAGAGTTATAACCTCATAAAGGGACACTGGTCAGAATTGCAAAAAATGGCCTGGGCATTAAGGACAAAACTGGCTCCGTCCTTAAGGGGTTAAAATGTGGAGCCCAAAACTGATTCCTATATTCCAGATGTGGCCTTACAAGTGATTTATAGAGGGGTAACAATACGTTGGGATCACGGGATCTAATCTCTCTTTTTATACACCCTAAAATCGTGTTTGCTTTAGCAGCTGCTGCTTGACATTGAGTGCTGCTGCTCAGCTTATTTGTAATGAGAATACCCAAGTCCTTCTCCTGTTCTGTAGTCCCGAGTTTACTTCCATTTAATGTATATGCAGCTATAGGATTACTCCGTCCGAGGTGCATTACTTTACATTTATCAACATTAAATCTCATTTGCAAAGTATCTGCCCATTCTGACATCTTATCCAGATCTTTTTGTAATATTGTACTATCAAGGTCAGTTTTTAATATCCTACATAGTTTGGTGTCATCAGCAAAGACTGACACTTTACTATCAATCCCATCCACAAGGTCAATAATAAAGAGATTAAAAAGAATCGGTCCTAGCACAGATCTTTGCGGTCCCCACTGCTGACTATAGCCCATTTAGAGAATGTACCATTTATGACTAATCTTTGTTTCCTATCTTTTAGCCAATTCCTTACCCAGTTGCATATAGTTTCCCCTAGTCCTTGCTTCTGGAGCTTTAGTATAAGGCTATTATGTGGTACAGTATCAAATGCCTTTGCAAAGTCCAAATAAATCACATCAGCTGCATTACCAATATCCAGTTCTGCACTTACCCCCTCATAGAACCCCAACAGATTGGTTAGACACGACTTAACTTTCATGAATCCATCCTGATGTCAGGCTTACTGGACGGTAGTTACCTGGATCTACCCTCTTACCTTTCTTAAATATCGGTACCACATCAGCAACCCTCCAATCCTGAGGCACCAACCCTGTTACAAGCGAGTCTAAAAAGATGAGATACAGCGGTCTGTCGATTACGGAGCTCAATTCCCTCAATATTCGTGGATGAATGCCATCTGGCCCTGGGGATTTGTCAATGTTTAAATTACTCAGACGTAGGCGTACTTCATCTTGTGTTAAATTAATTATATCGGGTAGTGAACTTTGATTTTTCACTTGTTGAATGATCCCTGGTACAGTCAATTGCTTGGTGAACACAGATGAGAAATGCCTATTTAATATCTCAGTCTTTTGTTTGTCCTCTATAACTAATATGTTATTATATTTTAAGGGGCCGATACTATCCTTTGTTTTCCTTTTGGCATTAATGTATTTATAAAAGATTTTGGGATTTATATTAATGTCATTAGCGATTTTTGTTTCAGTAGCTAGTTTTGCTTGTTTGATTTCTTTTTTACATTTCCTATTGATATCTTTATACTCCTGCAATGCTATTTCTGTATTCTCAGTCTTTAAGATTTTAAACGCCCTTTGTTTTTGTTTTATTATACTTTGTACAGTCTTATTTATCCAGAGTGCTTTCTGTTTATTCCTGAACATTTTATTACCAAAGGGTATAAGTTTTTTACAGGACTCTAGCAGTATATCCTTAAACTTTCCCCATTTTGTTCAGTATCCCCAGTTACCATGACTTTGTCCCAATCTACACATTTAAGCTCTTCCCTTAATTTGTTGAAATCAGCTTTCCTAAAATTCCACATTTTAGCATTTCCACTTTGAAATGTTCTATTGAATATTACATTGAAGCTTACCATATTATGATCGCTGGTGCACAAGTGCTCCCGGACTTGTAGATCTGAAATTGTATCCGGTCTATTTGACAGGACCAGATCTAGCAGATTATCTCCCCTTGTCGGTTCATCTACCATCTGAGAGAGGAAATGGTCTTGAATAGTAGAGAAGAACTTACAGCTTTTAGCAAAACCAGAAGATTCTATGTCCCACTGTATGTCTGGATGGTTGAAATCCCCCATAATAAGAACCCGATTATTATTATTAGCTGCCTTTACAATTTGTTCCAGCATTTCACCCTCTATTTGTTCAGGTATGTTAGGAAGCTTATAGCAAACACCAATCAGCATTTTTCCATTAATCCCCTCCCTATATACATTTACCCATACTGACTCTACATTGTTGAAGTTCCCCCCAATGTCATCATACAACACAGGTTTTAGGTTAGATTTGATAAATATACACACCCCACCACCTTTTTTGTCTTTCCTGTCCTTCCTAAATGTAGTATAACCCTGTATGTTTGTCACCCAGTCATGGCTTTCATCCAGCCAGGTTTCCGTAATGCCCACCACATCATAATCCATGGTTGACATAAGAGTCTCCAATTCATTCATTTTGTTTGCAAGACTTCTTGCATTTGCCAGTAGACATTTAATACTATTAACACATTTATTACTCCTAGCCTCCCTACGTTCCTTGCATGTCCCATCCCCCCCTAATCCTTCATTGACCCCTACCGTCTCACTGTCTCTATCTGCTCTATCTATCCACTTATTTGCTCCACTACCCTCCCTCCCCCCAAATCCTAGTTTAAAAGCTCCTCCATCCGTCTGACCATTTTCTCCCCCAGCACAGCTGCACCCTACCCATTGAGGTGCAGCCCGTCCCTACTGTAGAGCCTGTAGCCGACTGAGAAGTCGGGCCAGTTCTCCATGAATCGAACCCTTCCTTCCTGCACCAATTTCTAAGCTCGATATTTATCTCCCTAAGCTCCCGCTGTCTTTCTAGTGACACTCGTGGCACCGGTAGTATTTCTGAAAACACCACCTTGGAGGTCCTGGACTTCAGCTTCTCTCCTAGTTCACTGTAATCATTTTTAAGGACCTTACACGTAGATTTCTCGCTCTGAAAGATTTCTAAAACTACTTATATGAAAAACCTCAACACACATTATTGTAAGCATTCATTTTCTTTACCTTTAGTTTCCAAGCTTTCGTCAGAGCAATGATTGTGTACCTTTTACCATTGTGCAAATGGGATTTTATAAAATTCCACTCACTGCAATGAAATATCAGATGGTGACAGTCAGTAAATCCACTGATGAAGAGAGGTGGAAACGCGCGTTGGGACTAGGCAGACACATCGCCTTATGGGTTAGTAAATACCATACATACCTATGTATTTAAATAGTCAGAATTACTAGTTAGGATTGTCCATATTAAATACGGTTGGTTAATGGTACTGAGACCATATGGATATTGATTTTTTTAGTATGTGATATTAACCTCTTTGTAGCGGCATTACAATTGATACTTAGGTTTTGCTTTGGTATTGAATTATTACAAACCAAGCAATTAGTAGTTATATTGGAAAAAACTCTGCAAAAAACTTTAAACAAAACTGAGTAGCAATACAAAGAATAGAGGTTTTCAGATAAAATAGAATTACTGCTATATATACGAAAATCTATTGTAATGATAATTGCAACCTAGTTATAAATGGAATAATTATAACTAATTTTGCTGGTTCAAGTACTGGTTAATAACTACTAGTTTTCATAGTCATCAATTCATAAATTGTATTACATTAATGTTGCCATACTTGATGTGTCTGATCCTTTTAGAGGATTCTTTGCTTTTTATTCTATTGTATTTTAATCTTTATTAATAAAAGAATATTTGTACCTATAAGGAAGTGTTGTGCATCTTGTCCCCTTGATTGGGGTTGGTTATAATATTGACAGTCAGTAAGTGCAGAAAACTGACTAAATGTGGGCTGTTAAAAATGCCCTAAAGTAGCTGTCCTGGAATTCATTATTAAGGGGGTGGAGAGAGTTGTGATGTTGTGATCTATCGTAGGGATGAGTCACTAATATTAGACTGCTTGGGGGCTGACACCGGTCACATCCGCCGATGAGCTGTAAATTGTTGCCGGCTATATAAAGTGTCTGGAATTGGAACACCATGGGTCCAAACATTGTGTCGTGTCTATTCCAGAGGACTGCAGCCCTGGACGATACACAGGTTACATCTGGTATCTAGATCTAAAATGACCACTGGAGTTATTGGGTGCTGGAACCGACCAACCTCTCGTAAAGTCTCCGTATACATTAGAGTAAGCTCGGATGAACCTGCCAATATTGACGAGTTCAAACCCCAGTCTAATTTGTATGGGGCCTCCGACTCTCCCTAGATAGATGAAGTTGGCAGAAATAAGGATTCTGACTGTTCGATTTCAGACTGCCGATCCTTTAGTTCTCTAAAACATAATCTGCTGCCAGAGATGACTGGCTGCAGTGGGTGAACTGGTGGCTGTTGCACTCCTTTCTCTGAAGAGACCACTCACGTTCTGTAGAGTGTATTATGTCTTGTGTCATTGTAAATAATATTCTATGTGAACTGTGATATGTAGTAATGTAATGTGTAGTAATGTTTTTGTATAGTGTTGTGCACTCTACTGTTGGGGAGTTGAATTCTGCACAGCAATAGAGGAGTAGGGTCAGAGACAGTTAAAGTTGGGACAAACCCACAGAGGGGTTAGCTCATCCCTATGAGATGGTTCCTCTCTAGAATGTCACATAGGACCCAATGTGTGATAAAAGCAGATCTATGGTCTGAATGTCACCATGGTCGCATGCAGTGGGTGACCTGTGGTAAGAGAAAGGAGACCGGATCTGACATAGCGTGACCCTGAAGGACTGAGTGAGACACAGAACAACAGTAAATATTGAAACTAGAGATCAACTTTCTCACAGAAAGGCCACAGACAGAAGGGTTCGGAGGATGAAACTCCAGCGGTAAGACCCCAAGTAAATAACAGCTCAACGGTAATGGACCGAGACGGACTAGTGCATGACATAAGTTGACTTTCCTGGATGGAGTCTCCCTAAGAGTCTGAGAGTTTAAGGCTCGACTCTGGCCATATTGGCAAAACCCCTTTACCCCTTCTCTTCAAGGAAAAGAAGACATGGAGCCAGGGAGAGAGAAAATGACTGTCACAAACTGGACGGTGGTGGTAGGCTGGGTTGTGTTGGAAGGAATAGAACCAGTAAGAACAGGAACAATCTGGATGGAACTGAAAGTGTGTCCGAACATGCTCTAAGTTATGTGTCTGCTATCTCATGTATAGAGATGTTGATGAGGAACTGGTTAGTAAAGCTATGTCGTTGAACTGAACTGTTGGTCAAATTGTTGTAAAGAATCGTCATCCAGTGCTTGTCATCTGCAACATGCAGCCGGCATGGGCATACGGCCCACACTACACAAGTCCACACTCAGAGCCAGGACCATGTATTTCATGTAGTGTACCGGGACATCAGGAAGCAACACCTCGCCCACGACTACACCCTATGCCACCTTACAGCAGCTCCTTCATAGAGAACACTCGGCATAGCAGGTACTCCTGTGTATGGGAAAGTTAGGCAAGTGAGCTGCAGCCCAAACTATGGTTTAGCCAATAGCTATGTTAAATGTATGAGAAGATAGTTCATCAGTATCACTGTCCTGGACAACCCCTATTAATTTCTCTGATTAATCACACAAAATGATTTTTCATTTGTAATGATTAAAAAATGCCTCTTTGCAACCATCCATGGTTCTCCCCCCCACCTCTCTCCCCCTCCCTTTTCTTATCTTCCTTTCTTACTCTCTAGTTCTGCTTGTTTGGAACCCTCGTTTTGAGGATTAAAGAGTAAATTGGTAGGTTGACTCTATACGTATTGGGTATTGATTAACCTAAAATAGTTGAAACATGCATCAGACATGATTGTTGGTGGTTTGATAGGAAATATGAATCATAATAAAAGCTTATACTACCACGTGTTACATCGATATTCTCTTTGTGTATTATTGCCAATGATACCTGAATTTCTCCTTTTTGTAATGTAACTTCCTACAATAAAAATTGATTGAATAAAAAAAAAATAAAAATGTTCACTTTATTGTTAGATCTTCGTAATTATGCTCCCGCTTGTTCTTAATTTCTTGTAATATGGGGGTCACACATATACTACCTTGGTTTTGCCACTTGGTTCCTCCTTTGTACGGTTAGTGGGGTGCCACCTACAACTAATATGGCAACTTCTTGTTGCCAGCACAGGATACATTTGGAGGAAATGCTGAGAAGGAATCAAAGAACATGGAAGGGTTTGTCTGGTCACAATATATTGATGACCTATTTAAGTATGTGATGTTAATGTATCTTTTAGTGTATTAACATCCATTCTGAACTTTATTAAAAATGACATAAAAAACACTATTACTAGAGCTTGCTGAATAGAAGCATTCTGCAAACCAAAAAAAAATGAAACCGGGACCTCAGCAGTAATTTCACTTAAAGGACACTTCTATCATATGCAGGCCTGTGTGACAACCAGCAGAAAGCTGGAAGAGGTTTTCCCTACAATCACAAATAACAATGGTTAGGAGAGATAAGAGGATCAGGCAAAGATCAAATTTGTCTGTTCATGCAGTTTTTCCTGGGAAATTTGATTCATGGATAAGTTATTCTCTGCAATTGTAGTATCCTTTATTATGTTCTAGAGTCTCTCCGGAACCCAGAGCATAATACCGTAACATGTAAAAAATAAAAAGAAACCCTTAGGGGTACTTTGCACGCTGCGACATCGCTACTGTGATCTCGTTGGGGTCAAATCAAAAGTGACGCACATCCGGCGCCAGTAACGACGTCGCAACGTGTAAAGCCTAGATGCGCCGATAAACGATCGCAAAAGCGTCGTAAATCGGTGATCTGTGTAGTGTCGGTCATTTTCATAATGTCGCACCAATAGGAGATACGATGTTGTTCCTCGTTCCTGCGGCAGCACACATCGCTGTGTGTGAAGCCGCAGGAGCGAGGAACATCTCCTTACCTGCCTCCACCAGCTATGCGGAAGGAAGGGGGTGGGCGGGATGTTTACGTCCCGCTCATCTCCGCCCCTCCGCTTCTATTGGCCGCCTGTCGTGTGACGTTGCTGTGACGCCGCACGACCTACCCCCTTAGGAAGGAGGCGGGTTGCCGGCCAGAGCGACGTCGCAGGGCAGGCAGGTAACTGCGTGTGAAGCTGCTGTAGAGATAATGTTCGCTACGGCAGCTATCACAAGATATCGCACCTGCGACGGGGGCGGGTACTATCGCGCTCGGCATCGCTATCATTGGCTAACGATGTCTCAGTGTGCAAAGTACCCCTTATAGTCCCCTCACCGCTCACCTCTCAGGCCTCTCCCGGCTTGTCCAGTTCTCACAGTTCTCGCTGTTACGTCGACGCCGAGCAAAAGATTCAGGACCGGATGGGTGGCGATGAGGGGCAGAGGGGCTGGAGAGGTGAATATAAGCTGTTTTTTTTCTGTTAAACATTTTCATGGTCTTTTATGGTTCAGAAATATGGAGGCCGCCAGCTGCCATTTTGCTGAATAGTGGATGTGAATTATAAAAAAATCTGCTTTTTACAAAATGCTGATTTTTTTGTAAAATTTGTGGAAAATTCAATGCCATTTACATGTATTTGCTCATCTCTAATATCTGTGTTTCTATCATGTTTACTGTATTATATGAAATAGGCACCCATCATATCAGTAAGTGAGCAGCCATGTACCATATTTCTTGGCTTTGGCATGTTTGATTTTGTTGCTGTGGCTCAAATTGAACTACCTCTCTTGGGCCGATGTGTCCATCTTTACTGCAACAAATGTTTGGTTTTTTTAACAATGCAAAAGTGACCTAATAGCCCTTGAATGACAGCAGCCTCTGCACCCAGTTCAGACTTAGCATGGTGTTCCAGACGTTATTGCTTAATTGGTTTGTAGTCTTTCGTTTGTGAACCCGGCCTCACCCAAACCTATCACCGGTCCACATTATACATATATAGCCTGGGGCGCAGCTTCCCACACCTATCACCAGTCCACATTATACATATATAGCCTGGGGCGCAGCTTCCCACACCTATCACCAGTCCACATTATACATATATAGCCTGGGGCGCAGCTTCCCACACCTATCACCGGTCCACATTATACATATATAGCCGGGGTCTCAGCTTCCCACACCTATCACCGGTCCACATTATACATATATAGCCGGGGTCTCAGCTTCCCACACCTATCACCAGTGCACATTATACATATATAGCCGGGGGCGCAGCTTCCCACACCTATCACCAGTCCACATTATACATATATAGCCTGGGGCGCAGCTTCCCACACCTATCACCAGTCCACATTATACATATATAGCCGGGGTCTCAGCTTCTCACACCTATCACCAGTCCACATTATACATATATAGCCGGGGTCTCAGCTTCCCACACCTATCACCAGTCCACATTATACATATATAGCCTGGGGCGCAGCTTCCCACACCTATCACCAGTCCACATTATACATATATAGCCTGGGGCGCAGCTTCCCACACCTATCACCGGTCCACATTATACATATATAGCCTGGGGCGCAGCTTCCCACACCTATCACCGGTCCACATTATACATATATAGCCTGGGTCTCAGCTTCCCACACCTATCACCAGTCCACATTATACATATATAGCCGGGGTCTCAGCTTCCCACACCTATCACCAGTCCACATTATACATATATAGCCTGGGTCTCAGCTTCCCACACCTATCACCAGTCCACATTATACATATATAGCCGGGGTCTCAGCTTCCCACACCTATCACCAGTCCACATTATACATATATAGCCGGGGTCTCAGCTTCTCACACCTATCACCAGTCCACATTATACATATATAGCCGGGGTCTCAGCTTCCCACACCTATCACCAGTCCACATTATACATATATAGCCGGGGTCTCAGCTTCCCACACCTATCACCAGTCCACATTATACATATATAGCCGGGGTCTCAGCTTCTCACACCTATCACCAGTCCACATTATACATATATAGCCGGGGTCTCAGCTTCTCACACCTATCACCAGTCCACATTATACATATATAGCCGGGGTCTCAGCTTCCCACACCTATCACCAGTCCACATTATACATATATAGCCTGGGTCTCAGCTTCCCACACCTATCACCAGTCCACATTATACATATATAGCCGGGGTCTCAGCTTCCCACACCTATCACCAGTCCACATTATACATATATAGCCGGGGTCTCAGCTTCTCACACCTATCACCAGTCCACATTATACATATATAGCCGGGGTCTCAGCTTCCCACACCTATCACCAGTCCACATTATACATATATAGCCGGGGTCTCAGCTTCCCACACCTATCACCAGTCCACATTATACATATATAGCCGGGGTCTCAGCTTCCCACACCTATCACCAGTCCACATTATACATATATAGCCGGGGTCTCAGCTTCCCACACCTATCACCAGTCCACATTATACATATATAGCCGGGGTCTCAGCTTCCCACACCTATCACCAGTCCACATTATACATATATAGCCGGGGTCTCAGCTTCTCACACCTATCACCAGTCCACATTATACATATATAGCCGGGGTCTCAGCTTCTCACACCTATCACCAGTCCACATTATACATATATAGCCTGGGTCTCAGCTTCCCACACCTATCACCAGTGCACATTATACATATATAGCCGGGGGCGCAGCTTCCCACACCTATCACCAGTCCACATTATACATATATAGCCTGGGGCGCAGCTTCCCACACCTATCACCGGTCCACATTATACATATATAGCCTGGGTCTCAGCTTCCCACACCTATCACCAGTGCACATTATACATATATAGCCGGGGTCTCAGCTTCCCACACCTATCACCAGTGCACATTATACATATATAGCCGGGGTCTCAGCTTCCCACACCTATCACCGGTCCACATTATACATATATAGCCGGGGTCTCAGCTTCCCACACCTATCACCAGTGCACATTATACATATATAGCCGGGGTCTCAGCTTCCCACACCTATCACCAGTCCACATTATACATATATAGCCGGGGTCTCAGCTTCCCACACCTATCACCAGTCCACATTATACATATATAGCCGGGGTCTCAGCTTCCCACACCTATCACCAGTCCACATTATACATATATAGCCGGGGTCTCAGCTTCTCACACCTATCACCAGTGCACATTATACATATATAGCCGGGGTCTCAGCTTCTCACACCTATCACCAGTCCACATTATACATATATAGCCGGGGTCTCAGCTTCCCACACCTATCACCAGTCCACATTATACATATATAGCCAGGGTCTCAGCTTCCCACACCTATCACCGGTCCACATTATACATATATAGCCTGGGGCGCAGCTTCCCACACCTATCACCAGTCCACATTATACATATATAGCCTGGGTCTCAGCTTCCCACACCTATCACCAGTCCACATTATACATATATAGCCTGGGTCTCAGCTTCCCACACCTATCACCAGTCCACATTATACATATATAGCCGGGGTCTCAGCTTCCCACACCTATCACCAGTCCACATTATACATATATAGCCGGGGTCTCAGCTTCCCACACCTATCACCAGTCCACATTATACATATATAGCCGGGGTCTCAGCTTCCCATACCTATCACCAGTCCACATTATACATATATAGCCTGGGTCTCAGCTTCCCAAACCTATCACCGGTCCACATTATACATATATAGCCTGGGGCGCAGCTTCCCACACCTATCGCCGGTCCACATTATACATATATAGCCTGGGTCTCAGCTTCCCACACCTATCACCAGTCCACATTATACATATATAGCCGGGGTCTCAGCTTCCCACACCTATCACCAGTGCACATTATACATATATAGCCGGGGTCTCAGCTTCCCACACCTATCACCAGTCCACATTATACATATATAGCCGGGGTCTCAGCTTCCCACACCTATCACCAGTCCACATTATACATATATAGCCGGGGTCCCAGCTTCTCACACCTATCACCAGTCCACATTATACATATATAGCCGGGGTCTCAGCTTCCCACACCTATCACCAGTCCACATTATACATATATAGCCGGGGTCTCAGCTTCCCACACCTATCACCAGTCCACATTATACATATATAGCCGGGGTCTCAGCTTCCCACACCTATCACCAGTCCACATTATACATATATAGCCGGGGTCCCAGCTTCTCACACCTATCACCAGTCCACATTATACATATATAGCCGGGGTCTCAGCTTCCCACACCTATCACCAGTCCACATTATACATATATAGCCGGGGTCTCAGCTTCCCACACCTATCACCAGTCCACATTATACATATATAGCCGGGGTCTCAGCTTCCCACACCTATCACCAGTCCACATTATACATATATAGCCGGGGTCTCAGCTTCCCACACCTATCACCAGTCCACATTATACATATATAGCCGGGGTCTCAGCTTCCCACACCTATCACCAGTCCACATTATACATATATAGCCGGGGTCTCAGCTTCCCACACCTATCACCAGTCCACATTATACATATATAGCCGGGGTCTCAGCTTCCCACACCTATCACCAGTCCACATTATACATATATAGCCGGGGTCTCAGCTTCCCACACCTATCACCAGTCCACATTATACATATATAGCCTGGGTCCCAGCATCCCACACCTATCACCAGTCCACATTATACATATGTAGCCGGGGTCTCAGCTTCTCACACCTATCACCAGTCCACATTATACATATATAGCCGGGGTCTCAGCTTCCCACACCTATCACCAGTCCACATTATACATATATAGCCGGGGTCTCAGCTTCCCACACCTATCACCAGTCCACATTATACATATATAGCCTGGGTCTCAGCTTCCCACACCTATCACCAGTCCACATTATACATATATAGCCGGGGTCTCAGCTTCCCACACCTATCACCAGTCCACATTATACATATATAGCCGGGGTCTCAGCTTCCCACACCTATCACCAGTCCACATTATACATATATAGCCGGGGTCTCAGCTTCCCACACCTATCACCGGTCCACATTATACATATATAGCCGGGGTCTCAGCTTCCCACACCTATCACCGGTCCACATTATACATATATAGCCGGGGTCTCAGCTTCCCACACCTATCACCAGTCCACATTATACATATATAGCCTGGGTCTCAGCTTCCCACACCTATCACCAGTCCACATTATACATATATAGCCTGGGTCTCAGCTTCCCACACCTATCACCAGTCCACATTATACATATATAGCCGGGGTCTCAGCTTCCCACACCTATCACCAGTCCACATTATACATATATAGCCGGGGTCTCAGCTTCCCACACCTATCACCAGTCCACATTATACATATGTAGCCGGGGTCTCAGCTTCCCACACCTATCACCAGTCCACATTATACATATATAGCCGGGGTCTCAGCTTCCCACACCTATCACCAGTCCACATTATACATACATAGCCTGGGTCTCAGCTTCCCACACCTATCACCAGTCCACATTATACATATATAGCCGGGGTCTCAGCTTCCCACACCTATCACCAGTCCACATTATACATATATAGCCGGGGTCTCAGCTTCCCACACCTATCACCAGTCCACATTATACATATATAGCCGGGGTCTCAGCTTCCCACACCTATCACCAGTCCACATTATACATATATAGCCGGGGTCTCAGCTTCCCACACCTATCACCAGTCCACATTATACATATATAGCCTGGGTCTCAGCTTCTCACACCTATCACCAGTCCACATTATACATATATAGCCGGGGTCTCAGCTTCCCACACCTATCACCAGTCCACATTATACATATATAGCCGGGGTCTCAGCTTCCCACACCTATCACCAGTCCACATTATACATACATAGCCTGGGTCTCAGCTTCCCACACCTATCACCAGTCCACATTATACATATATAGCCGGGGTCTCAGCTTCCCACACCTATCACCAGTCCACATTATACATATATAGCCGGGGTCTCAGCTTCCCACACCTATCACCAGTCCACATTATACATATATAGCCGGGGTCTCAGCTTCCCACACCTATCACCAGTCCACATTATACATATATAGCCGGGGTCTCAGCTTCCCACACCTATCACCAGTCCACATTATACATATATAGCCGGGGTCTCAGCTTCTCACACCTATCACCGGTCCACATTATACATATATAGCCGGGGTCTCAGCTTCCCACACCTATCACCAGTGCACATTATACATATATAGCCGGGGTCTCAGCTTCCCACACCTATCACCAGTCCACATTATACATATATAGCCGGGGTCTCAGCTTCTCACACCTATCACCAGTCCACATTATACATATATAGCCGGGGTCTCAGCTTCTCACACCTATCACCAGTCCACATTATACATATATAGCCGGGGTCTCAGCTTCCCACACCTATCACCAGTCCACATTATACATATATAGCCTGGGTCTCAGCTTCTCACACCTATCACCAGTCCACATTATACATATATAGCCGGGGTCTCAGCTTCCCACACCTATCACCAGTGCACATTATACATATATAGCCGGGGTCTCAGCTTCCCACACCTATCACCAGTCCACATTATACATATATAGCCGGGGTCTCAGCTTCCCACACCTATCACCGGTCCACATTATACATATATAGCCGGGGTCTCAGCTTCCCACACCTATCACCGGTCCACATTATACATATATAGCCGGGGTCTCAGCTTCCCACACCTATCACCGGTCCACATTATACATATATAGCCGGGGTCTCAGCTTCCCACACCTATCACCAGTCCACATTATACATATATAGCCGGGGTCTCAGCTTCCCACACCTATCACCAGTCCACATTATACATATATAGCCGGGGTCTCAGCTTCCCACACCTATCACCAGTGCACATTATACATATATAGCCGGGGTCTCAGCTTCCCACACCTATCACCAGTCCACATTATACATATATAGCCTGGGTCTCAGCTTCCCACACCTATCACCGGTCCACATTATACATATATAGCCGGGGTCTCAGCTTCCCACACCTATCACCGGTCCACATTATACATATATAGCCGGGGTCTCAGCTTCTCACACCTATCACCAGTCCACATTATACATATATAGCCGGGGTCTCAGCTTCCCACACCTATCACCAGTCCACATTATACATATATAGCCTGGGTCTCAGCTTCCCACACCTATTACCAGTCCACATTATACATATATAGCCGGGGTCTCAGCTTCCCACACCTATCACCAGTCCACATTATACATATATAGCCGGGGTCTCAGCTTCCCACACCTATCACCAGTCCACATTATACATATATAGCCGGGGTCTCAGCTTCCCACACCTATCACCAGTCCACATTAT
The DNA here is from genome assembly GCF_048569485.1 of Anomaloglossus baeobatrachus. Classification (NCBI taxonomy): domain Eukaryota; kingdom Metazoa; phylum Chordata; class Amphibia; order Anura; family Aromobatidae; genus Anomaloglossus; species Anomaloglossus baeobatrachus. The sequence continues at coordinate 1,256,688 of NC_134360.1, read as the reverse complement.
ACATATATAGCCGGGGTCTCAGCTTCTCACACCTATCACCGGTCCACATTATACATATATAGCCGGGGTCTCAGCTTCCCACACCTATCACCGGTCCACATTATACATATATAGCCGGGGTCTCAGCTTCCCACAGATATCACCAGTCCACATTATACATATATAGCCGGGGTCTCAGCTTCTCACACCTATCACCAGTCCACATTATACATATATAGCCTGGATCTCAGCTTCCCACACCTATCACCAGTCCACATTATACATATATAGCCGGGGTCTCAGCTTCCCACACCTATCACCGGTCCACATTATACATATATAGCCGGGGTCTCAGCTTCTCACACCTATCACCGGTCCACATTATACATATATAGCCGGGGTCTCAGCTTCCCACACCTATCACCAGTCCACATTATACATATATAGCCTGGGTCTCAGCTTCCCACACCTATTACCAGTCCACATTATACATATATAGCCGGGGTCTCAGCTTCCCACACCTATCACCAGTCCACATTATACATATATAGCCGGGGTCTCAGCTTCCCACACCTATCACCAGTCCACATTATACATATATAGCCGGGGTCTCAGCTTCCCACACCTATCACCAGTCCACATTATACATATATAGCCGGGGTCTCAGCTTCCCACACCTATCACCAGTCCACATTATACATATATAGCCGGGGTCTCAGCTTCTCACACCTATCACCGGTCCACATTATACATATATAGCCGGGGTCTCAGCTTCCCACACCTATCACCGGTCCACATTATACATATATAGCCGGGGTCTCAGCTTCCCACACCTATCACCAGTCCACATTATACATATATAGCCGGGGTCTCAGCTTCTCACACCTATCACCAGTCCACATTATACATATATAGCCGGGGTCTCAGCTTCTCACACCTATCACCAGTCCACATTATACATATATAGCCGGGGTCTCAGCTTCCCACACCTATCACCAGTCCACATTATACATATATAGCCGGGGTCTCAGCTTCCCACACCTATCACCAGTCCACATTATACATATATAGCCTGGGTCTCAGCTTCCCACACCTATCACCAGTCCACATTATACATATATAGCCGGGGTCTCAGCTTCTCACACCTATCACCAGTCCACATTATACATATATAGCCGGGGTCTCAGCTTCCCACACCTATCACCAGTCCACATTATACATATATAGCCGGGGTCTCAGCTTCCCACACCTATCACCAGTCCACATTATACATATATAGCCGGGGTCTCAGCTTCTCACACCTATCACCAGTCCACATTATACATATATAGCCGGGGTCTCAGCTTCCCACACCTATCACCAGTCCACATTATACATATATAGCCGGGGTCTCAGCTTCCCACACCTATCACCAGTGCACATTATACACATATAGCCGGGGTCTCAGCTTCCCACACCTATCGCCAGTCCACATTATACATATATAGCCGGGGTCTCAGCTTCCCACACCTATCACCAGTCCACATTATACATATATAGCCGGGGTCTCAGCTTCCCACACCTATCACCAGTCCACATTATACATATATAGCCGGGGTCTCAGCTTCCCACACCTATCACCAGTCCACATTATACATATATAGCCGGGGTCTCAGCTTCCCACACCTATCACCGGTCCACATTATACATATATAGCCGGGGTCTCAGCTTCCCACACCTATCACCAGTCCACATTATACATATATAGCCGGGGTCTCAGCTTCCCACACCTATCACCGGTCCACATTATACATATATAGCCGGGGTCTCAGCTTCCCACACCTATCACCGGTCCACATTATACATATATAGCCGGGGTCTCAGCTTCTCACACCTATCACCAGTCCACATTATACATATATAGCCGGGGTCTCAGCTTCCCACACCTATCACCAGTCCACATTATACATATATAGCCGGGGTCTCAGCTTCCCACACCTATCACCAGTGCACATTATACACATATAGCCGGGGTCTCAGCTTCTCACACCTATCACCAGTCCACATTATACATATATAGCCGGGGTCTCAGCTTCCCACACCTATCACCAGTGCACATTATACATATATAGCCGGGGTCTCAGCTTCCCACACCTATCACCAGTGCACATTATACACATATAGCCGGGGTCTCAGCTTCTCACACCTATCACCAGTCCACATTATACATATATAGCCGGGGTCTCAGCTTCCCACACCTATCACCAGTGCACATTATACATATATAGCCGGGGTCTCAGCTTCTCACACCTATCACCAGTGCACATTATACATATATAGCCGGGGTCTCAGCTTCCCACACCTATCACCAGTCCACATTATACATATATAGCCGGGGTCTCAGCTTCCCACACCTATCGCCAGTCCACATTATACATAAATAGCCGGGGTCTCAGCTTCCCACACCTATCACCAGTCCACATTATACATATATAGCCGGGGTCTCAGCTTCCCACACCTATCACCAGT